>NC_056514.1:10768482-10793118 GCF_014905685.2 Nematolebias whitei
ATATATATATATATATATATATATATATATATATATATATGAAATGTTGGTTTTAGATTTGCAGCTCTGTCCTAGTTATATGGAAATTGATATTTATTTTTTATTTTAGTCTTTTCAGTACCACACTATACACAGGTGCTGGTCATAAAATTTGAATATCATGACAAAGTTGATTTATTTCAGTAATTCCATTCAAATAGTGAAACTCGTATTTGGGGGTTTGTAATTTGGGGTTTTCATCAGTTATCAGTTATAATCATTAACAGTAAAATAAATAAACATTTAAAATATATCAGTCTGAGGCAGTACTCCCACCATGTACTGTTGTGAGACACTTTAATAAACTGTTTTTTGTCCATGTCCGGGTGTGTGCTGTGTTTGTGTGTCTGTCTATTAAATCATGAACCACACGACAAAATTTAATTACACTTGAAAAAAAATACTGGATATGCAACTGATACCACATGGCTGCTGTTGCCAGCAACGATGAAAGTTTGTGAAGCCATAACAATTTTCTATATTTCTCCATCAATGTGACCTAAAACATCATCAGATGTTCACACAAGTCCTAAAAGTAGATAAAGAGAACCCAGTTAAACAAATGATACAAAATATTATACTTGATCATTTATTTGTTGAGGAAAATGATTTAATATTTCATATTTTTGATGGTAAAAGTATGCGAACCTTTGCTTCAGTATCTGGTGTTACCCCACCGTGCAGCAGTAACTGTAACTAAACATTTGTGTACATCTGTGTACATAATTTCGCTCCACCACATGTACCACATGAGGTGCGAATGACAATGAACAATCTCTGACTCTGACATTTCTGTAACTTGTACAGTATACCTGGATTATTGAGCATGGACTTTTTTGGTTTTGAACCAGTTTGACATGACTGTCGACGAGGAAGAGGGCCGGCATCGGAGGAGGGGGCGTGCCAAAGACACCATCTTAGCACCAACATAACTGGTTTGTTCCACTTTGGAGTAAGCTGTTTGGGAGAAAAATCAGTTTTGTGTTGTGTGTTTCCTTGACTCATGAAGCCTTCTAGATGGAAGGTGAAACGTTTCAGCAAAAAAAGAAACATTGGTTACGTACTGTAACCACAGATTCTATGAGTATAGGCGTAGCCCTTAAAGGCCCTCGCTAGTGGGTTTTATCCCATCACGCAAAGCGTAGCACTGAAAACTTTAGTCCACGACCACCTGTCGTGTGGGCTCCACCCGATAAATATAAATTACGTTGAGAGCGGGTAATCGGCTCCCAAATAGCTTTTTCTTTAGCCATTTAGGAGCCAGTGAGGCCCAGAGCTTAAAGGACTACGCCTATACTCATAGAATCTGGGATTACAGTACGTAACCAACGTTCTATTTCGTATAGGCTTCGCCCTTTAAGGCCCTCGCTAGTGGGTTAAAAGGCGAAGCAGGATGTAGTCTATGCCTCACTGGGTCAGTTCAGACACCATATGAAGCGCCTGCTTGCACCAAAAAAAACATTTCATCACTCTGCCCTCTATGTGCATAAAATGCACCATGCACAGACATGCACTGCGTAATTTACGCGTTCCGTGTACATGGGCACCCCGGAGAGAAAAGTTTTCGACGGGGAAAAGGGGAGAGGCTGAAAACATTGAACAGAGCAGATCAACAGCTCTTCAATATGAACAGGTTAATAATAAATGAACTGATTGGTAACAGTAGTCATGAACTGATTAGTAACGTTACAACAAGATCAACAGTCACAAACGTTGGTTACGTACTGTAACCCCAGATTCTATGAATATAGGCGTAGCCCTTTAAGGCCTTCGCTTTAGTGGGTTTATCCCGTTATGCAGAGCATAAGCACTGAAAAAATTTAGTCCACGCCCACCTGCTGTGTGGGCCCCACCCGGTCCGTATAAATTACGTTAAGAGCGGGAAATCGGCTCCCAAAATAGCTTTTTCTTCAGCCATTTTAGGAGCCAGTGAGGCCCGACGCTTAAAGGGCTACGCCTATATTCATAGAATCTGGGGTTACAGTACGTAACCAACGTTCTATTTCATATAGGCTTCGCCCTTTAAGGCCTTCGCTTTAGTGGGTAAAGGGCGAAGCCGATGTGGTCCTCGCCTCACTGGGTCCATTCGAACACAGTAAGAAGCGGAAGCTTGCCCAAAAAACGTCTTGTCACTCAGCTCCCCGTGTGCATAACTACGCATCGCGTAATTATGTGCCATGCACAGACGCATGTTGTGTAGCTATGCGTTCTGACAAGCATGAATGCCCCGGAAAACTTTCAACGGGAAGAAGAAGTTGAAAAGAGGGGGGGGGGGGGCATGAACCAACTGGTTCATGGCTGAACAGTATAAACAGATTAATGTCCATGAATTGATTATTGATCAAATGAACTGATTGGTAACAATAGTCATGAACTGATTAGTGACAATAAAACCAAAATCACAGACACGACTTGTGACTGATAACAACATCTCACACTGTAATGCATGCAGACAGAAGTGAGCTTAGACAGAGTTCCATGAGAACAATAATATTCATTCTGTTAGAGCACTAAGGACAGAATGTGTCATGGAACGAGCCGTTACATCACGTAGGTAAAAGCGAATAAATGAGCAGGGTGTTGACCATGCAGCCGCAGTGCAAATGTCCTGCATTGACATACCATTATGCAGAGCAGTCGAAGATGCGATACCCCTGGTCGAGTGTGCTTTGAGGTTGACAGGAGGCCCTAAATCTGATGCTCTGTAGGCTTCAGAAAAGGCCTCACACAGCCAGTGTGACAAGCGCTGGATGGATAACGGCGACCTGCAGAAGCATCTCTATAATGCACAAACAATTGTTGAGTTTGAAACGCATTGCAGCTGTGCGCGTTATGTAACACGTCAACGCCCGCACCGGGCAGAGAAGATGAAAAGATGCTTCTTCTTCTGATCTGTGGGGGGAGGGAAGAATCCCTCCAACGATATCTGTCTCGATTTAAAAGAGCTCGTGATGCTTTTAGGCATAAAGGCTGGGTTGGTCTGAAATCAGCTGAACTACCGTCAGCCTGGATTCTGAGACATGACGGAGCGGCAGAGAGGGCCGATAAATCACTCACCCTCTTAGCGGATGTTAAAGCCAGCAGCAGGGCTGTTTTAAGAGACAAGAATTTAAGTGAAACTTGATCCAGAGGCTCAAAAGGAGCCTTGATCAGGGCTCGCAGGACCAGCGTTAAATCCCACTGTGGAACGAGTGGGCGTGAAAACGGCCTATGTCTTTGTACACCTTTTAGAAACCGCTTCATCAGCGGGTGATTAAAAGCTGTTCTGTCTCCGAACCCTTCGTGGCAGGAAGAGATGGCTGCAGCGTACGTTTTAATCGTGCTGAATGCCAACTTCCTATCCATCAGCTGTTGAAGAAAGGACAGCACGCCACCTAATGGACATGAAGTGGCCTCCAGACCTTTCTCTGTACACCAGTGCTGAAAAGCCGTCCACTTGATGTGTACAGGGCTGTGGTAGATGCAGCGCGTGAATCTTGAATTGTGCGCACTACCTCCTGAGGGAGACCCATCCTCTCTAAGCGGGACCGCTCAGCGGCCAGACCCACAGGTGCTGGCCTATTTCCGGGTAACTCCTGATCGCTCCTCCTGCTTGAAGGAGAGCATCTTCCCTCCATGGCAGGTCCACGGGCGACCTAACAACAGACGCTGCAGAACTGGGAACCATGGTGCGTTCACGCGCTCGGGAGCTACCAGGAGAGCTGTCAGTCCCTCCTCCTGAACTCGGTTCAGGAACCGTAAAATCAGAGGAGGAGGGGGGAACGCGTACAGAAGCGTTTTGGGCCACGGGCTGTGGGCAAATGCATCCACCCCCAGCGGTGGATCGTCTCGTGGGCTCAGGGAAAAACATAATTGGCACTGAGCGTTCTCTCGCGTCGCAAACAGGTCCACAGCTGCTTTGCCAAACTTCTGCCACGTCTGAAACATCAGGTCTGGATGGAGAGTCCAGTCCGCGTGACGTGGGCCGCCCCTGGACATCACGTCTGCTCCTCTGTTCAGAAAACGCCGGGTATGTAAACCGCTCTGATGGAAAACAGGTTTTGGTGAGCCCAACACAGTAGCTTCCGCACAATGTGTAACATCTGGGCTGAACGCACACCCCCCTGGCGGTTTATGTACGCAGCAGTCACCATGTTGTCTGTGTGAATCAACACGTGCTGATTCTGTAGCACGGGAGCAAAAAGTTGAATCACATTCAGCACTGTGCGACACTCCAAAACATTGATGTGGGCTGATGTGCGGTGGGGCCACAGCGCCCCTACTGCTTGAGATAGGCATGTCCCCCCCCATCCTGACAGAGACGCGTCCGTGAAGACTGAACGTGTGACGTGGGTCTGCTGACGGGGACTCCCTCTGACAAAGCCAGGGTGTTTCCCCAGTGTCGGAGGTCTGCACTCACGGAGGGAGGGACAGTGATCATCCGTCTTTTTGTTTTACTGGATCCACACGCAGACGCGTAAACCACCTCTGGAGGCGTCTCATGTGTAACAAACCCAGCGGGACCACTGTGTGAGCTGATGACATCATTCCCAACAGCTTCATGACGGAGACAGCTGTTACCACTTTGCCAGGTCTTACGTGGCGTAATTGGTTTTTTAGAGTGTCGATTCTTGTTTGTGATAAGCGAGCCGTCATGGTAATTGAGTTTAATTCCACTCCCAGATAAACAATTGTCTGGGCCGGGAAAAACGAGCTCTTCTTCCAGTTTATGGCGAAGCCCAGATTTAGCAGGTGTGATGCCAACACCTGAGCCTGTATCAGCGCTTCCTGTCTGGAGTGAGACAGGAGCAGCAGGTCGTCCAGGTAAAACAAAACTCTCATCCCTGCTCTGTGCAGTGGATGCAGGGCTGTCTCCACACACTTTGAGAACGTACGAGGCGCGAGGGAGTACCCGAAAAGCAGCCTGTTGTACTGGTACTTCATCCCTTGAAAGGCGAAACGCAGAAATTTTCTGTGTTTTGGGATGATTGGTATGTGAAAATAAGCATCTTTTAGATCGATGGAAACAAACCAGTCGTTTTTCTGGATGTTGTCCAACAGCTGTCTGTTCGTCAACATGTGAAAAGGTCTGTTCATGATCGCTTTGTTGAAAGCTGACATATCCAGAATCGGTCTCATCCCTCCGGTCCTTTTGGGGACCAGGAAGTAGCGTGAGTAAAACCCTGTGTTTTCCTCCTCGTTGGGGACTCTTGAGATTACACCTTTTATCAGAAGCTCTTGGACTTCTGCATTTAAGGCTGAGACTTGGTCTGGTGATGACAGGACCGTCTCTATAACTCCTCCGAACGGAGGGGGTCGGGTTGTAAACTGCAGCGTGTAACCCTTGCATAACACTCTGTCCATCCATCTGTCCGGTGAGCATGTTTTTAGCCACTCTGCGTGACGTTCGTGGAGTGGACGTGCGTTTAAATGATGTGCCGTGTTTGAACGGACGTCATCCAAAAACTCCGCCTCGACCGCCGTCATGCGTCGCGGAAAAATTTTTCCGCGTGACCCAAGGCGAGGCTTCCTCGAAAGGGCTGTTCTGCGCGCGCCCGTGCGCTGTGTCTGGATCGCAGACCAACCTTCATGTCCGGGCGGGGCGATGTGCGCTGAGGCGAGGCGTGTGCCAGCTGGTGACGTCGAGAGGCTGCACGTTTAACGTCGCTGTGCGAACGTTGAGAGGTGGAGGGCGTGACGTCATCAACGCCGTGCTGTCGAAGTGAAGGTTGTGAGCCTCGCGGGAGCGCACGTTTCCTCTGGAGGGACGCGCGCCGCTCTCGCTGAGGGCGGGGCCCGTCATTGGATTCATTCAGCTGTCTCACGCTTATGCCGCCGTGAGCTGCTGATCGCTGAGACGCGATGGAGACTGCCGCTCGCGTTCGCTCAGGAGAGGCGTGTGTTGTTTTTGTTGAGAGCGGGGACCTCCACCGGACCCGGCCTGCGGTCCCACATTTATCCCGATGTGAGCCGGTGAGCGCCGGGCAGCTGTGCGTGCATCATCAACACAGCGCCGTTTGGATGGAGGCTGTTTGTCTCGCTCGGATGCGCGTTTAACACCGTTTGGGTGGTGATCGTGCGGGTCTGATTGACAACAAGTTATTTCGCTTACCGTGGTGTCACGTGAGCGTCTGGGCATGTGAAGGAGCGGCGGTGGATTTAAAAAACCTTTATTTAAGGACACCGGCTCTCTCTGTGTGGAGGATGTGCGTGTAGCGGCTGTGAGCTCATCCGAACTTACAGACTGGCTAAAAACAGGCATTTTGATCTTTGAAAAATCATTTATTTCACTTCCTGTTTCATTCATACACACATCCTCCGCAGACCGTCATTTCTTAAACCTTCTCCCTCGTGAGCTCTGTGGTTTGTTTGCCCCGAGCGCCGTCTGCAGGCGATCTCTGGGGAAACGCTGAAGTGCAGGCTGCCGGACTGAGGAGGGGTGGTCTCTGGCGGGCGGGGCTGGTGGTGGAGCTGGGCGAGACGAAGCTGCTGCTGCCGTGGAGCGTCGATGTTTCAGCCTCTGCTTTCGGCGGTCTCTCCAGCGGGCTGGGGGACGGGATGAGCCGCGCGGCTTGATGAGATGGCGTACCGCTTCCGACATCTCCTCCGACTGCTTCGAATTTGTCAGCATGGTCGTCAGGCTGCTTCCGAACAGCGCGTCCGATGAGATGGGGCCCTCCATCAGGTCCTTGTGCAGCTTTTCCAGCAGCAATGGAGAGTGACGGAGCCAGATGGAACGTTGGATTACCGTCATCCACGCTGCAATCCTCGACAGTCAAACCGTGGGAGCGGCGCACATGTTGAGGACGGCGTCTGCCGATTTACACAGGGAGCTCTTTGTCTCCTCCGGCAGGTCTGAGGCCTCCAGCCTTTTCGACATGCTAAATGCTAACAGCGCCACGTTGTTGTTAGCCGCGGCCGCCTGAAAAGCACACTGGTGGGCTCTGTTGGAGAGCGCGGTCGCCACCTGGTCGTGTTTCCCCGGAGGGACGGGACGCTTCTCCAGCCTGGACATCTTCGCTCCGAAGGCTTCCGCGAGGCTTGGCTCCAGGGGGGGGGAACCGAGGAATAGCGTCAGTTGCCTTACAGAGGGAGTTCTTTGTCTCCAAGGCAGGTCTGCGGCCTTCAGTCCCTTGGACATGCTATATGCTAGCAGCGCACGTTGTTGCTAACTGCGGCTGCCTGGAAACACGTCGGTGAAAAATAACCTTTCCGCCGATCATCCGAACTGGCGGGAAAAGGCGAGGGACGTAGAAAAAAGGAGTCCCTTCATGTCAGCCTCCTCCCGGGTTCCGCCGGGCAACCCCTGAGGGCGCCGTCGGCCGGGAGCGGTGTGATCGCCGATGCGAAACGAGGTGGGATGGGGTGAGCATTCACTCAGCCCCCCTCCACCTACACTACGCTCCCCAGGAGGGAATGAGCAGCGGGGGCTGCAGCTGAGCACACCTTGCCCCCGAGGAACCATCCGGTTCGCCCCGAGGGTCGGCGATAAGAGGAAAAACACAAGATGGCGTTGTCCAGCGTGTAGTGACCTGTCACTGGGAAATGTTCCCCGACGCTTACCTTGGAATAAGACTGCTGTCATCTTCTCCTCCGGGAGGAGAACTCACCGGACGACCGGAGGTCGACTGCCGGGCCAAGCATCCTTCACAAAGGTTGGTCATTTACACAATTTATCTTCTTTGTTCTTCTGACAGTGCTATATTAGCTCGCTGAAGAAAAAATGGGAGCCGATTTCCCGCTCTTAACGTAATTTATACGGACCGGGTGGGGCCCACACAGCAGGTGGGCGTGGACTAAATTTTTTCAGTGCTTATGCTCTGCATAACGGGATAAACCCACTAAAGCGAAGGCCTTAAAGGGCGAAGCCTATATGAAATAGAACTTGTGACTGATAATACATATCTCACACTGTAACTGCATGCAGTCAGATGTGAGTTTAAACGAAATTCCATGAAAATAATAAGATTCATTCTGTTAAGGCGCTGAGAACAGAATGCACATGGAACGAGCCGACACATGACACAGATAGAAGCGAATAAATGAGCAGGGCGATGACCACGCGGCCGCAATGCAAATACCCTGCATTGTCATACCATTATGCAAGGCTGTCGAAGATGCAATTCCTCTGGTCGAGTGCGCCCTGAGGTTGTCAGGGGCCTCTAAACCTGATGCTCTGTAAGCTTCAGAAATGGCCTCACACAGCTAGTGTGACAGGCGATAGGTGGATAACAGGCAAACTGCTGAGGCGTCTCTATAATGTACAAACAAATGTTGAGTCTGACGCAGTGTGGCCATGCGTGCTACGTAACATGTCAACGCACGCACAGGGCAGAGCAGATGATGCTTCTTCTTCTGATTTGTGGGGAGGGGGGAAAAGCCCCTCCAACGTTATCATTCTTGATTTAAATGAGCTTGTGATGTTTTTAGGCATGAACGCTGGGTTAGGTCTCAGATCAGCTGAGCTGCCATCAGCTTGAATCCTGAGGCATGACGGAGCAACAGAGAGGGCAGATAAATCACTCACTCTCTTCGCGGATGTCAAAGCCAACAGCAGGGCTGTTTTAAGTGACAAGAATTTAATCAAAACCTGATCTAACGGCTCGAAAGGAGCTTTGATTAGGGCTTGCAGAACCATCGTTAAGTCCCACTGTGGAGCTAGTGGACGTGACACCGGTCTGTGCCTCCGTACACCTTTTAGAAAACGCTTCATCAGCGGGTGATTAAAAACTGTTCTGTCACCGAAGCCTTCGTGATAGGAAGAGATGGCTGCAGCATACGTTTTAATTGTGCTGAACGCTAGATTTCTGTCCATCAGCTGCTGCAGAAAAGACAGCACGCCACCTACTGGACATGAGATGGCCTCTACATCTTTCTCTGTACACCAGCGTTGAAAAGCTGTCCAATTTGATGTGTACAGCGCTGTGGTGGAGGCAGCATGTGAATCCTGGATTGTGCGCACTACTTCTTGAGAGAGACCCATCTTCTCTAAGCAGATCCGTTCAGCGGCCAGACCCAAAGGTGCTGGCCTATTTCTGGGCGACTCCTGATCGCTCCTCCCGCCTGGAGGAGAGCATGCTCTCTCCACGGCAATTTCCACGGGCGACCCGATAACAGACGTCGCAGGATTGGAAACCACGGGGCGCTCACGCGCTCGGGATCTATCAGAATGGCTGACAGTTTTTCCTCCCGAACTCGGTTCAGAAACCGTGATATTAGAGGGACTGGGGGAAATGCATAAAGGAGAATTTTGGGCTACGGACTGTGGGCAACCACGTCCATTCCTAACGGTGGATCGTCCTTTGGGCTCAGTGAGAACCATAGTTGACACTGGGCGTTCTCCCGTGTGGCAAATAGGTCCACTTCTGCTCTGCCAAATTTCTCCCAGATCCAAGAAATCAGCTCGGGATAGAGACTCCAGTCCCCGTGGCGCGGACCGCCCCTGGACATTATGTCCGCTCCTCTGTTCAGGACACCGGGGATGTACACTGCTCTGATGGAGAGCAGGTTTTTGTGTGCCCAACACAGCAGCCACCTCGCAATGTGTAACATTTGGGCTGAGCGCACACCCCCCTGCCAGTTTATGTAAGCTGCAGTCATCTTGTTGTCTGTGTGAATCAGAACATGCTGATTCTGTAACACAGGAGCAAAATGTTGAATCACATTAAAAACCGTGAAACATTCCAAAATGTTTATATGAGCTGTTGTGTGAGGTGACCACAGCCCAAGTAAGCCCAACGGAACCACTGCGTAAGCTGATGACATTGTTCCTAACAGTTTCATGATGGAGACAGCTGTCACTACTCTGTTGTACTGGTACTGGGTCCCTTGGAAGGAGAAGCGCAGGAACTTTCTGTGTTTTTGAATGATTGGAATGTGAAAATAGGCGTCTTTTAGATTGATGGAGGTAAACCAGTCGTTTTGGTGAATGTTGTCTAACAGCTGTCTGGTTGTCAACATGTGAAACTGTCTCTCCATGATCGACTTGTTGAAAACGGATAAATCCAGGATGGGTCTCATTCCTCCAGTCCATTTCGAAACCAGGAAGTAACGTGAGTAAAACCCTGTGTTTTCCTCTCTGTTGGGAACCCTGAAAATTAAATTTTTTACAAGTAGTTCCTGAACTTCTGCGTGGAGGGACGAGATCTGTTCTGGAGATAACAGAACTGTCTCTATAATTCCTCTGAACGGTGGGGGTTGAGCTGCGAACTGTATCGTGTAACCCCTGCTGATAAGACAGTCCATCCATCTGTTCAGGGAGCACGCCTGCTGCCACCCCGCGTAATGCTCTGGGAGCGGGCACGCGTTTTTGTGTTGCGTCATGTCTTTTGCAGACATCAACCAAGTCAAGGCCTCCACCGCCATCATGTGCTGCAGAGACGTGCTCCGAGCGACCCAAGGGGAGGCCTTGCCGAAAGGGCCCTGGAAGCGCCTTTGTGCCGCGCTCAGGCTGCGGGTTTGCATCAGGGTTGATGTAAGCTAACGTGCGCTGAGGGGAGGCGCACGTGCCTTCAGCAATGCAACATCATTTAGGTGGAGGCTTCAGCTGCCGTGAGGAAACGCGTTTGTCCCCGCTGCGGTCAGACGAAGCAAAACGCAACCTGGGCCGAGAGCGAGGTTTTCTTCTGGACTCAGTCGGTTGAAAACATTCATTTTTAGCTGCTGTGTCAAGCGAGCATTTTGTGTGTTTTCTCAAGCTGCAGTGACTTTTAGAATCAGAATTCAGAATCAGTATAAAACTTTATTGGCATTGCACCGAGATACAATGCGAATATGTATGTACAGTCATCCGAAGATGGGCGGAGTGCAGAACCCTGTTTTGAGGTCACCGGCTCGTTATGTGTGGAGGATGTGTCAAGAGGAGCCGCTGTGAGATCATTTGAACTGACAGTCAGGTTGGAATCAGACACTTTATTCTCTGAATGATGTTTTTGTTTTATTTTAAAACTCATGTCATCATTGCACACACACACATCCTCCGCAAGGAGTCATTTTTTAAATCTTCTCCCCCGTGAGCCCTGCGGCTGGTTTTTCCAGGGCGGCGCCTGTTTGCGGTCTCTGGGGAAACGCTGAGCCGCTGGTTGCCGGGATGAGAAGGGCTGTTCTCTGGCGGGGGGGGGGGGGCTGTGGCGGAGCGGGGCGGGAGGACGCTGCTGCAGCTGTGGAGCATCTCTGCTGCTGCCTCTGGCCACGACGATCCCTCTAGCGGATGGTGGGGACAGGAGGAGGAGTGCGGCTTCATCAGGTGGCACACAGTCTCCGACACCTCCTCCGACTTCTTCGATTTTTCAAGCACGGCCTTGAAATTGGCTCTGAACAGCACATCCGTCGTGATGGGGCCCTCCAGCAAGCCTTTCTGCAGTTTCTCCAGCAAGAAGGGGGAGTGTCGGAGCCAGGTAGGCCTCTGGATCATTGTCATCTAAGCGGCGATGCGAGACAGGCAGACAGCAGTAGAGGCGCACAGGTTGAGGATGACGTCAGATGCCTTGCAGAGCCAGCTCTTTGTCTCTTCAGGCAGGTCAGTTTCCTCCAGCCTCTTGGAGATGCTGTAGGCCAGCAGAGCGACATTTTTGTTCGCTGCGGCCGCCTGGAACGCACACTGGTGGGCTCAGTTGGAGAGTGACGTCACCGTCTGGTTGTGTCTCCCTGGAGGAATAGGACGCTGGTCCAACCTGGACACTTTTGCTCCAAGTGCTTCCGCCAGGCTTGGTTCCAGGGGGGTACCGAGGGAAAATTCCGCTCAGTAAACCCCTCCACTCTGGTGATGGGAGTGAAGTTGGAGATGGGCGCTTTCAATTTACCATGTCTGGCTGCAGCCTCGTTCCAGTATGACATCACTGCTGGGAAACGAGGCCAGATGGGGCCAGGGCGGCGAGCCGGGGTGGAGCCAAACCTTCCCGCTAAATCATCCGATCTGGGCGGGGGGAGGAGAGGGACATAAAGTCCCTTCGTGTCAGCCGCCTCCAGGATTATGCCGGGTAGCTCCGAGAGGAGGGCACCAATGGCTGGGAGCGGTGTGGTCGTTGATGCGGAAAGGCCCGGGGGTGTGAGCGGATACAACACTACGCTACGCTACGGTGCTAGACATCGCGTTCTTGGAAGATCAGTGCTGGTTGCTTGCTGAAGAAAAATGGGGGCCGATTACCCGCTCTCAACGTAATTTATACGAACCGGGTGGGGCCCACACGACAGGTAGGCGTGGACTAAAGTTTTCAGTGCTACGCTTTGCGTGACGGGATAAAACCCACTAGCGAGGGCCTTAAAGGGCGAAGCCTATACGAAATAGAACTGTCCAGATGACCTGACTGAAAAATGTTGGATTTCTGTAACTGTTGATCAGTGCTGATCACCTTGGAGGACTTTTCTTCATTCCTCTGTACAGAACAGCTTCAACTCTGGATGTTGGTGGTTTCCTCACATGAACTGCTGCTTCAGGTCCTTCCACAACATCTGGATTGGATTAAGGTCAGGACTTTGACTTGTCCATTCCAAAGCATGAACTTTATTCTTCTTGAACATTCTTTGGTAGAACCACTTGTGTGTTTAGGGTCATTGTGTTGCTGCATGACCCTGGACCTTCTCTTAGATCCAGTTCATGGACAGATATTCTAACATCTTCCTTTAGAATTCTCTGATATAATTCAGAATTCATTGTTCCATCAATGATGACAAGTTGTCCTGGTCCAGATGTATCAAGACAGGCCCAAACCATGATACTACCTCCATCATGTTTCTCAGATGGGATCAGGTTCTTCTGCAGGAACGCAGAGTTTTCTTTCTCCAAACATAACTCTTTTCATTTAAACCAAAAAGTTTATTTTAGTCTCATCCGTCCACAAAACATTCTTCCAACAGTCTTCTGTCTTGTCCACGTGATCTTTATCAAACTGCAGATGAGCACCCATGTTGTTTTTGGAGAGCAGTGTTTTTCTCCTTCAACCTGCCATGAACCATTGTTGTTCAGAGTTCTCCTGATGGTGGACTCATGAACATCAACATGAATCAATGTGAGAGAGACCTTCAGTTGTTAGAAATTACCCTGAGGCCCTCTGTGACCTCACAGACTATTCCACACCTTGGAGTGATGTTTGTTGGTCTACCACTCCTGGGGAGAGTAACGATGGTCTTGAACTTCCTCCATTTGTTCACAATCTGTGTGACTGTGGATTGGTGGAGTCCAAACTCTTTACAGATGTTCTGTAACCTTCTCCAGTCTGATGAGCATCAACAACTCTTTTTCTGAACTCCTCAGAAATGTCCTTTGTTCCTCCATGATCCACTTCCACAAACTTGTTGAGAAGATCAGACTTTTTGATAGATCCTGTTCTTTAAATCAAACAGGGTGTCCACTCACACCTGATCATCATCCACTGACTGAAAACACCTGACTCTAATTTCACCTTCAGATTAACTGATAATCCTAGAGGTTCACTTACTTTTACCATCACAAATATATAATATTGAATTCCTCAATAAATAAATGATCAAGTTTAATATTTTGTCTCATTTGTTTAACTGGGTTCTCTTTATCTAATTTTAGGACTGCTGTGAACATCTGATGATGTTTTAGGTCATATTATGCAGAAATATAGAAAATTATAAAGAGTTCACAAACTTTCAAGTTTCTGTAGATACAGATATAATGTTAATTGTTCATTAACATTCCTCCCACTTCAAAATATCTGACCTATTGCTTCAAGTGCTCACCTCTAAGCTCAGTAGCAGCAGTGCAGTTGGATGAAGCCTTCCAGCGATCCTGGCGCTTCTTCAATTCCTGCACTTGGCACAGGTAGAGTCCCCGGTCCCACTCAGACACATTCAAGATGAGCAGCTCAAAGATCTTACCCTGCTTCACAACAGTCAGCCTAAACTTGGTCCACTGGAAACTCTTTGTATAGTTTCCATAAAAACGGGCTTTCCTCATGTTGATGCGAGCAATGAGGATTTCATCCTCTAGTCGATCCGTGCTTGCTGGTAGAAAGGCCCACTTAACTACTGGTAACGCTGTGTTGCGGCGCCGCTGCGACACAGTACAGGTAAGAGTGATATTCTGAGCCTCCTGGGCAACTGTGAAAGGTGAAGGAGTGATGGTGGCGTTTATGGCCAAACATAAATCTGGAGAAACAAAACAGATATAAATGAGAGGCCCAACATTCGCCTGCCTCTAGATCATCTTATGAGAAATTATGCAGTTGAAACATCTGTCATTTATTTCCAATGAGAAAGACCAACTTTAAATAGAAGAGATCACAGGTTACAGATTTATAAAACCTATAATGTCACATTAAGCCTGAAACTCAATCCTTGTACACAGAACAAAAATATAAACACAACACCTCTGAGTATTTTCTCACTCAGTTTGGTTACAATGACAAACTGCAGTCAGGTGGAGACCCCGACAAGCATGACGAGCACGCAGAGCACGCAGAACACGCAGATGAGCTTCTGAGATGGTTCGTGCAGAAATTCTTTGGTAATGCAAACAGATTGTTGCAGCAGCTGTCAGGATGGTTGGACTCAGATTATCTTGGAGGTGAAGATGCTGGATGTGGAGGTCCTGGGCTGCTGTGGTTACACATAATCTGTGGTTGTGAGGCAGGTTTGATGTACTGCCAAATTCTCTGAAGCACCTTTGGTAAAGAAATTAACATTCAATTCATGGGCAGCAACTCTGGTGGACATTCCTGCACTCAGCATGCCAACAGCATCCTCCATCAAAACTTGTGACATTTCTGTCATTGTGCTGTGATAAAAATGCACATTTTAGAGTGGCCTTTTGTTGTGGTCAGCCTAAGGAATACCTGTGCAACAATCATGCTGTCTAATCAGCATCTTGATATGTCACACCTGTATTTGAGAGAAAGAGTCCTGTTGTGTTCATATAAAACATCTTAGACCTTTGAGTTCAGCTCATGAAAAATAGGAGCAAAAACAAAAGTGTTGTGTTTATATTTTTGTTAAACAAATAAATGCCATCTATCCATTTTCTTCCGCTTATCCGGGGTCGGGTTGCGGGGGTAGCAGCCTAAGTAGGGAGGCCCAGACTTCCTTCTCCCCAGCCACTTGGGCCAGCTCTTCCGGGGGAATCCCGAGACGTTCCCTGGCCAGCCGAGAAACATAGTCCCTCCAGCGTGTCCTGGATCTTCCTCTGGGCCTCCTTCCATTGGGACGTGTCCGGAAAATCCTCACCAGGGAGGCGTCCAGAAGGCATCCTAAACAGATGCCCAAGCCACCTCAATTGGCTCCTCTCGACGTGGAGAAGCAGCGGCTCTACTCTGAGTCCCTCCCGGATGATCGAGCTTCTCACCCTGTCTCTAAGGGAGAGCCCAGACACCCTGCGGAGAAAACTCATTTTGGCCGCTTGTATCCGAGATCTCATTCTTTCGGTCACAACCCAAAGCTCGTGACCATAGATGAGGGTAGGAACGTAGATCGATCGGTAAATTGAGAGCTTCGCCTTTTGACTCAGCTCTCTCTTCACCACGACAGACCTGTACAGCGCCCGCTTCACTGCAGATGCTGCACCTATCCGCCTATCGATCTCACGCTCCATTTTTCCCTCATTCGTGAACAAGACCCCAAGATACTTGAACTCCTCCACTTGGGGTAGGACCTCCTCCCTGACCTGGAGAGGGCACTCTACCCTTTTCCGGCTCAAGACCATGGCCTCGGATTTGGAGGAACTGATCTTCATCCCGGCCGCGTCGCATTCGGCTGCGAACCGCTCCAGCGAAAGCTGTAGATCACGATCTGATGAAGCCAATAAGACCACATCATCTGCAAAAAGCAGAAATGCAATCCTAAGGCCACCAAAACGGATCCCCTCAACACCTTGGCTGCGCCTAGAAATTCTGTCCATAAAAGTTATGAACAGAATCGGTGACAAAGGGCAACCTTGGCGGAGTCCAACTCTCACTGGGAGCAAGCCCGACTTACTGCCGACGATGCGGACCAGGCTCTGACACCGGTCATACAGGGACCTAACAGCCCGTATCAAAGGGCCCGGTACCCCATACTCCCAGAGTACCCCACACAGGGACCCCCGAGGGACGCGGTCGAACGCCTTCTCCAAGTCCACAAAGCACATGTAGACTGGTTGGGCAAACTCCCACGCACCCTCCAGGACCCTGCTGAGAGTGTAGAGCTGGTCCAGTATTCCACGGCCAGGACGAAAACCGCACTGCTCCTCCTGAATCCGAGGTTCGACTATCCGACGGACCCTCCTCTCCAGAACCCCTGAATAGACCTTACCAGGGAGGCTTAAGAGCGTGATTCCCCTGTAGTTGGAACACACTCTACGATCCCCCTTTTTGAATAGGGGGACCACCACCCCGGTCTGCCAATCCAGGGGAACTTCCCCCGATGTCCACGCAATATTGCAGAGTCGCGTAAGCCAACACAACCCTACAACATCCAGAGCCCTAAGGAACTCTGGGCGAATCTCATCCACCCCCGTGGCCCTGCCACCGAGGAGCTTTTTAACCACCTCGGTGACCTCAGCACCAGAGATTGGAGGGCCCGACCCAGAGTTCCCAGGCTCCGCTTCCTCAGTGGAAGACGTGCTGGTGGGATTGAGGAGGTCTTCAAAGTATTCCGCCCACCGACCCACAACATCCCGAGTTGAGGTCAGCAGCACAGCACCCCCACTATAAACCGTGTTGGTGGAATACCGCTTTCCCCCCTGAGATGCCGGATGGTGGACCAGAATCGCCTCGAAGCCGTGCGGAAGTCGTTCTCCATGGCCTCTCCGAACTCCTCCCATGCCCGAGTTTTTGCCTCAGCAACCACCTGAGCCGCATGTCGCTTGGACTGCCGGTAGCTGCTTCCGGGGTCCCACAGGCCAAAAAGGCCCGACAGGACTCCTTCTTCAGCCTGACAGCATCCCTCACCGACGGTGTCCACCATCAGGTTCGAGGGTTGCCGCCACGACAGGCACCGACAACCTTGCCGCCGCAGCTCCGGTAAGCCACCTCAACGCTTTAAGCTATACAAGGTTGCCAGATAAGAAATGATTAACTTATGTAGGTGTCAATTAAAGTTACTGTATTTTGACACATGCTGTCAAATGTGCTGAGTAAGGGTGTTGTAAGATCAGGTGTTGTGTGTGGTGAAAATGTGCTCAGGAAGAAAAAGGCAAAAAACATATTTATGTTTATCTGACAACCCTGATGCTGGACTCAGCTACATGCATCGCGCGTGAGGTGTCAGCATAATCAAAGTTACATCAAAACTGGTGAATACAGGAAAGTTTCTTTGGACCAAGGATGTTGTTGGCTTTGCTCCTACATGCTGAAAAATAATGAGTAGTACAAACTAGTGTTGTAGTACTCGAGACCGGTCTTGGTCTCGAGACCGGTCTCGAGACCACTTTTTGACGGTCTCGGTCTCGTCTCGGTCTCGACCGCATTTGGTCTCGGTCTTGTCACGGTCTCGGACATTGAGGACTCGGGATTTTTTTTCAAGAC
This sequence comes from Nematolebias whitei, assembly GCF_014905685.2. Lineage (NCBI taxonomy): Eukaryota > Metazoa > Chordata > Actinopteri > Cyprinodontiformes > Rivulidae > Nematolebias > Nematolebias whitei. The sequence goes on from NC_056514.1 coordinate 10,785,966, forward strand.
CAGTCAAGACCACAACTGTGAAAATATCACTAAATTGCCAGAATATTGTCCAGTTTATTTGTTAACATCTTTGCTTTTACTGGATGCAAAACATACCGATTCAAATTCAAGCGATAACGTGACTCATAGCAGCTAGCTACATGTTTTTGTTACCACTCCAGTGTTGCCAGATTGGGTGGTTTACTGCCAATTGGCCAGTTTTCGTTCTGATTTTGCTGGGAACTCTGGGAAGATTTTTGTTGGACTGTTCCGTTTTGCCACATATTGTTAAATTACCTTGGCTTGTACTGATGTGGGTTTGTGTTCAAAAAGTAAATATACTGTAACAAATATAGATTGTGCAGGTTTTTGTGTGATGTTGCGGTTTTTAACCGATTTTTTGCTGGAAAATCTCGACTCTATCTGGCAACACCGAGCCCACCTCCTTTCACTCGCAAGCGTCAGGGAAGAAAAGTTAGACTTGTTTGTGTTTAGAACAAGAGAAGATGTCTTCTAAATCTGCTGTTATAAAGTTTGGCTATTTGAGTCACAAAGAGTATGTTTGCAAAACAACTCTGAAAAAAAAGCACACGGCGCAATGCAAGTTCTGCAGCGCTTCACTTTCGGAGACTGTCGGGACTACATCCAACTTTTATCGACACCTGGAAAGGAAGCACAAAGAAAGGTAAGCGCCGCAGCTTTGTGTAAGTGATGCTAGTAAAGCTAGCTAGTTAACGTTATCAATCTGCCTCTCTTCCAAGAACAATACAAACAGAACGTTTTATCAAGTATGGTTTATTTGTCATATGCAAAATCAACACAAGGTCGACAACAATGCAGTGAATTGCTTAGGACGAGAAAAACAGTCGACTCGCCAAAAACAAACAAAAAAATAACAACAACAAATACCAAAGCATGCATCACAAATACTAAAATAAGGGACAAAAATTTGAAAAAGTAATTCATCGACATTAAATCTAAATACATCTAAATTAATTAATGTGTGTCAGACTCAGACCCGCTTTGTTTAGCCCTTAAATGAGTTTTACTTTATAACACTGATATAATTAACATATTAAGGGAAGTAAGCAAATTCACTGTTTACATACAGTTAAATCAGGTCCTCTGAGTGTGTGTTAAAAGAAAAAAAGTAGAATATTATCTGCACAGCTTTTTTCTACCTTTTTTTTTCTTTTAACACTCCCAGAGGACCTGATTTAACTTTTTTAAATTTTTCTACCTGGGTTATTGAGCATGCATAAGGACAAATTCACTGTTAACTTTGAGAGACTGAGGGGACAGGGCATGTGGTAACAAAATGTAGAAACGTTTCATCTCTCATCCAAAAGACTACTTGACTTCTTAACAAAAGACTTCATTGTAAGAGGGACTGTCTTCTTCTTACATCGCTGATATTGCTAGTATCACTCAGCCCCCTGTGAATAGCAAGCAACCATCAGGGTGCCAACGATTCATTGTTAGGCTGATGGTCTCCCTTAACATATTTGGCAAACTGGTTGATCCACTGTGAGAAGGTACTAACTGTGTTTAATATGTCCTGATGCATGCTCAATCACACAGGTAGAAAAATCTTAAAAAGTTAAATCAGGTCCTCTGGGCGTGTTAAAAAAGTAAAAATAAAAGGTAGAAACATTTCGTCTTTCGTCCGAAAGACTTCCTCAGGCTGAGGAGCTGCATTCAGCTCAGCCCTATAAATAGTGCCTCCTCACAGTGGACCAACCGTTTGTTGTTGATGAAACTAGCTGCTCACATGTTCAAGGAGGACCATCAGCCTAATGATGGATTGTTAGTACTCTGATGGCTGCTTGCCTTCACCGGGGGCTGAGTGATACTAGCAATCACAGCATTGTAAGAGGGGGACAGTTGAACCCGGAGGCCTCCACCTCTGTTTAAAGATGGATGGTTTCTTTTCACAAAGATGGCCTCCTTTACTCCTCTCTCAAACCATTGTTCCTCTCTGTCAAGGATGTGAACATCTTCATCCCTGAAAGAGTGACCGCTGGTCTGGAGATGAGTGTAAACCGCAGAGTCTTGGCCTGAAAATGTAGCTCTTGAGTTTAATATAGCTCCTCATATTGAAGAAGTCTTTTGGATGAAAGACAAAACATTTGTATAATTTTTTATTGTTTAAACCCATCCAGAGGACCCAATTTAACTTTGTTAGATTTTTCTAAGTTTAATTTTTGCTTATGATAAACAATGGAGGATATATTTGACATACATTTATGAAGTTGCTACTTATTTTTAAGTGTTCTTTTGATGTAATTGATGTTCATGACCAGATATACTGATTCCTCCTTTGCATTTTTTAGGTTCCTGGAATACAAGGCAGGGCAACAGAATGATGTCACAGTCACACAGCCATCAATTTCATTATTTACGCAGAAAGTGCAGCTCTACAGCCCACAATCACCAAGGCAACAAGCCATCAGTCAAGCCATTGTCCAAGATTTGATCATTGGGTGTTGTCTGCCTCTCTCACTTGTGGAAAACAGTCATTTTAAACACTTTCTTGAAGTTATGGATAGTAAATACACACCAATCTCTAGAAAAACGGTTTCTGATAGACAAATTCCAGAGTTGGTAATCAAGGTCAAGGAAACTGTTTTGGAGAAACTGAAGACCCAGTCATCTGTGTCATTAACAACTGACCTCTGGTCTGATCGCAGGCTACGCTCCTTCCTTGGGGTGACCGCCCACGTGTGCTACAAATCAAAGGATTCCTATGCACTTGAATCCTACCTGCTGGACTGTAGGCGTTTCACAGGCAGACATACTGGAGAGCACATTGCGTCTGCCTTTGAGGAGATCACAGAGGAATACGGTATCCATGACAAAATTAGCTATATCATAACAGACAATGCTGCCAATATGAAATGTGCTTTCAAAGTACACATGCCCCAATCTGATGACAGCGAGAGTGAAGAGGAGCATTTAGATGACGAGCACCTGTGGGAGGACATTAATTCTCAGGAAGACACCGAATTACCCTGGTCATCTGGTGCACGTCTTTCCTGCTTTGCACACTCTCTACAATTAGTTGTGAATGACGGCATGAAGGAGGTCAAGGCCATTTCTCACACAATAGCCAAAACATCATGGTTCACCACCTTATTGCATAGCAGTTCACAATTCAAAGACAAGTTTGAGGCTACGTTTGGCACTAATAGGACCATTCCAGCTGCAAACACAACTCGATGGAACAGTATATTTAAACAAGTACAGGCCTTCACAGCTCTGGACCACAAAGCCCTGAATGAAATGTGCAGCAAGGATCACGAGGAGTTGGTGTTTAGTGCCCGTGAGTGGAACCAGCTGAAGGAACTGAGTGCAGTTCTTGCTCCATTTTCTGAGGTAACAGACCTGACAGAAGGGGAGAAATCAGTTACCATTAGTATGGTGGTTCCAACTGTCCTGGACTTGAATACACACCTCCTCAAGATGGAGGACACTCGAATGCAGTGCCAGTCATTGGTCAGAGCCCTCCAGCAGTCTCTGGTGAAAAGATTTTCTGGAATCTTTTTAAAAACAAGCATGGCCAAAGACAGTGGAAGAGAGGAACCTTTTAACCACAATGTTTACTTCTTGGCCACCATGCTGGATCCTCAGTTTGGCTTAAGCTGGGTGGACTTAGATGTTACCAATGGGGGAAATTCAACATCAGTGAAAAAGTTCAGAGATGAGCTTAAGAAGACACTGACAGGTCAGTATATATTTTCTCTGCTGAAAATAAATGTCTTATTTGCAAAATCATAAATCCTAAAATATTTCAAATTAGTTGTCTATAAAAGCCTTAACTAGTCTTACAGTGGAATTCATAGTCTTCATTTCATCTGTTTACTTTTGTCATAAAAACATATTTTGTACACTCTGAGCCTATTGAAACAGATATTCTTTATATTTAGGCTGGTAACATGCCTATTGTACACAATCCTGACTCACTTTTATATTAAATGGGACTGTACTTATATAGCACCTTTCTATCTTATCAGACACTCAAAGCACTTTACATTACAATCTGTGCCTCATTTACACATTCATACGGCACTCTATTAGATCTCTACAAAGCTAATTGAACAAATCATTCAAAGGAGACTAATCAGAGCTTTATCACATTCATACACTGATGGGACGCACATCGGAGGCAATGAGGGGTTCAGTGTCTTGCCCAGGGACACTTAGGCATGTGACTTAGGGGAGTCGAACCCCCAACTCTGGCGTTGAAGGACGACTGCTCTAACCACTCAGCCACAGTCGCCCCATTAACCATGTTTATTTGAATAGCAAAAATATAATTAATTAATTAAATTAATTAATTATATATATAATATATATATATATATATTTATAATTATATATATATATTTATAAATATATATGTATATATTTATAATTATATATATATATATATATATATATAATTATTTAAATTAATTAAAAAAGGCCCCTAATAAAAGGTCCTATACGTATTTAATTCAACTCTGATATGTGCATATCCTTTTAAATCTAACTCAGTCATTGTGTTTGTGTTTTTCAGAAACATTGATCTTAGAGGTGGAGAAGATGATGGACATGAAAGAAGACACCTGCTCAGAAGTTGTGAATGTGGATCCAGCCGCAGCCAGTGATTCGCCACCAAACAAATACCCTCGCCTTCTGTCCCGCTACAAGGCATACAAAAAGCACAGCTCAGACCAGGATTCAAGCATACACACACAGATAAGGAAATACTTTGATGCCATCCGTGACTTTGACACAGACAATGCACTTGTCTTCTGGGCAAAAAACCACACTAGATTTCCACAACTGCACAATTTGGCAATGAAGGTCCTATCAGTCCCTGCCTCCTCTGCACCAGTGGAAAGGGTTTTCAGTCGAGGAGGCATTTTAATGAGACCCCATCGTGCACGTTTAGGCCACAGAATGTTGCAATCACTCATATTTCTTAAATGCAATGAAACACTTCTTTAAAATCAGTTAGTCATCTGGACAGTTTTTTTGGTTTTTTTTTTGTGGAAAGACTGACGTTTTGCCCTCCGGGGGCTGTCCTCTCCCCCGTCGACTCCTTCCAAAATGCAGCCACAGCCAAAGTGGGATTTTTTTTAAGTAGTTATGCATCGGGCAAACTTTGTGTTGCTTTGTATAGCTGCAACGTTGAAATTGATTAGCCTCGTGGTTTTCTTTCTGTAGTAGTTTTTGTTCACATTCCTGGCTGCCTGCAGTGCAGTTATTTCTCTGAAACTTTATGAATATGAATAAGCTACTAAGTTTTCTTGGGTGATTTTTATGATACTGTGTTTTTTTTTCTTAATGTGCCTTGGATCATACAATGGAAGATCCCCAAGCAAATACACAAGTCTAAATGAAAATTAAACAATTTTAGAAAGTAACTGACTTCAAGTTTCCAATTTAATCCTAAAGACTGCATTTATACTGCCCAGTATTTCATGTTGACTTCAAGAGACCAAAAGAAGGTAAATGCATCTTGAGTTTTGTTTTATTAGGATCAAAATGGGTCACTTAAATTAGAGTTTAAATAAATTAAAGTAAGCATGCACAAGTTGTGTACAAAAGACATTGCAGTACAAAATTCATTTCACAAACACTACTGTTTAAAAACGTAAAAACATTACTGTCTGGTAAAATCATCAGTTTTGACACATTAAAAAGGCTCATAACTTTATAAAAATATTTTATAATAACATTTTATTTATTTTTTTATTTTATTTGTGGATTTGGTCTCGAATTGGTCTCGCCCTCCCTCGGTCTTGGTCTTGTCTTGGTCTCGGACTTTAAAAGTCTTGGTCTTGTCTTGGTCTCGGACCCTAAAAGTCTTGGTCTTGTCTCGGTCTCGGTACACTCTGGTCTTGACTTGTCTTGGTCTCGGGTTAGGTGGTCTTGACCACAACACTAGTACAAACACGCAGCTCTCTCTCATTTATAATAACTGTTATTAGTGCTGAAAACTTTTGACTGCAGCTTCCAGTAGTGTGCATGTGACACATGCAAAGTATTTCACTTCAGGGGTGGGGGGCTCCATTCTGAGACAAAAAAAATCAGAAACCTTCAATTTCAGAGTGAACAAGGGTTGTTGTCGTGTACACAAGTAGCCGAACTGTCCACTCCAAAAACGTGTCACGTGAACAGGTGTGTCATGCACATGACCAAATCATCTCTGTTCTGAGTCAGGCTAACAAACACCCTAATGACTCTCTGGTGAAAGGGGATTGAGATTAATCTGCATGTGAATTTAGCTCAACTGTAGAAGCAACTGTAGAAGAAAACTTCACATCCCGCTGCCTTTCAAACCAGACTTTTAAACTAGGATCCCCTCATTTGTGAAGACTGACTTGTAGCCATTTTGGTCCATTCTTGAAAAGGTCGTGTTAAATGTATGTACTGGTACTATGCTCAGCTACTACCGCACCAAATAAGCTTAATATATGTAAAGCTGACTAAATAAAATCTTTTTGTGTTTTTGCTCATTTTCATTAGATGTGCAGCCTCGTTGTATTGGGCTGGTTGTAGATGTGCACCCAGTAATAATTCCAGGTACGTTTCAAGTGTCTAGTTATTAAAGTCTTGTTGCTGAGACAAACACAGACATGCAGGAGGACAAACTGCAGATGTTGTGGGTTTTTAAAACACACAAGAAATCCACTTGAAGAATCCTGTCCTCGTTTTTGAACCTTCATGTGCCCAGAGATTTTTCCTCTCCGTTTCTTCAACCATCATCTCAACATCAACTCCACATCTAAGATAATTATCTGAGTAACATTTTACATTTACTTTGGAATAAAGCAAAAGAAAAGTTTCCTACCTCCAAACAGAGCTAGGGTCAGAAGAGCAAGAAGAAGAGATGAGATCTGCATTTTCCTCCACAAACTTCAAACAAACTTCAACCTAAATGTGTCCGAACAAAAATGGCCTCAGATTTCTTCTTCTCTGATGAGTGTAATCTGAAACACCACAGACGCTGTTCTTGCTCAGACCCTCCCTCCATGTCTCCCCCCACCTCCCCTAACATGTCAGAGACACATGTGGCAAGTTCACACACACACACACACACACACACACACACACACACACACACACACACACACACACACGCACGCACACACACACACACACACACACACCCACACACACACAC
>NC_056514.1:10793218-10800323 GCF_014905685.2 Nematolebias whitei
ACACACACACACACACACACACACACACACACAGACACACACACAGGTAGTTTCCATTTAGATCCAGAGTCAGATGTCATGATGTACCCAGAGCAGACTCAAACAGCATCATAGTCTTGTATCATGAACCTCTGGTTTTGATCACCAAATAAAATATCCCATGTGTACAGGTTGACACAAAAACTACATCTGCTACCAAATGTGATTTATGAGAACACCTGACTGTGGCAACAGTAAAAGAACTGATGATTTGAAGCCTGTGACCAAAAGGCATCCTGTTCAGCTATGCAACAAGCTGATGGCTCAAACTGAGCTATGTGAAACTTTGTCCAGACGAGGACCTGGACTAAACCTCAACAGCACATCCAGACAAGTCTCGCTGTATGAACTGTGGTGCTGCACAACGATGAACTCTTGAACTCTTGAACTCTTGACCATACTGTATATCCAGACGGGAGGAGACTAACAGCAAAGTAACAGCGGTGGTCAAGCTGTCAAAAGTCACTAACAAAAACTGCAGCCTGCGTAAAGTGTCAGCTCCACATGTGGTATGTGATGGTGAGGCAATAACCAGTTTTTCATGATCAGTGCTGCACTGGCTGTGACATGAATAAAACACTCACATAGACCCATTTTTCAGACATATATATATATATAACAGCATGACAGATAACAGATCAGGCTGACATGATGATTTTTAACAAAGCAGAATAATACTGATGTGCCTTTTCCAATTACTCATAGATGAAAAAGTATTTGGAACATGGAAATTTGGATACCTCATATCCTTATATAAAAATGAGTAATGCTTGCCCCTGAGCAAAAATATTTACTTTTTTCATTAATTTAACTTTTGTTTTTACAGGTTAGTCTCATTGAGTCACAAGGACTCATTTACAAGAGAGACCTGTACCAGAAACCTCACTTGGATTGAGTTTGCTACATGCTTTTTAAATTAAATATCTGTCTGCTTTCACCTATGAGTGAGATCATTTCAGCAGGTCTGGTTTGCCACAAGGGATGAAGTTTATTGAAATGATATTGGAGCAATGCTAAGTCATTTAGCTTTATGGTTTTAAAGTCTAGGTTGAATGTGCTGGTTTTCATAGTCTTACAACTACACCATTTAATAGAGTTCTAGTTTGAATCATTCTGAAACTATACATTAAGACTGACAGAGTTATTGGGGTAGATAGGATATAAATTGTAGTAACACTAACTTTTCAGCTTTAGGCTATAAAACTTTGGTGAAACAAATAGCCATTTAAAAGGGGGAAGTCTGAAAACTGTTCTTAAAACAACTCATATAAGAAAGGGTTCTTAAAAAACAGCTCATACAATGATTAGATCATTAGTTATACAAAAATAATATCTTAGGTTTTTACATTTGTCACACAATAAACAGAAACACACTCCACTGGCCTGTGTTGTTGAGTCTGTCTGAGAAAGGGCTCAAGGTGAGCACGAGCTGCAGGTTGCCAGGCACTGTTGTGTTTCTGGCACGTTTGTTGTCAGCATTTAGGATCAGGGCTGTCACAGCACACAGGACAACAATCTTACATCACCCAAAGCTGAATAATGTTAAAGACCTGCTGTCATGTTTAGGTCTTAAAGGGTTTAGCAAACACCACATTCCTAATTATACAAGCCTCACCCAACCATTCAGGACACTAGTGAATGACAGAGGACCAGATTTAACTTTTTTAGATTTTCTACCTGGATTATTGAGCATGCATCAGGGTATTTTTTCTTAGATATTTCTGAAACAGGACATACTGTGAATGGTTTACTGTTCCAGAAAAAGGGGGAGAAAGAACAGTGATTTATGTACATTAGCATTATACTAAACAATGCAGAGGACCTTTTCACAGATGAATGCTGTTACAAGCACCCTGCTGAAAGCAGGATACGCAGCGGTTAGAAGAAATGGAACAGTATGGAGGAGTCCGAACGGCAGATTTGCCACCACTGAGAATTAAGGATTAGATCATTTGTGTGTAAATAGGAATTCTTAAGTTTTTACTTTTGCAGAAATAACTTTTAATATATATACACATATACAGCCAATCAGAAGCCTACGAACCACATTACATTTGTACACAGCCTCTTACAAAAACAAGTAAAACTGCTTGAGATGTAGTTTTAGAACTAAAATATTTTTATAAGTGTAGACTCTAAGCTCACCTGGCTAAAGACATTTTCCACATGTTTTAATGACTAAGGAGCTCCTACTAACAGTGGTACCTGTTTATCTTCCTTTGGAATGTGTACAGGAAGGTTCCAGAAGCTTCAAGACCCAGCCAAATCCAAACACAGACCCTCAAAGTGGATTTGGTCAAAGGTGGATCTGTGTTCTTAAATATATTTGATTTGATTTGATTTGACTTGACTTGACTTGACTTGACTGGACTGAAAGAAATGAAATTGGGTTTTCATGTATAGAGTATGCTAACCACATTTTTTACTACTGTTGTGCAGTCATGTATTGTAAACCTTTTTCCTTGTTTTTGTTTCACCTAAACAGATCTGCGGCAGAACTCAGAATTCATTCTGAATTTTGGTTTGACAAATATCTCTATCCCCTTAAGATTATAACAACTTTGTCTTTTAACAAAATTTCTCTGGATATTTAATGGTAATGTGTTATTTTGAGCCCTATACATAACTGATAAAATGCTATAATCTACCAAATCATGGAACTTTAATAACTTCAGTTGATAAAATAATGTGCTTGATGGGTGACTGTAATGCTTTCTGGTGATAATTCTTACAGCTCTTTTTTGTAAAATAAAAATAGGTTTTGTAAATGTTTTACACGCTTTCCCCCAAACATCAATGCAATAGATTAAATGTGGACAAATGATTGTGTTGTACAACATGTACAGAGCTTTATCATTTAATAATTCCCTGACTTTATATAGTACTGCAATAGATTTAGCTATTTTTGTTCTTACAGAATTTATGTGATTTTTCCATGTTAGCTGTTCATCAACGATTACACCCCAAAATTTAATCTCATTAACTCTACAAATCTCAACACCCTCAATTTTAAATAGATCATCAACAGTTCTCTTTTTGTTACTAAATATCATGTAATTGTAGTTTTATCTAAATTTAATGATAATTTATTAAGTTTAAACCAAGTTTGTATTTTATCAAATTCTGTCTTCATCAATTCTAACATCCGTTTTACATTTTTACCCAAACAAAAAAATGTGGTGTCATCTGCAAAAGGACACATTTGAGGAGTCCTGATACATTCACTAAGTCATTCACATATAAAATAAATAACTTTTGTTCAAGTACAGAGCCTTGAGGAACTCCACACGTGATATTGCAGAGGTCAGATCTTACACTATTTATTTGTACAAACTGTTTCCTATCTTTCAAATAGCTAGATACCCAGTGTAATGCTGGTCCTCTTATACCATATTTATTCAAATTTTCAAGGAGAATAGTGTGGTCAATAGTATCGAATGCTTTTTTTAAATCAACAAAAATACTAGCACAATATTGTTTTTGATCGACAGCAATAATTATTTGTTCTATTAATTCCATGAGAGCCATTGATGTAGAGTTTTTTGCTCTAAACCCACACTGACTGCTACTTAGAATGTTTTGTTTAGTAATAAATGTATCTAATCTGGTCACAAATAGTTTTTCTAGAATTTTTGAGAACTGTGGTAATAAGGATATTGGTCTATAATTATTGAACACACATTTATCACAATTTTTAAAGAGAGGAACTAACTAGCTACTTTCATATTGTCAGGAAATATTCCTTTTGAAAAAGATAAATAACATATATATATGTAAACGGCTCGATAACATAACTCATTATGTCCTTTACAAACATCATATTCATGTTCACCCAGTCTTTTGATCTCTTATCTATAAGATTTTTTATTACATTCATTATTTCTTCTTTGTCAGTTCCATTAAGAAAAATACTGTTGTCACAACTTATAACTGAAAGGTTCACATTATTGTCTACTTTTGGTATTTTAGCTGCAAGTCTTGATCCAACGTTCACAAAATAATGATTAAATCCATTTACAATTTCATTTTCATCATGGATTTCATTGTCATCCTTCAAAAAATATTGTGAAATACCTGTTTTTGTTTTATGACTTTTCAGAACACTATTTATTACTCGCCATGTTGCTTTCATATCACCATAACTTTTATTTAATAAATCAATATAATATTCCTTCTTGTGTTTCCTTATAATCGCTACTAATTTATTTTTACATTTCTTATATTTCTCTTTGGCCTCTTGTGTTCTCAATTTCAAGAAACATGAATACAAATATTTCCTTTTTTTACAAGCATTTCTCAACCCTTTTGTCATCCATGGTTGGTCAACAACTTTAGACATAGGAGCATGCTTCAAGACATCCGTTCAGACACATTGGCACCTTGACAACATCCCTTCAGACATAGTGTCAAGTTGGAAAACATCCTTTCAGACACATTGGTAGAATCCCTTCAGACACATTGGTAAGCTTGAAAACATCCCTTCAGACATATTGGCATGCTTGAAAACATCCTGTTGGACACAGTGACAAGCTAGAAAATGTTCCTTCAGACATTGTGGCAGGCTTGTAAACATCAATTCAGACATATTGACAAGCTTGAAAACATCCCTTCAGACATGATTACAAGCTTGAAAATGTAGTGATGTAGGGCTAGGTTAGCTTCAGTTAGCTTAAGAGCTCTACTACAATCAATATTTAATAACGGGTTCTCACTTTTTCGAGCTACTTGACAGATATGTGACAGAGGTACTGTGTTAGAGATGGTCTAATCAGTGACATGAGACGTTAATTTTCTTTGACCCATCAAAATGAATGTGGTCATTTATTAACAGAATCAAAATTTAACATCAAAACATTGTACACTTGATTATACTATCGGCTCTGATTAATAAAACTTGGCACGTTTTACTTAATAAAAACAACAGACATTTCTGAAGATATCTGGATTAATTACTGGCAAGATAGAAGAGTTTTAAAGATGGTAAATGAAGGAGTTTAAATGGAGAGAAAAGATGGATGAGGAAAAGTGTGTTGACGAGGAACAGCACCCTCCATCTGACCCTAGCTCAGCCTCGGTACACTCGGTAGTGAAGCGACTCGTTACCTTTGCAGAAGATAGGTCAGCTCCGGTACGGAGTTCCATTTCAACGCTACCTTTCAGCGTCTCCTTAGGATGGCTGACAATCGTCCGAAGTAGTGACGGTACTCCGTTCAACAACACGCTCACCTCCCGGGTGGACTCACATGAGCTGTGAGTCCGTCAGCGGTTCCACTCAGATGTGGAAGATTCCATAATCCCAACTAGACTCGGAAGAACTCCCAAATCACTCCAGCACTTAAGAACTTTCGGAACTTCGGATCTTGACTTTCGGAACTTCTGTTCTCCTTTTAAAGAGTTCTGCTTCCGGTCACTTTTGGGAAGTCCTGATTGGTTGAAAAAACCAACAGGGGTGTGGTTTTAGTGATGTCAGAGGGTCATTACAAGTCAGAAAAACAGCGGAGATGTTTAGGAACAGACAGAGAAATGTTTTGGAGAAATGACAGACTTACAGGTGCCAGTTTTCTTGTTTCTGTCTGAGAGGTTTAAAAACATGACAGTTTGTTCCAAAAACTTGTTTGCGACTGTCTCCGACTTTTGACCGACATCACTCTCTCATTTCAGACAGAAGATCAAAAATGCATAATTACTTTGTAACAGACATTTAACTTGCTTTCTACTTTGAATAAGGATTAAAAATCATTAATACTGTTTCACAGTTGATTTAAAATGAGTGGTTCATTTCAACATTTAAAATGGTATGAACTAAACGCACTTTTGATTATCAAGATATTGTAAAATAGTAATGATAATATAAAAAGAGAGTGTTCTTTCAATTGATTAGTTCAGGTTACAATTAGAAAGTCTCTGGATGAGCTCATTTGTATTTCTGGATTCAAATCAATGAAATAACAGTTCCTGTCCCATGAAGGTCTTCAGAGGCAGATCTTGACCGGAGGCTTAGTTCACAACAAAAACATACCTTCAGACATGATTACAAGCTTGAAAACATACCTTCAGACACTTTGGCAAGCTTGAAAACATCCCTTCAAAACATATTGGCAAGCATCCCTTCAGACAAATTTGCAAACTTTAAAACATCCCTTCAGACATATTGGCAAGTTGAAAACATCCCGTCAGACATAGTATCAAGCTTGAAAACATTCCTTCAGATACATTGGAAAGCTTGAAAACATCCCTTCAGACACATGGGCAAGAATCCCTTCAGACAAATTTGCAAACTTTAAAACATTCCTTCAGACAAATTGGCAAGTTTGAAAACATCCCGTCAGACATAGTATCAAGTTTGAAAACATCCCTTCAGATACATTGGAAAGCTTGAAAACATCTCTTCGGACACAGTGGCAAGTTTGAAAACATCCAGTCAGAAATAGTATCAAGTTTGAAAACATCCGTTCAGATACATTGGAAAGCTTGAAAGCATCCCTTCAGACATAGTGGAAAGCTTGAAAACATCCCTTCATACACATTGGCAAGCTTGAAAACAACCCTTCAGACATATTGGCAAGCTTAAAACCGTTCCTTCAGACATAGTGTTAAGCTTGAAAACATCACTTCAAACATAGGGGCAAGCTACAAAAGATCCTTTCAGACAAATTGGCAGCTTGAAAACATGACTTCAGACATAGTGTCAAGTTTGAAAACTTCCTTTTAGACACATTGGCAGAATCCCTTCAGACACAGTGGTAAGCTTGAAAACATCCATGCAGACATAGTAGCAAGCTTAAAAACATCCCTTCAGACATATTGGCATGCTTGAAAACATCCCTTCAGACACACTGAAAAGCTAGAAAACAGTCCTTCAGATATTGTGGCAAGCTTGAAAACAACCCTTCAGACATATTGTTAAGCTTGAAAACATCCCTTCAGACACTTTGGCAAACTTGAAAACATCCCTTCAGACATATTAGCAAGTTTGAAAACATCCCTTCAGACATAGTATCAAGTTTGAAAGCATGTCCTCAGATACATTGGAAATCTTGAAAACATCCCTTCGGACACAGTGGCA
>NC_056514.1:10800333-10806062 GCF_014905685.2 Nematolebias whitei
AGCTTGAAAACATCCCTTCAGACATAGTGGAAAGCTTGAAAACATACCTTCAGACACCTTGGCAAGCTTGAAAACATACCTTCAGACACATTGGCAAGAAACCCTTCAGACAAATTTACAATCTTTAAAACATCCCTTCAGACATATTGGCAAGTTTAAAAAGATCGCTTCAGACATAGTGTTAAGCTTGAAAACATCACTTCAGACAGGGGCAATATTCAAAACATCCCTTCAGACATAGTGTTAAGTTTGAAAACATCCTTTCAGTTACATTGGCAGAATACCTTCAGACACATTGGTAAGCTTGAAAAAATCTCTTCAGACATAGTAGCAAGCTTAAAAACATCCCTTCAGACATATTGGCAAGTTTGAAAACATCCCTTCGGACACAGTGGCAAGTTTGAAAACATCCCGTCAGACATAGTATCAAGTTTGAAAACATCCCTTCAGATACATTGGAAAGCGTGAAAACATCCCTTCAGACATATTGGCAATCTTAAAACCGTTCCTTCAGACAAATTGCCAAGCTTGAAAACATACCTTCAGACTCATTGGCAAGCATCCCTTAAGACAAATTTGCAAAGTTTAAAACATCACTTCAGACATTGTGTCAAGCTTGAAAACATTCCTTCAGACAGATTGGCAAGATTGAAAACATTCCTTCAGACACATTGGCAAACATCACCTCAGACATAGTTGCAAGCTTTAGAAAATCCCTTCAGACATAGTTTTAAGCTTGAAAACATAACTTCAGATACATTAGAAAGCTTGAAAACATCCCTTCGGACACAGTGGCAAGTTTGAAAACATCCTTTCAGACACATTAGTAGAATCCCTTCAGACACATTGGTAAGCTTTAAAACATCCATTCAGACATTGTGGCAAGCTTGTACACATTCCTTCAGACATATTGACAAGCTTGAAAACATCCCTTCAAACATATTGGCAAGCATCCCTTCAGAAAAATTTGCAAACTTTAAAACATCCCTTCAGACACATTGGCAAGTTGAAAACATCCCGTCAGACATAGTATCAAGCTTGAAAACATTCCTTCAGATACATTGGAAATCTTGAAAACATCCCTTCAGACACATGGGCAAGCATCCCTTGAGACAAATTTGCAAACTTTAAAACATTCCTTCAGACATATTGGCAAGTTTAAAAACATTCTTTCAGACATAGTGTTAAGCTTGAAAACATCACTTTAAACATAGGGGCAAGCTACAAAACATCCTTTCAGACAATTTGGCAGCTTGAAAGCATGACTTCAGACATAAAGTCAAGTTTGAAAACATTATTTTAAACACGTTGGCAGAACCCCTTCAGACACAGCGGTAAGCTTGAAAACATCCATTCAGACATTGTAGCAAGCTTAAAAACATCCCTTCAGACATATTGGCATGCTTGAAAACATCCCATCGGACACATTGAAAAGCTAGAAAACATTCCTTCAGACATTGTGGCAAGCTTGAAAACAACCTTTCAGACATATTGACAAGCTTGAAAACATCCCTTCAGATACTTTGGCAAACTTGAAAACAACCCTTCAGACATATTGGCAAGCTTGAAAACATCCCTTCAGATACTTTGGAAAACTTGAAAACAACCCTTCAGACATATTGGCAATCTTAAAACCGTTCCTTCAGACAAATTGCCAAGCTTGAAAACATACCTTCAGACTCATTGGCAAACATCCCTTCAGACAAATTTGAAAACTTTAAAACATCCCTTCAGACATAGTGTCAAGCTTGAAAACATTCCTTCAGACAGGTTGGCAAGATTGAAAACATTTCTTCAGACACATTGGCAAACATCACTTCAGACATAGTTGCAAGCTTGAGGAAATCCCTTAAAACATAGTTTTAAGCTTGAAAACATAACTTCAGATACATTAGAAAGCTTAAAAAACATCCCTTCGGACACAGTGGCAAGTTTGAAAACATCCTTTCAGACACATTGGTAGAATCCCTTCAGACACATAGGTAAGCTTTAAAACATCCATTCAGACATAGTAGCAAGCTTGAAAACATCCCTTTAGACATATTGGCATGCTTGAAAATATCCCGTCGGACACAGTGACAAGCTAGAAAATGTTCCTTCAGACATTGTGGCAAGCTTGTACACATCCCTTCAGACATATTGACAAGCTTGAAAACATCCTTTCAGACATGATTACAAGCTTGAAAACATACCTCCAGACACTTTGGCAAGCTTGAAAACATCCCTTCAAACATATTGGCAAGCATCCCTTCAGACAAATTTGCAAACTTTAAAACATCCCTTCAGACATATTGGAAAGATGAAAAAATCCCGTCAAACATAGTATCAAGTTTTAAAACATTCCTTCAGATACATTGGAAATCTTGAAAACATCCATTCAGACACATGGGCAAGAATCCCTTCAGACAAATTTGCAAACTTTAAAACATTCCTGCAGACATATTGGCAACTTTCAAAACATCCCTTCAGACATAGTGTTAAGCTTGAAAACTTAACTTCAAACATAGGGGCAAGCCACAAAATATCCTTTCAGACAAATTGGCAGCTTGAAAACATGAATTCAGACATAGTGTCAAGTTTGAAAACATCCTTTTAGACACATTGGCAGAATCCCTTCAGACACAATGGTAAGCTTGAAAACATCCATTCAGACATAGTAGCAAGCTTAAAAACATCCCTTCAGACATATTGGCATGCTTGAAAACATCCCTTCGGACACATTGAAAAGCTAGAAAACACTCCTTCAGACATTGTGGCAAGCTTGAAAACAACCTTTCAGACATATTGACAAGCTTGAAAACATCCCTTCAGACACTTTGGCAAACTTGAAAACAACCCTTCAGACATATTGGCAATCTTAAAACCGTTCCTTCAGACAAATTGCCAAGCTTGAAAACATACCTTCAGACTCATTGGCAAACATCCCTTCAGACAAATTTGTAGATGAACATATTCTGTGATATATTCATAAATTAAACGGATTCTTTCATTTTTCTGGACTGAATAATGTCGTGCATTGAATTTAATAAAATGTATCGTGAGATGTTAATTTTCTTTGACCCATCAAATGAATGCGGTCATTTATTTACAGAATCAAAGTTTAACATCACACATTTACATTAATTTGGCAAAATGATTTCAACAACAACATGGCTTAATTAGCGAGTTTACAATTAGAAGACCATACGGCAATGGTTTTCTTTGCTTCACAACAGACATTTCTGAAAATATCTGGAATGATTTTCTAACAGAATAGAAGAGTTTAAAGATGGAAAATTAAGTTTAGAGGGAGGGAAATGGTGTGTGAGTGAAAGTGTTGAACAGAACGGCACCCTCCATTTGAACCCAGCTTTCCTCGGTACGCTCGGTAGTAAACTCGACTCATTACCTCTCTGACGATGAATCAGTGGAAACGGAGTTCCAGTTAACGCTACCGGTCCAGCGTCTCCGTAGGATGGCAGAGAACCGTCCGGAGTGGTGGCGGGACTTCATCAACAACAGTTCACCTCACGGATGGACTCGCATGAGTGAAAAACAGGTGCCAGCCTCTATATTTACGTCTGAGAGGATTTAAAAACATGACAGTTCATTCCAACAACTTGTTTTGCGTTTGACTCCAACCTTGGACCAACTTACACTTGCTCATTCAAAGACAGAAAATCAGAAAATGCATAATTACTCTGTAACAGACCTTAACGTGATTTCTACTTTGCATGAGGATTAAAAATCACTAATACTGTTTCACAGTTGATTAAAAATGATTAGTTCACTTCAACATTTAAAAATGGTTTGAACTAAACACACTTTGATTATCAAACATTTGTAAAATAGTAATGATAATAAAAAAAGAGAGTGTTCTTTCAATTGATCAGTGTAGGACACTTAGAAAGTCTCTGGATGAACTTAATCTTGTGTTTCTGGACTCAAATCAATGAAATACAGTTCTTGTCCCAGGAAGGCCCTCAAGGCCAGGACTTTGACCTGAGGCTTAGTTCACTACACAAACTTTAAAACATCCCTTCAGACATAGTGTCAAGCTTGAAAACATTCCTTCAGACAGGTTGGCAAGATTGAAAACATTCCTTCAGACACATTGGCAAACATCACTTCAGATATAGTTGCAAGCTTGAGAAAATCCCTTCAGACAGTTTTAAGCTTGAAAATATAACTTCAGATACATTAGAAAGCTTGAAAACATCCCTTCAGACACAGTGGCAAGTTTGAAAACATCCTTTCAGACACACAGGTAGAATCCCTTCAGACACATTGGTAAGCTTTAAAACATCCATTCAGACATAGTAGCAAGTGTAGTGAACTAAGCCTCAGATCAAAATCTGGCCCTGAGGGCCTTTCTGGGACAAGAACTGTCATTTCATTGATTTGAGTCCAGAAACACAAAATTAAGTTCATCCAGAGACTTTCTAAGTGTGTCCTGCACTGATCAATTGAAAGAACACTCTCTTTTTTATTATCATTACTATTTTACAAATGTCTTGATAATCAAAAGTGTGTTTAGTTCAAACCATTTTAAATGTTGAAGTGAACTACTCATTTTAAGTCAACTGTGAAACAGTATTAATGATTTTTAATCCTCATTCAAAGTAGAAATCAAGTTAATGTTTGTTACAAGAGTAATTATTCATTTTCTTGATCTTCTGTCTGAAATGAGCAGGTTGTAAGTCGGTCAAAAGTCAAGTTTCGGTCAACTACATGTTTACTGGAAAGAAATGTCCTGTTTAACTTTTTAAGACAGATAGAAGTAGAACTGGCACCAAAAAGTCTCGGTTTCTTCAAAACATCTTCTGTCTGTTCTTAAACAATCTAATCTTCCTCCTTGACTTTTAATAACCTCTTACATCACTAAGACCACACCTTGTTGGTTCGTTTCGACCAATCAGGAAGTGAACTCTTTAAAAGGGTCAACACTTCCTAGAACCAGGAGAGTTAGTTCCAAGAGAGCAGCAGAGAATGCTGGAATGCAGAATGCAGAATGCTGGAATGTAGAACGCAGAACAAAGTTCCGAGTCTCGTGGGGATTATGGAATCTTCCACATCTGAGTGGAACCTCTGACGGACTTACTCCTCATGTGAGTCCACCCATGAGGTGAACGTGTGTTGAACGAAGTACCGTCACTACTCCGGACGTTTTCCAACCATCCTACGGAGACGCTGGAAATGGTAGCGTTAAATGGAACTCCGTACCAGCTGATTCATCTTCAGAGAGGTAACGAGTCGATTTCCTACCGAAGCGTACTGAGGAAAAGCTGGGTTCGGATGGAGAGTGCCGTTCTTATACAGACACATTTTCCCTCACACATCTTTTCTCTCCATTTAAACTCCTTCATTTCCCACCTTTAAAACTCTTCTATCTGCCAGTAATTAATCCAGATATTTTCAGAAATGTCTGTTGTAAAGCTGCAAGGATACCATGGCCGTATGGTTTCTGATTGTAAAGCTCGCTAATTAAGCTTGTTATTGTAATCAATTTGCCAAATTAATGTAAATGTTTGATGTTAAACTTTGATTCTGTTAATAAATGACCGCATTCATTTTGATGGGTCAAAGAAAATTAACGTCTCACGTCACATTTAATCATTCAATGCACGATAGAACTCAGTCCAGAAAAATGAAAGAATCCGTTTAATTTATGAATAATATCTATCGGGTATTATGCTCATTACACAAGCTTGAAAACATCCCTTTAGACATATTGGCATGCTTGAAAATAT
>NC_056514.1:10806162-10807361 GCF_014905685.2 Nematolebias whitei
GAAGGGATGTTTTCAAGCTTTCCAATGTATCTGAAGGGATGTTTTCAAACTTGATACTATGTCTGACGGGATGTTTTCAAACTTGCCACTGTGTCCGAAGGGATGTTTTCAAGATTTCCAATGTATCTGAAGACATGTTTTCAAACTTGATACTATGTCTGAAGGGATGTTTTCAAACTTGCCAATATGTCTGAAGGGATGTTTTCAAGTTTGCCAAAGTGTCTGAAGGGATGTTTTCAAGCTTGTCAATATGTCTGAAGGGTTGTTTTCAAGCTTGCCACAATGTCTGAAGGAATGTTTTCTAGCTTTTCAGTGTGTCCGAAGGGATGTTTTCTAGCATGCCAATATGTCTAAAGGGATGTTTTTAAGCTTGCTACTATGTCTGCATGGATGTTTTCAAGCTTACCACTGTGTCTGAAAGGATTCTGCCAATGTGTCAAAAGGAAGTTTTCAAACGTGACACTATGTCTGAAGTCATGTTTTCAAGCTGCCAGTTTGTCTGAAAGGATGTTTTGTAGCTTGCCCCTATGTTTGAAGTGATGTTTTCAAGCTTAACACTATGTCTGAAGGAACGGTTTTAAGCTTGCCAATATGTCTGAAGGGTTGTTTTCAAGCTTACCAATGTGTCTGAAGGTATTCTGCCAATATGTCTGAAAGGATGTTTTCAAACTTAACACTATGTCTGAAGGGATGTTTATAATCTTGCCCCTGTCTGAAGTGATGTTTTCAAGCTTAACACTATGTCTGAAGGGATTTTCTCAAGCTTGCACCTATGTCTGAAGTGATGTTTGCCAATGTGTCTGAAGGAATGTTTTCAATCTTGCCAATCTGTCTGAAGGACTGTTTTCAAGCTTGACACTATGTCTGAAGGGATCTTTTTAAACTTGCCAATATGTCTGAAGGGATGTTTTAAAGATTGCAAATTTGTCTGAAGGGTTTCTTGCCAATGTGTCTGAAGGTATGTTTTCAATCTTGCTAATGTGTCTGAAGGTATGTTTTCAAGTTGGCAATTTGTCTAAAAGGAACGGTTTTAAGCTTGCCAATATGTGTGAAGGGTTGTTTTCAAGCTTGCCAATGTGTATGAAGGTATGTTTTCAAGCTTGCCAATGTGTCTGAATGTATGTTTTCAAGCTTTCCACTATGTCTGAAGGGATGTTTTCAAGCTTTCCAATGTATCTGAAGGGATGTTTTCAAACTTG
>NC_056514.1:10807461-10812266 GCF_014905685.2 Nematolebias whitei
GATGTTTTTAAGCTTGCTACAATGTCTGAATGGATGTTTTCAAGCTTACCGCTGTGTCTGAAGGGGTTCTGCCAACGTGTCTAAAAGAATGTTTTCAAACTTGACTTTATGTCTGAAGTCATGCTTTCAAGCTGCCAAATTGTCTGAAAGGATGTTTTGTAGCTTGCCCCTATGTTTAAAGTGATGTTTTCAAGCTTAACACTATGTCTGAAGGGATGTTTTTAAACTTGCCAATATGTCTGAAGGAATGTTTTAAAGTTTGCAAATTTTTCTGAAGGGATGCTTGCCAATATGTTTGAAGGGATGTTTGCAAGCTTGCCAATGTGTCTGAAGGTATGTTTTCAAGCTTTCCACTATGTCTGAAGGGATGTTTTTAAGCTTTCCAATGTATCTGAAGGGATGTTTTCAAACTTGATACTATGTCTTACGTGATGTTTTCAAACTTGCCACTGTATCCGACGGGATATTTTCAAGATTTCCAATGTATCTGAAGACATGTTTTCAAACTTGATACTATGTCTGAAGGGATGTTTTCAAACTTGCCAATATGTCTGAAGGGATGTTTTCAAGTTTGCCAAAGTGTCTGAAGGGATGATTTCAAGCTTGCAAAAGTGTCTGAAGGGATGCTTGCCAATGTGTCTGAAGTGATGTTTTCAAGCTTGCCAATCTGTCTGAAGTGATGTTGTCAAGCTAGCCACTATGTCCAAATTGATGTTTTCAAGCTTGCAAATGTGTCAGAAGGGATACATTCCAATGTGTCTGAAGGGATGTTTTTAATCTTGCCAATGTGTCTGAAAGGATGTTTTCAAGCTTACAAATGTGTCTGAAGGGATGTTTTCAAATTTGACAATGTGACTTTATGGGATGTTTTCAAACTTGCCAGTGTGACTTTATGGGATGTTTACAAGCTTGTCAATGTGGTTGAAAGGATGTTTTAAAGTTTGCCACTATATCTGAAGTTATGTTCTCAAGCTTGCCACTCTTGTCTGAAGTGATGTTTTCAAGCTTTCCACTATGTCTGAAGGGATATTTTCAAGCTTACCAATGTGTCTGAAAGGATGTTTTCCAGCTTGCCACTATGTCCAACAGGATTTTCTCAAGCTTGCAACTATGTCTGAAGTGATGTTTGCCAATGTGTCTGAAGGAATGTTTTCAATCTTGCCAACCTGTCTGAAGGAATGTTTTCAAGCTTGACACTATGTCTGAAGGGATGTTTTAAAGTTTGCAAATTTGTCTGAAGGGATGTTTGCCAATGAGTCTGAAGGTATGTTTTCAAGCTTGGCAATTTGTCTGAAGGAACGGTTTTAAGATTGCCAATATGTCTGAAGGGTTGTTTTCAAGTTTGCCAATATGTCTGAAGGGATGTTTTAAAGTTTGCAAATTTGTCTGAAGGGATGCTTGCCAATATGTTTGAAGGGATGTTTGCAAGCTTGTCAGTATGTCTGAAGGGAGGTTTACAAGCTTGCCACAATGTCTGAAGGAACATTTTCTAGCTTGTCACTGTGTCCGACGGGATATTTTCAAGCATGCCAATATGTCTAAAGGGATATGCTGGTGAAGATTCTCAGTCATCCAGGACATGATGAATTCAAAAAGTGTTCAATACAAAAACAACTGGACTTTATTTGTAACAGAAGACGTTTCGCTCCTCATCCGAGGAGCTTTCTCAATTCAAAGAGCAGAGAGTGAGACATACAGGTTATAAGGCTGAGTGAGATAAGACACACACACATAAGACACACACACACACACACACACACACACACATACTGTATATGTAGATTGGCAGTTCACACCTAAAAAAAACCTAAACAGTAGGTCTTTGTTCCTCTAATTCACAGTCGAGACCCCTCTGTTTCCATCAGGTGTGAAAACCGGCTGGGGATCTGTTTTAAAGTTGCATTATATGTTTTTGAAAGTGGGAATCTGAGGCCTCCTCCTCTGTTAAGAGACGGCTTTTCTCTTTTTACATAAATTGCTTCCTTCACCCCCCTCTCAAACCATCTGTGTTCTCGGTCCAAAATGTGCACATTTTGGTCCTCAAAAGAGTGTCCCTTATCTGTGAGATGGAGGTGAACAGCTGAGTCTTGTCCTGTGGAGCTGGCTCTCCTGTGTTGAGTCATGCGTCTGTGAAGAGGCTGTTTAGATTCTCCAATGTAGAGGTCTGGACAGTCCTCGCTGCACTGGACCGCATACACTACACCACTCTGTTTGTGTATGGGTGTCTTGTCCTTAGGGTGGACCAGCCTCTGTCTGAGAGTCCTGCTGGGTTTGAAATGTACTGGGATGTTGTGTTTGTTGAAGATCCTTCTGAATTTCTCTGATACTCCAACAACATAAGGGATGACAATGTTTTTACGTCTGCTCTTCTCCTTTTTCTGTTTATTGGTGTGTTTTGTAGATTTCCTCGCTGACTTGACAAAAGCCCAGTTAGGATATCCACATGTTTGAAGAGCTTCTTGAACGTGTTTCAGTTCCTTTTCCTTCCCTTCTGTCTTTGTGGGGACGCATTCGGCCCGATGTTGTAAAGTTCTGATGACAGAGAGTTTGTGTTCCAGTGGATGGTGGGAGTCAAACAGAAGATACTGGTCTGTGTGGGTTGGTTTCCTGTACACTTCAATGTTGAGGCTGTCCTCTCTCTCCATCTGAAAAAGAAAAGAGAAAAGTAAAAAGAGAAAAGCCGTCTCTTAACAGAGGAGGAGGCCTCAGATTCCCACTTTCAAAAACATATAATGCAACTTTAAAACAGATCCCCAGCCGGTTTTCACACCTGATGGGAACAGAGGGGCCTCGACTGTGAATTAGAGGAACAAAGACCTACTGTTTAGGTTTTTTTTAGGTGTGAACTGCCAATCTACATATACAGTATGTGTGTGTGTGTGTCTTATGTGTGTGTGTGTCTTATCTCACTCAGCCTTATAACCTGTATCTCTCACTCTCTGCTCTTTGAATTGAGAAAGCTCCTCGGATGAGGAGCGAAACGTCTTCTGTTACATATAAAGTCCAGTTGTTTTTGTATTGAACGCTTTTTGAATTCATCATGTCCTGGATGACTGAGAATCTTCATCAGCATATTGCTAAACATTTTGGGAAGGATATCCTAGGAGCAGTGCGGGAGTTTGAGAAGATGTCAAGGAAGTTTGCAGACTACAGGAATCATCTTCGTTTCAGTCTGAGATGCAGACAAGAAAAACTCATCCCCAGCAGTTTGAAACTCAACTCTTCGATCAAAGGACATAGAGCAGAAGGAATACTCCTGAAAGCTCAAAACAAGCTGCTCAGTGAGAGAATAAGACAGATACACTTCACCATTGAAGCTCTCTCACTCAAAATGGATCAGACCCTCCAGAAGCTGTCTACTCTGCTACCATTTCCTCTGTTGGAAGAAGTTTCTTGTTTCGTTGAAAAGGCCCAGCTATCACAACATCAAAAGAGCAAGGAACGTCAAAAAAGTAAGTTTCTAAAATTGCAACAGAGAGCGGTTTTCTCATCACAAACCATCAGTCAAGATCAGGAGTTTGTTGCCAACACTAATTTTCAGGACCAGTGGGTTAGAAATTTGTCTAACAGGACATTGACACAACCTGAGAAAGACGTGCTGGCAAAAGGACTAAATTTTTCCATCTCCCCTCAAGAAATACCTGTTGTGGAACTAATCACGGCCACTGAATCCGCGATTAGGAACAACAACTTGACGGAAGGAGAGGCAGAACAGCTCAGAATGGAAATATCAGCAACCATCTCCAGTGCCAAACCGCCTCCTTCAAACCTCACACCACAGGAAAGGAAAGCTGTAACATCACTCAGCCAGGACCAAAACATCACCATTTTACCAGCTGATAAAGGAAGATGTATAGTAGTCCTCAACACTTCTGATTACCGGGAAAAAATAACTACACTACTGAGCGACCGTAACACCTACGAGACCCTGAAGAGGGACCCAACCAGTGCCTACAAAAAGAAAGTCACAGATTACCTGCAAAAACTTGAAAAGGAGAAAACAATCAATCGATCTTTGTATTATAGATTGTACCCAGGGGAAGCCACTCCCTGTCTTTATGGACTCCCAAAAATACACAAAGAAGGAACACCACTCAGACCCATCGTCAGCAGCATGAACTCAGTGACATACAATATTGCTAAACATCTGGCTGATATTTTAGCTCCTCTTGTTGGAAACACACCTCATCACATAAAGAACTCCATTGATTTTACTAACAAAGTTCAACACTTGAAATTAAGCCCAGGAGAAACCCTTGTATCGTATGATGTGACTTCTGTTTTCACATGCATACCCATCTCTGAAGCAGTAGAAACCGTCAGAAAACAACTTTTACAAGACAAGGACTTAATCAACAGGACCAACTTCACCCCGGACCAGATCTGCACCCTGTTGGATCTCTGCCTCTCCACCACTTATTTCAAGTTCAATGACAGTTTTTACAGACAGAAGCACGGCTGTGCCATGGGATCTCCAGTGTCACCCATTGTTGCCAATCTCTACATGGAGGAAGTGGAACAGAGAGCCCTACACTCCTATGAGGGAACTAAGCCAAGCCATTGGTTCCGTTATGTGGATGACACCTGGGTCAAAATCCAAGCCAAGGAAATAGAAGCGTTCACCAGACACATTAACTCAGTCGATAACAACATCAAGTTCACCAGAGAGGATGCAAACGACAACAAGCTGCCTTTTTTGGACTGTTTGGTTCAGATGGAGAGAGAGGACAGCCTCAACATAAACTTATAGATAGATAAAATGGATGTTTTCAAGCTTACCATTGTGTCTGAAGGGATTCTGCCAA
>NC_056514.1:10812366-10814184 GCF_014905685.2 Nematolebias whitei
CTTGGCATGCATCCCTTCGGACACATTTGAAAGCTTGAAAACAACACTTTGGATATAGTGGCAAACTTATTAAAATCCTTTCAGACACATTGACAAGCTTGTAAACATCCCATGAAGTCACATTGGCAAGCTCGAGATCATCCCACAAAGTCACATTGGTAAACTTGAAAACATCCCTTTAGACATATTTGCAAGCATAAAAAAACATCCCTTTGGAAATAGTTGAAGCATGAAAATATCGCTTCAGGCATAATGGCAAGCTTGAAAACATCCTTAAGACACATTGACAAGCTTGAAAACATTGGTTCAGACACATTGGCACGGATCCCTTCAGACACATTTGCAAGCTTGAAAAAAATCACTTTTGACATAATGGCAAGCTTGAAAACATCCGTTTGGACATAGTGGCAAGCTTGAAATCATCACTTCAAACATAGTGGCAAACTGAAAGTCATCCTTTCAACACATTGGTAAGCTTAAAAATATCCCTTAAGACATAGTGGAAAGCTTGACAACCTACTTTCAGAAATATTGGCAAGCTTGAGAACATACCTTCAGACATATTGGAATGCTTAAAACATCCCTTCAGACATATTGGCAAGCTTGAAAACATCCCTTCAGAGACATTGGCACACATCCCTTCAGACACATTTGCAAGCTTGAAAACATCACTTTGGACATAGTGGAAAGCTTGAAAACATCACTTCAGACAGAGTGGCAAACTTGAAAACATCACTTCAGAAACAATGGCAAGCATCCCGTCAGACACATTTGTAAGCTTGAAAACATCCATTTGGACATAGTGGCAAGCTTGAAAACATCACTTCAAACATAATGGCAAACTCAAAAACATCCTTTCAGACACAATGGTATGCTTGAAAATATCCCTTCAGACACTGTGGAAAGCTTGAAAACATCCTTTCAGACATATTGGCAAGCTTGAAAATATGCCTTCAGACATATTGGCAAGTATCCTTTCTGACACATTTGCAAGCTTGAAAACATCCTGTTGGACATAGTGGCAAGCTTGACAACATCCTTTCAGACACATTGGTAAGCTTGAAAATATCCCTTCAGACATAGTGGAAAGCTTGAAAGCATCACTTCAGACAAGAGTGGCAAGCTTGAGAACATACCTTCAGATATAGTGGCAAACTTTAAACATCCTTTCAACCACATTGACAAGCTTGTAAACATCCCTTAAAGTCACACTGGCAAGTTTGAAAACATCCCATAAAGTCACATTGTCAAATTTGAAAACATCCCTTCAGACACATTTGTAAGCTTGAAAACATCCTTTCAGACACATTGGCAAGCTTAAAAACATCCCTTCAGACACATTGGAATGTATCCCTTCTGACACATTTGCAAGCTTGAAAACATCAATTTGGACATAGTAGCTAGCTTGACAACATCACTTCAGACAGAGTGGCAAGCTTGAAAACATCAATTTGGACATAGTGGCTAGCTTGACAACATCACTTCAGACAGAGTGGCAAGCTTGAAAACATCACTTCAGACACATTGGCAAGTATCCCTTCAGACAAATTTGCAAACATTAAAACATCCCTTCAGACAAATTTGCAAACTTTAAAACATCCCTTCAGACATATTTGCAAGTTTGAAAACATCCCTTCAGACATATTGGCAAGCTTGAAAACATCTCTTCAGAAAAATTGGCAAGCTTGAAAACGTCCCTTCAGACACATTGGCAAGTTTGAAAACATCCCTTCAGACATATTGGCAAGCTTGAAAACATCCATTCAGACACCTTGGCATGCATCCCTTCGGACACATTTGAAAGCTTGAAAACAACAC
>NC_056514.1:10814284-10814978 GCF_014905685.2 Nematolebias whitei
ATATATATATATATATATATATTACGTGTATGTATTTATATATATATTTATGTGTATGTATTTATATATATATTTATGTGTATGTATTTATGTATATATGTATGTGTATGTATTTATATATGTATGAATATATATTTATATATATATATGTGTATGAATATGTATGTATGTATGTGTAGTGAACTAAGCCTCAGATCAAGTCCTGGCCTTCAGGGCCTTCCTGGGACAAGAACTGTATTTCATTGATTTGAGTCCAGAAACACAAGATTAAGTTCATCCAGAGACTTTCTAAAGTGTCCTGCACTGATCAATTGAAAGAACACTCTCTTTTTCATTATCATTACTATTTTTCAAATGTTTTGATAATCAAAGTGTGTTTAGTTCAGACCATTTTTCAATGTTGAAGTGAACTACTCATTTTTAATCAACTGTGAAACAGTATTAGTGATTTTTTAATCCTCATTCAGGGTAGAGATCAGGTTGGAATGTGTTACAGAGTAATTCATGCATTTTCTGATCTTCTGTCTGAAATGAGCAAGTTGTGATGTCGGTCAAAGGTCGAAGACAAGTTGTTGGAACGAACTGTCATGTTTTTATATCCTCTCAGACGTAAATAGAGAGGCTGGCACCTGTTTTCCCCCAACTCGCCTAAACATTTCTCTCGTCTGTCTAAAAACATCTTCAGTCTGTTCCA
>NC_056514.1:10815078-10815900 GCF_014905685.2 Nematolebias whitei
CTGATCAATTGAAAGAACACTCTCTTTTTCATTATCATTACTATTTTTCAAATGTTTTGATAATCAAAGTGTGTTTAGTTCAGACCATTTTTCAATGTTGAAGTGAACTACTCATTTTTAATCAACTGTGAAACAGTATTAGTGATTTTTTAATCCTCATTCAGGGTAGAGATCAGGTTGGAATGTGTTACGGAGTAATTCATGCATTTTCTGATCTTCTGTCTGAAATGAGCAAGTTGTGATGTCGGTCAAAGGTCGAAGACAAGTTGTTGGAACGAACTGTCATGTTTTTATATCCTCTCAGACGTAAATAGAGAGGCTGGCACCTGTTTTCCCCCAACTCGCCTAAACATTTCTCTCGTCTGTCTAAAAACATCTTCAGTCTGTTCCAAAACATTCTTTCTGTTTTTCAAACCAGAGCTAGTGCAGTCGAGTTCGGTTCGGAGAGCAAACTGAACAGAGATGTGCTGGAGAGAACAGGAGTTCCAGACATGATCCGGAGTTCTTTTTCCGGTTCATTTGGGAAGTTCCTGATTGGTCGATCGACCAGACAGGGGTGTGTTTTTGTGACGTAAGAGGTCACTAGAAGTCAGAAAAACAGAAAGAACGTTTTGGAACAGACTGAAGATGTTTTTAGACAGACGAGAGAAATGTTTAGGCGAGTTGGGGGAAAACAGGTGCCAGCCTCTCTATTTACGTCTGAGAGGATATAAAAACATGACAGTTCGTTCCAACAACTTGTCTTCGACCTTTGACCGACATCACAACTTGCTCATTCAGACAGAAGATCAGAAAATGCATGAATTACTCCGTAACACATTC
>NC_056514.1:10816000-10884317 GCF_014905685.2 Nematolebias whitei
TGTATATGTATTTATATATATGTGTATGTATATGTATTTATATATATATATTCATAATGTATGTATGTATGTACACACACACACATACATATAGATGTGTGTTCCTGAGATGACTTCTGTTGTGACTAGGCACTATATAAATAAACTGAATTGAAAGTGAATTACATGTACAGATGAACTTACAAACTGGAAAACAATAGTGTGAATGCTGATTTCACATTGACACTAAAGACACATATAAGTGCTGTTTCTTGAAGTTGTAATAATGTGTTACCATGAGTCACTCAGTTTCCGTTTGTTGTGCAGGTGCAAAGAGAGTGCAGGAAGTGAATGCTCTGCAGGGGGAGAAGGGTGCCCATCTGGCAGCAAAGTTGATGGGTAGTGGGGAGGCATCATTAGGTGACGCCCTGTGGTGCTGCTCCAACCTCTACAGTGACATCAAGCTTCGCCTCTCACAAAAGAGGCTCATGATTTTCACATGCAGGGATGAACCACATGTGGGTGACAGTACAAAGGACCGACAGGCTCGCATCAAGGCCAGTGACCTGAAGGAGACTGGTGGGTCTAACTATAGCTTACATGTCCATTTATCACAGTCTTTTAAACCTTTTGCATGCATGTAAAACTAGTTCTCATGTGAGAAGTGGGCGGTGGTGTATTTATTAGAGCCTGACCAGTATGGAATTTTTGGCCATCACTGATACCAATATTGGGAGGAAAAGGCTAATGCCAGTAACTGATATAATGGCTGAAAAATTTTGAGCTTTGTCCACCCCCAAGTATCTAATTAAGCAGCGAGTGGAGTTTGTTTGTTTAGCGTGACTGTTAGCAACCTTGAAGCTAAACAGATCCACAATATACCTTGTCCCACAGTAGGTTTCCAAGTGGTGTACTGACCATAAAACCAGTCTTCATAACGTGCGTTCACATTTTCTATCCTCCACTATTCACCATAAAGTTATCAAGTGTTACAAAAATATAAATTAAAGAAAGAGGTGCCCTTCCCTGTTCATTGTTTAGTCAGTCACGTATGTAGAAGGTCTAATTAGTACTGACTGCAGCAGAGTTTATTTTTCTTTGTAGAAATGTAAATATTTAAGACAGACAATGCATTTCATTGAGGACAACAAAGATACCGTTACTAACACTGATATATTTTACCTCTGTTAGATTTGTTGTTCTGGATAAAGTTTTACAAGGAAATAGTCTGTGCTAGGTTATCTTAACATCTGAACATTAGCTTGCTAACTTCAGAGGCATGTAGCTAATGACAAGCAGGTTGGAGGATTGAAGAGAATTTATTAAATGTTGATTTATTTTACAGATCTGTTAAAATAAACTTAACATGCTTTGTTCAGCAAAATACACTACACAGTATTGCTCCCTGCTTTGTCTGTGCTGAACGTCAAAGTTAAACTTAAGTGAACGTCCATGACTTGAAAGTAGTCTTCATGCGCCCTCTGCTGGACACATTGTCCAATTACGGCTGGTTCCAACATTTTTAGGAGTGAAAATTAGAAGTGCTTATATCGTCGCGTATTGAGATAATTATCATCGATACGATAGGACCCCAAACACCTATATCGGCCTAAATTATCGGCCCTGCCGATTTATCGGTCGAGCTCTGGTATTTTTATTTTCAGACACTAAGATATTTTCAAAACCATGAAGAGTGGTGACAGATTCAAGGAATTTGATTGTGATTTATAAAATCCCACTATTATTGTTCTATTAGCAATCAAATGTAATTTATAATAGAATAAAGAATCTTCTTTTGTCTGTTCCCTTGTCAGGGATTGCAACAGCAAGCCTTCCTCCTCCAACTCACTGTGTGCTCTGTGTCTTCTGTCCTCTGTCCAGCTATGTCCATGTCTTTAACTTCTTCCTTATGTCTCCTCTTTGTCTTTTTCCTGGCAGCTGCATTTCTAACATCCTTCTACCAGTATACCCACTGTCCCTCCTCTGGACATGTCCAAACCACTGTCCGTACTCTGGACATGTCCAAACCACTGTCCCTCCTCTGGACATGTCCAAACCATCTCAGTGTGTCCTCTCTAACTTCATCTTCCCAATTGTTCAACCTGTGCTGTACCTCTGATGATCTCATTCCTGATCTTATCCATCCTTGTCGCTCCTTGTCCTTGTTCTGTCTCCTGTCTTTTTGTCAGTGTCTCTGTCTCCAGACCATACAACATAGCTTGTCTCACAACTGTCTAGTAGACCTTTCATTTGACCTTTGCTGCCACTCTTTTGTCACAAATCACACCTGGAACTTTTCTCCATCCTGCCTGGACTCTCTTCACCTCTTTACCACACTCCTTTTTTTCTTGGACTTAAAGTCCTGCATCATTGTGACCTCTGCTCCTTGTAACCTCACTGTTTCACAAAACACCCCCATCACCCTCCACTTTCATCTCCCACCCACACCGAACAGATAAACAACCTCCCCCCTCCTTTTTGACAGAGGCTCAAAGTTATTTATCAAATGCTAAAAAACCTACAGGAAGAAGAAGAAATGAAGAAACATCTGAATGGAGTTCAGCTCGATTACAGTGAGAGTGAGTCATGAGAGTTGTGATATTTAGCATGTTTGGGTTTTATAGTTAGAATGAAGTTTAGTGTTTTGTCAGTTTTAGTGTGTTTTGAGTGTAAAGAAAGAAATGATTTTTGAGCATGAGAAGATAAAACTGCATACCCAGAGGAGGATGGAACCACAGAGTCAGAACCTCTCAGACAGAGGAGAGGAACATGAAGGAGAAAAACAGTCTGAGTTAGACAGTGAGGACTTTGTTGGTGAAGAGGGTGATCATGACTTGTTTTAGAAGAAGAGTGGACCGAGCCCCACTAGGACTGACTCTGAGCAGAGGAGGGGGTCCAGAACTCTCTGACTGGGCCCACAGAACCAAGCATCAGTTCTGAGCTCTGGAGAACAGAGGAGGATGAGGATGTTGACCCAGAGGGGGTACTAATGGAGGAAAATACACCTTTTTATTTATTTATTTACCGTAAAATAAATATTTTGTCTATTAAAAAAAACTGTAGTGTAGTTTTTAAACAAAACCAAAACCTTAAAGCGTTAAAATAAAATTAAAATAATTTAAATTAGATATGTTTATTTCGGGCTGAAATAGCTCTACAAGACTGAGTTCTGGTAGTTGTAGGTTTTTGTTGTTGTTATTATTGTTTGTTTTGTTCGGGGGGGTGGGGGGGGTTGGAGAAAATGTTAAAAACTAATATTTTTAAGCAGTTAAATAATGTGGCTGATTTTCCCCTATTCAAAAAGAACATAAATAGTCATAAAGTTAAAGGTTAAAATTGTTCAGATGTTCACAATATGATGCTTTAGATGTGGATCAGATTTCATAATCTTGTTTGTATTTACAGAAAACAAAGTGAAGTTTTTGAGCTGCAACTGCTGCAAGATAAAGATCAATTCATTGTGTTGTGACTTGGTGATATCTAAATACAACTGAACTGAATTGAATAGAAATATTTATTTATTAGATTCATGAAAATGTATGTTAACTCACTCTACAAACTGATTGACAGCTGCTGCTGATTATGACTTCATAACTCTTTTCATGCTTGTGATGCTGGTGAGACATTTTCATCAGTGATCAGTTTAAACAGTTTGTGTTCACCAACATATGTGTTGATGCTGGGAAATGACTCCAGCCTCCTACTCTGAGCCGTCAGCCTCCTACTCAAAAAGTGGAAAGGATGTGCAGCAAGTTAGGCTAGTTAAAGATGGAAGTGGTAATGTTTTTACAAATGAGGAATGTGTGATAGGAAGATGGAGTACTTCAGTCAGTCAGGTCATCTTGACAGTTTCTGATGAAGCCTTCTGGACCGAAGGCGAAACGTTTCAGCACAAAAAAAGAAACTGTCCAGATGACCTGACTGAAAAATGTTATATTGTATACCTGGATTATTGAGTATGGACTTTGTTGTTTTTAACAAAAAGGAAAGTTGAGGTCATAAAAACTATGGACCAGGGAGAAGGGAAAATTAGTGAGGATGAAGTTTGGAAAGATTTGATGAGAATGAATAAGGGGAAGTCTGTCGGACCTGACGATATACCTGTATGGAAATGTTGAGGAGAAATGGCCATACGGTTTTTGACTCACTTATTGCAGAGACATGTAGGAGGAGATGTATGAAGGCAGCAGACCAAGAAGTGATTTAAAGATGAAAATGTACCAGTGGGAGAGTCTGCATGAGGTTAATGATGACCAGTTTACTGGAACTCCTCAGATTGATGAAGCCCTCCGGATAGAGGGCGAAACGTCTCTTAAAAAAAGGAACTGTCTAGATGACCTGACTGAGAATTATTGGATTTGACACCTGGATGATTGAGCATGAACTTTGTTGTTAATGATGTCCAGTTAACTAGTGAATACAGGGTGCAGTGGTGGGTATGATAGTTGCAGCCAGTTATGAATCTTAGTGCACCATGATAGACAGCATCCAACATCTGCAGGGTGCTTGTAGGAGCATTCATGTAAATAATGTCACTGTAATCAATGGAGGAAAGGAAAGTCACAGTTACAAGGTGTTTCCTAGCATTCAGAGTTAGACAGGATCTTTGTTTGCTATGATCATTTATCACCTGACTGATTTTGCACGGAACGTTTGTTGGGTTGAATAGTGTAAAATTTGCACTATAGCATACTGAATTGCTCTGTGAGTTCTTAAGTAACTTAAAATAGTTACTGCAGTAGATCTTTTCATGCCACAGAGTGACACAGGGCCAAGATGGGGCAGAGGTAGGGCAGCCGACCTAAAGTCATGGTTCGACTCCCAGCCTTTACCACATGTCGTGGTGTCTCTGAGCAAGACACCTAATCTGTAATTGCTCCTCGAGCACTTACATAGCTGCCCACTGCTCCTCCTGGGTGTATCCCAGGTGTGATGGGTTAAATGCAGAGAACTAATTTCATCATTGTATGGGAACATTCAATGATGACAACACATAGCACTTATATGTACTTTACAACATTTTTAGATGAGCAAGTGCCTGAGGAATTAAGAAGTGTGCTGGTGCCATCTTTAGGAACAAGAGTGATGAACAGAATTGTAGCAGCTACAGGCGAGTGATGAGCCACATAATGGAAGCTAGACTTAAACGAGATGACGATTCATGAGCAGCGTCTCACCAGTCACACTACAAGTTATTTACTCCCTCTTTAGTGTCCAGCCTCCCATACAACTCATCATACACCTTCTGCTTTACCTTTTCCACCTCCCTCTTTGCTCCACTTTGCATCTCCTTATATTCTGGTCTCCTCTCTTCTGTCCTCTCACTGTCATGTTTCTTCTTGGCTAACCTCTTTCTTTGAACAGTGTCCTGCACTTCACTATTCCACCACCAAGCTTCCTTATCATCCATTCTCTGTCCAGATGACACAACAAGTACCTTCCTACCTGTCTCTCTAATTACTGTTGCTGTAGTAGCCCAGTCATCTGGAAGCTTTTTTCTAAAAACTTACTGAAAGTTGGATAAGATTTTGTAGGTAACTCCTGTAGTTTTCCAATTTATTAGGGTGTGTTAAATCTCTTTCTTGTCTTTTTTCACTCAACTTTCTTTTAGGTGTTGTTATTGATTTAATACACCTGATGAAAGTGGATGGCTTTGATGTGTCGCTCTTCTTTCGTGACATTGTAAGTCCACCTGAGGATGAGAGTGAGCTGGGGCTGCAGCTGGAGCCCTGTGACAAACTGGAGGACCTCAAGAAATGGGTTCAGGCTAAGGAACAGAAAAGGAGATTGGCCAGGTTGATAAAAAAATGATCTCGATAGCTGTTACTTTAGCTGCTTCTTTGTTTTGTGATTTTTACCTACTACCTGTGTTACGTGACATATTTCTCTGCTGTGTTCAGGATGAGCTTGTGCCTTGGTGAGGGTCTAGATGTTGCAGTGGGAGTTTATGCAACAGCAGTGCAAGCTCAGAAACCTACTCCAGTCAGACTTTACAGGGAGACCAATGAACCAGTTCACAGTAAAACCCGCACCTTCCACACCCAGACTGGCAGTTTGCTGCTGCCCAGTGAAATAAAGAAAGTACAGGTAGTTTATATTTAAAAAAAAGACATACAAAATCTGTCAAGATCCAAGTTGCATGTCCCAAACTCTGTTCATATGTTGTAGGTATATGGCAAGAAACAAATAGTGATGGAA
Source organism: Nematolebias whitei (assembly GCF_014905685.2). Classification (NCBI taxonomy): domain Eukaryota; kingdom Metazoa; phylum Chordata; class Actinopteri; order Cyprinodontiformes; family Rivulidae; genus Nematolebias; species Nematolebias whitei. The sequence goes on from NC_056514.1 coordinate 10,822,178, forward strand.
AGAGATGAGGTGGATGCCATCAAGAAGTTTGGTGATCCTGGGTTGTTCCTGGTTGGATTCAAGCCAATGGAGAAGCTCAAACTGCATCATCACATCCGATCGTCTGTCTTCATCTATCCAGAGGAGGACGAAGTAAAAGGTAGAGCTGTGTTTGATAGCTTAAAAAGATAAGCTACCAGTCTCTTACAGTGCCTTGCGAAAGAATTCGGCCCCCTTGACCATTTCAACCTTTTGCCACATTTCAGGCTTCAAACATAAAGATATAAAATTTTAATTTTTTTGTGAAGAATCAACAAGTGGGACACAATCATGAAGTGGAATGAAATTTATTGGATGTGTCAAACTTTTTTAACAAATAAAAAACTGAAAAGTGGGGCGTGCAATATTATTTGGCCCCCTTGCGTTAATACTTTGTAGCACCGCCTTTGTCTGCAGTTACAGCTGCAAGTCTCTTGGGGTATGTCTCTATCAATTTTGAACATGGAGAGACTGAAATTCTTGTCCATTCTTCCTTGCAAAACAGCTCGAGCTCAGTGAGGTTGGATGGAGAGCGTTTGTGAACAGCAGTCTTCAGCTCTTTCCACAGATTCTCGATTGGATTCAGGTCTGGACTTTTGCTTGGCCATTCCAACACCTGGATACGTTTATTTGTGAACCATTCCATTGTAGATTTGGCTTTATGTTTTGGATCATTGTCTTGTTGGAAGATAAATCTCTGTCCCAGTCTCAGGTCTCTTGCAGATTCAAACAGGTTTTCTTCCAGAATGGTCCTGTATTTGGCCCCATCCGTCTTCCCATCATTTCTGGCCATCTTCCCTGTCCCTGCTGAGAAAAGCAGGCCCAAACCATGATGCTGCTACCACCATGTTTGACAATGGGAATGGTGTGTTCAGGGTGATGAGCTGTGTTGCTTTTACGCCAAACACATCGTTTTGCATTGTGGCCAAACAGTTCGATTTTGGTTTCATCTGACCAGAGCACCTTCTTCCACATGTTTGGTGTGTCTCCCAGGTGGCTTGTGGCAAATTTTAAACAACACTTTTTATAGATATCTTTGAGAAATGGCTTTCTTCTTGCCACTCTTCCATAAAGGCCAGATTTGTGCAGTGTACAACTGATTGTTGTCCTATGGACAGACTCTCCCACCTCAGCTGTAGATCTCTGCAGTTCATCCAGAGTGATCATGGGCCTCTTGGCTGCATCTCTGATCAGTCTTCTCCTTGTTCGAGATGAAAGTTTAGAGGGACGGCCGGGTCTTGGTAGATTTGCAGTGGTATGATACTCCTTCCATTTCAATATGATTGCTTGCACAGTTCTCCTTGGGATGTTTAAAGCTTGGGGAATCTTTTTGTATCCAAATCCAGCTTTAAACTTCTCCACAACAGTATCTCGGACCTGCCTGGTGTGTTCCTTGGTCTTCATGATGATCTCTGCGCTTTGAACAGAACCCTGAGACTATCACAGAGCAGGTGCATTTATATGGAGACTTGATTACACACAGGTGGATTTTATTTATCATTGTCAATCATTTGGGACAACATTGGATCATTCATAGATCCTCACTGAACTTCTGGAGTGAGTTTGCTGCACTGAAAATAAAGGGGCCGAATAATATTGCACGCTCCACTTTTCAGTTTTTTATTTGTTAAAAAAGTTTGACACATCCAATAAATTTCATTCCACTTCACGATTGTGTCCCACTTGTAGTTGATTCTTCACAAAAAATTAAAACTTTATATCTTTGTTTGAAGCCTGAAATGTGGCAAAAGGTTGAAAAGTTTAAGGGGGCCGAATACTTTCGCAAGGCACTGTATTTAAAACCAGTAGTTATATTTATTAAATAAATGTCAGTTAATGAAAATGTGGTTGCTCTATGGTTATGTTTGCTGTGAACTCTGTTTGCGTTGTGTACTAAACTAAAGTGTTCTGTGACTTTTTTCCTTAGGAAGTGCGTGTCTGTTTTCAGCCTTGTTGAAGAAGTGCAGTGAGAGGAATGTTTTAGCTCTCTGCCGTTGCATCACCCGCCGAAACTGCCCACCTCGATACGTTGCCTTGGTGCCTCAACTGGAGGAGGCTGACGAAGGGAAACTTCAGATTACACCACCAGGTACTCCACCCATAACGTCACAATTTGTTTCATTTGGGTTCATTCAACCTTCATTCAACCTTTATTTCTACAGGTTAGTGTCAGTGAGCCACGAGGAGTCATTTACAAGAGAAGGGGGGTCATCTAAACAATTACCATGACCCATTAAGTTTCTATCAAATTTGATGTTTCTTCATCTTTGACTTGGAGATCCTCAACATCTTCATTTCTGACACTTCCATTTCTGTCTCCTGTCTTTGTGTCCATGTCTCTGTCTCCAGACCATACAATATAGCTGGTCTCACCACTGTCTTGTAAACTTTTCCTTTGACTTTTGCGGACACCCTTTGGTCGCAAATCACTCCTGAAACTTTTCTCCATCCACTCCATCCTGCCTGGACTCTCTCCTTCACCTCTTCACCACACTGGACTGATTTTTCCTCTCACATCTAGTAAAAAGTAGGTTTTGTGCAATTACAATCTTTCTAAGAAAAACGTTGGTTACGTACTGTAACCCCAGATTCTATGAATATAGGCATAGCCCTTTAAGGCTGTCGCTTAGTGAGTTTATCCCGTCATGTGAAGCATTACACTGAAAAATTTAGTCCACGCCCACCTGCTGTGTGGGCCCCACCCGGTCCGTATAAATTACGTTAAGAGTGGGTAATCGGCTCCCAAATAGCTTTTTCTTCAGCCACTTAGGAGCCAGTGAGGCCCGACGCTTAAAGGGCTAAACCTATATTCATAGAATCTGGGGTTACAGTACGTAACAATGTTCTATTTCATATAGGCTTCGCCCTTTAAGGCTGTCGCTTAGTGGGTTAAGGGCGAAGCGGATGTGGTCCTCGCCTCACTGGGTCCATTCGAACACCGTATGAAACGGAAGCTTGCCCAAAAAACGTCTTGTCACTCAGCTCTCCATGTGCGTAATTACATGTTGCGTAATTATGTGTACCATGCACAGACGCATGCTGTGTAATTATGCGTTCTGAATGCATGAACACCCCAGAAAAGTTTCAACGGAGGGGAGAAATGCTGAAAGGAGCCATGAACCAACCGGTTCACGGCTGAACAGTATGAACAGATTAATAATAACAAGAGAGCTGATTATTAATCACATGAACTGATTGGTAACGATAGTCATGAACTGATTAATGACAATAGAACCAAAATAACAGTCACAACTTGTGATTGATAACAACATCTCACTGTAATGCATGCAGACAGATGTGAGTTAACGAGGTTCCATGAAACAGCAATATTCATTCTGTTAAAACACTAAGTACAGAATGTGTCATGGAACGAGCCGTCACATCACATAGATAAAAGCGAATAAATGAGCAGGGTGTTGACCACGCGGTCGCAGTGCAAATATCCTGCATTGTTATACCATTATGCAAAGCAGTCGAAGATGCGATACCTCTGGTCGAGTGCACCCTGAGGTTGACAGGAGGCTCTAAATCTGATGCTCTGTAGTCTTCAGAAATGGTCTTACACAGCCAGTGTGACAGGTGCTGGGTGGATAACGGGCGACCTGCAGATACATCCCAATTGTAGTGAACTCGGCCTCTGACCAAAACCCGTCTCTGAAGACCTTCATGGGACAGGAATTGTTATTTCATTGATTTGAATCCAGAAATACAAATTAGCTCATCCAGAGACTGTCTAATTGTATCCTGAATTAATCAATTGAAAGAACACTCTTCTTTTTATATTATCATTACTATTTTACAATATCTTGATAATCAAAAAGTGTGTTTAGTTCATATCATTGCTAATGTTGAAGTGAACCACTCATTCTAAATCAACTGTGAAACAGTATTAATTATTTTTTAAACCTCATTTAAATTAGAAATCAAGTTAAATGTCTATTTACAAAGGAATTATGCATTTTGATTTTCTGTCTAAATGAGAAGTTAGTGATGTCGGTCAAAAGTCAGAGACAGTCAGAAAAGAAGTTATTAGAACGGGCTGTATTGTTTTTAAACCTAGCAGACGGTAAAAAGAGAAACACTGGCATCTGCGTTGTCTCACTTTGCCATAACATTTCTCTGTCTGTACTAAATGTTCCTAAACATTCCTGAACCCTCTGTGACTTTTAATAACCCTCTGACATCACTAGAACCACCCCCTGTTGGTTGTTTCAACCAATCAGGAAGTATTAAGTGACCGGAAGTGAGGACTCTTTTAAAAGTCGACACTTCCTGGAACTAGTAGAGTCTTCTCCATCTTCTTGGGTCTTCTGAGTCTTCTGAGTCTAGTCTTGGAGTTCTTCTTAGTCTTCTTGACTCTTCAGTCTTTGATCTGAGTTGAACTCAGTCTTTGATGGAGTCTTCTCAAGCCTTCTGGAGTCTTCCACTTCTGAGTGGAAACTCTGACGGACTCACAGATACTTGCTTTGAATCAACCCGGGCGTAATGCCTACAACTTCGAAGAGAGCTGAGCCTGTTTGTTGAACGGAGTAAATCGACACGACTTCTGACAATGACCAGCCGCTCTAACCGGAGACGCTGGAAGGTAGCGTTGAAATGGACCCAGTACCGGAGCTGATTCATCATCTGCGAAGGTAACGAGTCGTCACGCGCTAAGTGTACCGGAGGTTTGAGCTGGTAATTGAAAGAAGCGTGCTAATTCTGGTCAATCCAAACATACACCTCCCTTCATCCATCTCTTCTTTGATTCCTAAACTCCTTCCTTTAAACTCTTCTATTTTGCCAGTAATCTAGATGCCTTCAGAAATGTCCTGTTGTCTTATTAGTAAAGTGTGCCAAGTTTTATTAATCAGAACCAGATCAGCTAATCATGTGTACATGTTTTGATGTTAAATTTTGATTCTGTTAAATAAATGATCGCATTTATTCTGATGGGTCAAAGAAAATTAACGTCTCTTGTCACTGATTAAACAATACTCAGTTACCTCATTCACATGGCATTAATTTAACTCGAAAAAGAAAGAACCCGTTATATTTAAATAATTAGTAGTGAAGGTACAGCGAGGCTGCACCCCACATTTTACTACATTTGGTGGGACCGTACATGTTTTAAATAACACATTTGGTGGGACCGTATGTCCACAACAAAGCTGTACCTTGCATAATACATTTTGGTGGCTCGAACAGGTTTCTAAAGAGATATAAATTATGTGTGACACGAGTATCTGTGCTGTTGGAATGACGTCATGTTGGCATAAAAAAAGTCCGAGTTTTGAACTTGAACGGACATGATAATTCATGCTTTTGGTGGTCAGAAAGCTGCAGATTACGTCAATGTGTTCATTTTAAAGCTGAGAGTGTCAATCTGTTTGTGTAACTAAGATGTAAGCAGTGAGGATGACGCATCCATTCTGTTTGAAACTGTAGCAGAAGGGGGTTCTGCGTGTCTGACCCGGTTCTGTTTACTGGACTCGTTTAACCGAGTCGTGTTTTGGATGATGGTATGTTTGTTTGGAACTGGGCACCGACTCAGAACGCTGTTTGTATGCTGTTTTGTTATGTTCACAGTAAAATTGTGCATTTTCAAAGTTTTAATGGGCGATAATTTGACTGGACTGTTAATGCTAACTGCTAGCTTGAAGCAAGCTGTCACGGGCTGTGATTGGTTGAGAACCACTGTTTGGGTCGTTCTGATTTGCTGAGAAGCTGGTGACGTATTCCTGTACGTCTACTCACTCTGATGTCAGTGCGTAAAGCCCACACCGATGTGCACGTATCTGTAAAGTCACGTGACCCCGGAAATGAAGCTCGTGTTAACCGAGTCCTCTTTTGTGTTTAAAACCGCTGAATAAAGCCTGACACTGTTCCTAAAACTCATGTGTACATGCAGATAAGGCGTGCTTGTTGAGAGACGCCACGTTAGAAGCTTTAAATCCGTCCATAAATGTTGATTTGAACCATGTTAGACCGCGTGCTACATCGGAGCTAACGGCTAACGACCGGATGTCAACAGGACGGTTCACAGGAAGTCGTCAGTGACTCCTACCGGTAAAAGTAAGCTTACACCGCCACCTGCTGTTGGAAAGGAGTATAACAGTTTTCCTGAAAGAAAGCTGTACACTCGTCTTTCACTTAAAACATTTTTCCTCTGTTAATCAGAGCCTGGTTTCTGTGTCCTGTTTAAATAGAGAATTCTGGTGAATTAAAACTGCTTAAAGAGTGTTTAAAACTAAAGTTGATGTCAGACTTTAGAAAAATTGCAGGTTTATTAATTTTAAGTGCATTGGAGTAAAATAACACTGAAAAGGCCTGGTTCATTGTATCTGTTAAAAATTAAGCATAATTAAGTAACACTGCCAGAAGAAGGCATTTGCTTACAATATTTATGGGGTAAGGCCTGAACAGGGGCCCATTTATTGCAAAGTTGGCTTATAACAGTACTGTTGATGGAACCCAGAGCTAAAATAGTGTGTGAATCTCTCTGCTCACTTAAGTAAAATATTTACCTTTTAAAAACTCTAAGTTTGCAACTATTTAACCAGATAGGTTTGCTGAACAGTGGATATCTATGGCAGATGTAACAGACGCTAATATTTTTCCATGTGATAAGAAGGACTGGTTAGAGAGAGTGTTAACGCTACTAACAGAATCCTTACATCCATATGGTGAACAGGTGGACAGCATGAACTCAACAGAGTTATTGGACGAGCTGAAGGAAGTTGCAGAAAGTGTGACTTCTGCAGCCATAACAAAGTCAAGCTATGAACATCTAGCTAAAATGGCACTCTTGCTGAAAGCTAAATTTTATATTGAGGCCAACAAGGCAGAAGCCCTTGATGAAAGGTTAAACAGCGAGACAGAGGAGTATCTAAAACTCAGGGCACAGTTTAAATTTGATAAGGAGACCTGGGAAAATGAATTAAAACGTGAGAAAGAGCTATCACAAGCTCAGCTGTCGTTACAAGCAGACTCGTATGAGGTGAAGCTATGTGAAGGAGGGATTAAGTACCAAGCACTGTGTTCAGACAATGATGCGCTACAATGACAGATGCAGCTCACATCAAAAGCTCTGGACGAGTGCAGATTGGAAAAAGTGGCGTTTGTCCAAGAAGGCGTGCGTTTACAAAGTGAGTGTCATACATCACATGACCGCTTAAAAGCCTGTGAGGCGAAACTAGCCGCAGCAACAAATGAAATTTCTGACGTGGGGCACGGATGTCTGAAACTCAAAGACGAACAAAGTCAGAGTCCAGGACACCCACCACAACCTCAGAAGGATTTTGCTGTACCTCCTGCACCTAATCCCTTTCTGCCACCTCCACGTGAGTCTAGTGACTCACCTCCATGTGCTATTTTTGTTCCAACAACACCAATCATACAGCCTCCGCTCTCCATTTCGGATTTGCATATAATTGCGAAATATGTGCAACGCTTTGAGCCAGGGCCGTTGGGTTCAACCGACACTAAGGCCTATCTGAACGACCTTGACTTCCAATTAAGAAGCTATCCCAACTCTACAGTTGAGGATAAAGTAGGTTTGATCTGGCTCACTTCAGCTAGGATGGTGTTTTCCTTCATAGAGCGTCAACCTGATGCCACAAGAAAGGATTACTGCCTGTTATGTGCTGCTCTTATGAAAGAGTATACCCCTTGCGCGGGACCTGGCGGTTATCCAGCTGCCGACAAGGTCATGCAAGGTAAGAATGAGCACCCCAGGGCATATTATTCCAGGATTTTGCAGGCTTATTTTGGTTACAGGAACGAGACCGGCATTGAGGAGGAGGAAGCGTTTAAGTTCGTTTTCAGCAAAAATTTCCACCCTGACATAAGGATGTCAGTGCAAATGAAGGCTAATTTCAAGGAGAAATCCATCATTGAGATAAAAAGTTGTGCTGTGAATGTCTTTGAAGCCCGTTCACAGGCCAAAACACCCATTGAAGTGTTCCCAGGTGAGAGGATTCCTGCCCAGTCATTAGAATTGGAAGGGACGAGAGCTTCAGCTCCCCCTCCCAAAAAAGGTGAGAGGAAACGATGTTTCCCAGCAGCCAAACCACAACAGGTGAGTGCCCCCTGGTCCAGACGGGACCCTAAATGGTTTCCCAAGAAATCAGAGGATGAACGATTGTACCAGAGGGGGACGAACGCCCTAAGGGTAGAAAGTATGGCACCAAAAGTGACCCATAAAACCAGGGATCCCACTGGGAACCCCAGAGCAGGGGACCTGCTTCCCCACCACATCGGCCTGAACAGCCTGAGACGAAAAAGAAACGGCAGCGGGTCCAGAAAGAGAGCCGCAGACCTCTGAGCTCGGACGAGACAGAGTGTGCGTCAGTTCTTGGAATTGTTGAAAGATGTTGCCACGAACAAACAACCTCACGTTGTTTGGCAATATCATAGCTGATCCTTCAGTTGAGTCCCGCCATAGACTTCAAAACATTTAGGGGGAAACCAAAAACCCAAACCTCAAGTCGTTCGTCTAAAGGGACAACAGACAATTGAACCAAACTATAGTTTGCCATGTAAATCTAACTTAAACCAAGTTAGGAATGGAAAAATAGTTTTGAATGCCCTTCTATAGGTATAAATCCCTTTATAAATTTTTCAGCATGACCCACCCTTTAAACTGGTAACTGTAGCTGATCTAAACCATGATAGCTTACACACCAGGTGCATATAGGTTAAGGTCTTATGTAAAATCCCACTCATAAGCCCAACTAAAACCACATAAATGCATAACACATAGAACCAGAATGGCAGCTACTGTGAACCACCAGCAGCAACCTTCGCTGAAGGGACCTACAACTCCAACGTGGGTCTCCAATCTCCATCCAGTGGTCGCCTCTGCAGTTCATTCGAGGGAACCCCTCTGCATGCTGATCAATCAACACCTCCAATCGTTGTGGATTCACGCATAAGCGTGAGACAGCTGAGCGAACCCAGTGATGAGTCTTGCCTCCAGCGAGAGCGGCGCGCGTCCCACCAGAGAAAACGTGTGCTCCTGCGGGGCTCGCAGCCTTCACTCAAACAGCACGGCGTAGATGAAGTCACGCTCTCCGCTTCTCAGCGTTCGCCCGCTCATGGCAGCATAGATGCGAGATCTCAAAGCAAACCCAGCGCAGGACACCGCACGCGGCAGGAGCGACACGCGTTTCACCACAGCGACGTCGAATGCGCGGCCCCACGGCTTCATCACCTGTCACGCTTCGCCTCAACACACACTGGCCCACCTGGACATGAAGGTTGGTCTGCAGTCCGAACGCAGCGCACGGGCGCGTTCAGAGCCCTTTCGAGGAAGCCTCGCCTTGGGTCACGTGGAAAACATTCCCGCGACACATGACGGCGGTCGAGGCGACGGACTGGATGACATCCGTACAAAACATGACGCATCACTTAAACGCACGTCCACTCAACGAACGTTACGCGGAGTGGCTAAAAACATGCTCGCCAGACAGATGGATGGACAGGGTGTTATGTAAAGGTTACACGTTGCAATTTGCAACCCGACCCCCTCCGTTATGAGGAATTTTAGAGACGGTCCTGTCATCACCAGACCAAATCTCATCCCTAAATGCAGAAGTCCAAGAGCTTCTGATAAAAAAAGTAATCTCCAGAGTTCCCAACGGAGAGGAAAACACAAGTTTTTACTCTAGTTACTTCCTGGTCCCCAAACGGACCGGAGGAATGGGACCGATTTTGGATCTGTCAGCTTTCAACAAAGCGATCATGGACAGACCGTTTCACATGTTGACAACAAGACAGCTGTTGGTCAACATCCAGAGAAACGACTGGTTTGTTTCTGTCGACCTAAAAGATGCTTATTTTCACATACCAATCATCCCAAAACACAGAAAATTCCTGCGTTTCTCCTTTCAAGGGATGAAGTATCAGTACAACAGGCTGCCGTTCGGGTATTCCCGCGCGCCTCGTACGTTCTCAAAAGCCTGGTATCCACAGGTCTGGTTCTTGTTGTAGCCTGTTGTGTCCGGTTCTGGTGGGACCTCTATTTTTCTGTCTCCACATTGCCTATAGTTCCCGTTTAGTGGGTGGATTGTTCACCTCTAGTGGGCGGATTATTAATATCAACGCACCTTACCAGCTGGTGGCGGTAGTGCTACATTAAGCTCTTTTCTAAGCACCACTAACATGTATTAGAAGAAGAAGAGCCGGAAAACAACACACAACCAAAATGGATGACCTCGTTGCTTTTTTTTTTGGCCCGTCCTGGTCGCTGTCCCGCAAGATGGAGAGCAGGGCCGAGGTGTCAGAGATGCTATGATGGAGTACGTCATGAGCCGTAACTTATCCTAATTCCACCCCTTAATCTTTTTTTACCTCCCCAGCCTTCCTTAGATACAAGTAAACGTTAAAGTGTTGATTTGAAAATAAACATGGATTAATAATTATTCTTGTTTGTTTTTTTAATGTACAGGCATGCCTTATTACCAGGTTCGTGTAAAAATGGCAAAACAAACACTGCTGCTGTGCTTCTATCACATATGCTGCGTTTTTTAGCGGCTGTAGTTTTAGAAAAACTCTATACTCTTTAATTTTTGTTTTTAACAAAGAACCAAAACCTACAACAAGAACTTTATATTTGTTTATGCATATACACATTAATCTATTTTAATATATATATATATATATATATATATATATATATATATATATGTCTTCAGCCAGATACTTCTTCAGATCCCTTGTAAGACAGACCGCTACAAGAGATCCTTCCTGCCCACAGCCATATCAGCATCTAGAACAACTCTTTAATGAAACCAGGATGATGAGTTACAACATTTAATTTCCCTCTATGATTAATAAAGTCTTTTTGTAATTTGATTTGTATATATGTATGTATGTATATATATATGTATGTATGTATGTATGTATGTATATATATATATATATATATATATATCTATATTACGTACATTACATAATAACCTGCATTTGATTTGATATTTAACAACTGTTTCAGAGCTTATGCTTACCACGCAGCTCTTTAAATTAAGCTGTCGCAAATTATCTTCATGATTGAAGTGCTGTTAAGAAATATTAAGTTAGTGCTCCTTTTTACCACAGTGAAAGTCGTGGAGAGAATTTTTGACCTTGGGCGAAAACGATGCAGAAGCTGCTGGATCCACAGGATGGACATCATGGCCGAGGTGTTTGACATGCAATGACTGACAACCTCCTGAATGAGGATGATTGTAAACGTAGATTACACAATTCCTACACCTTTTTAACTCCACTGCTATGTTCATTTACAACACATGGACATTCTGTATTATGGTTACGTTTTTCAGTACTCATTACAGATAAAACCGAAAAAATACATAAATAAAAAAACTGGACTTTATTTGTAACTGAAGATGTATCACTTCTCATCCGAGGCTCTTTCTCAATTTAATGAAACGAGGAGTGTGATTCAAGTTATAAAGCTGTGGTGTGCCGTAAGCTTGTATTATGGAGACTGGCGCATGCAGATCAATCTCCAGCAAGCTTACAGAACACCACAGCTTTATAACTTTAATCCCATATTCCTTTTTTCATTGAATTGTGAGTGCTCCTCGGATGATTAGCGAAACGTCTTCAGTTTTAAAAAAAGTCCTGTGGTTTTGTTTTTATCTTTTTTGGGGGGGATTTGCCGTGTCAAGGATAACTGAGAATTTTCACCAGCATTGTTACAGGTAAAAAACAATTACTTCACTTATCCTACACTATTGACGTAAAAAAACACTGTAAGCTCTTCACTTTTGATGATCAGATGGAAGCTCAAGACTTGAAAATGTTTCTTTTATTAGAAATAAAGACCTGTACAAAAAAAAAATAATCATACACTAATTATATATGCAAACTTAACAAGCTCCATGTTTGGCTATTTGTGGGCTTACCTTGCAGGATCTACATTTCTATATATCACCTATGATCTACTCTAAATATTTTTAAACTGTTTGCCATGGAACGGGCAATGGATTCCAGCACCCCAAGGAGTGCCTGATTGAAAGCAGCACTCTGATCAGCCTCCTGCCTTTGCTGTGCTGCTTCCTCTCTGCGAGATCTGCTTCCTCTCTCCTCAAGGCCATCTCCTCCCTCCTAATTGCTTTCTCCTGCTTCCTCGCTGCTGCAGCTTGGCGTTGCCTCTCCGCAGCTTCTTCTTGCCTTGCTTTTTTGGCATCCTCACAAATAAAATGAAAGTGTTCCTCTCTCTGCTTCCGGTTCATCTCCTCTTGTTCTGTATGTGCAGAAACAAAGCTCTCTGCTGCACTTGTTGATTTGCGCTTTCTATGGCCTATGAATAACACACAAGAAAATGGCTGTTAGATGATGAAGTACAGGTAGAGTTTTTAAATAAATTATTTACATTAAAGTTCCTGCTAATTTCAAAAGGTGTTTGTTCACAAGATCAGAAATGATTCTGTTCATAAAGCAGTCTAGTACTTTAATGATAGTAAGCAGGTTTACAACGGTTGTGCTAATTTAGAAAAAGAACAGAGCATCGTTAATCTGAACAAAAATCACTGCACCCTGTATAATTTCAATAATAAACTTCATAAATGAAAGTTTAAGTAATAAATTAATAATTAAATTTAACATTTATACATTACAACTGAATAAACAAGTAGTTTGAATACATGCAAGGTGTTTTACAACAAAAACAAAACAACATTCATATCAACATGATCAATGTGATGTTAAACACGATTGTTGCTTCTTCTTACCTAGTAACGGGTGCTGTTTGGTGCCGCTCTGCTGCGTGTTGCCCGGTGGCGTGGATGTGCCCGGTGGCGTAGATGTACTTGGAGCTGGTGTGGTCGGGGAAGGGTCAGAAGCGGGGAGGATTGGACAGTCAAAAGCAGAATCTGGCGAACCTTCATCTTCAGTGGGACTTTCTGCATCAAAATAAGAGTGGAAAAACAGCAACAGAGTGCAGTTAGCAATGATACTAACTAATGACGACTTAACCGTGTCAGCCTCGTTTGTTCAGAGTACTTTCAGAAAACGCAAAGAAACAGTTACATGAGGAAAAGGAAATATGCTTAAAGTAAATAAAATACACTCACCATCAACTATAGATTCCAGAAGAGCAGTGGCCGTGTCTAGGCCACTCTCCCTCCCTTTGTTGGCTGGGCGTTTACCGTAAATGGCATCCATTTGTATAAACCACTTCCAGTTTCTTCTGTTTGCTCCACTCCTACCGTTGTGGTCCTTAATCGTTTGTAATCGCTTTTTAGTTTTTTAAGCTTTAATTTGCTTTGGTGTGCGATGGAAGCCCTGCACCGCCATCTGCGCAGACACCTCTTGAAAAATCTTTTCATTTCGTTTCGTTCCATCTAGCTCGCTCTGCACTTGTTCATCGGCCAGCAAACAGAGAAATGCCTGAACTTCAGCATTCGACCATGGTTGTGCCATGATTATTTGTTTTACCTTGTAAAATATTCCAAAATAAGCTCCTCCGATTTCTTGTTGTCTGTTTTGGTGGGTGAAAAAGAAAATGGCGGATTGGGATTTCCGGTGGAAGACTGAATCTCCGCCCTCCACCATTGAATACGCCCCCTGACCAATCAGTGGCCTACATTGCGCTGATGTCACATCTAGACCCTACAAGAACCAGACCTGGGACCTCAGAGAATTAGGTCCCAAAAATGGGGTGGGTTCCACCGCTAAAGGCATTGTGGATAAAACACGCAATCGGCCATAACTAGTTACATAGGAGTACCAAAGGGCCCTGTGGATAAGGGGCTAAAGTGTGTGGAGACAGCCCTGCATCCGTTACACAGAGCAGGGATGAGAGTCTTGTTTTACCTGGATGACCTGCTGCTGCTGTCACGCTCCAGACAGGAAGCAGTGATGCAGGCTCAGGTGTTGACATCACACCTGTTAAATCTGGGCTTCGCCATAAATTGGAAGAAAAGCTCGATTTTCCCGGCCCAGACAATTGTTTATCTGGGAGTGGAGTTAAATTCAACCACCATCAGGGCTCGTTTATCACAAACGAGAATCGACACTTTAAAAGACCAGCTCCGTCACGTAAGACCTGGCAGAGTGGTAACAGCTGTCTCCGTCATGAAGCTGTTAGGAACGATGTCATCAGCTCACACAGTTGTCCCGCTGGGTTTATTGCACATGAGATGCCTCCAGAGGTGGTTTGCGTGTCTGCGTGTGGACCCAGTAAAACAAAAGAGACGGATGATCACTGTTCCCCCCTCCGTGAGGGCAGACCTCCGACACTGGGGAAACGCCCTGGTTCTGTCGGAGGGAGTCCCCGTCAGCAGACCCACGTCACACGTGCCAGTCTTCACGGACGCGTCGCTGTCAGGCTGTGGGGAGACATGCCTATCTTAAGCAGTAGGGGAGCTGTGGCCCTATCACACATCAGCCCACATAAATGTTTTGGAGTGTCGCACGGTGCTGAACGTGATTCAACACTTTCCTCCTGTGCTACAGTATCGGCATGTTTTGATTCACACAGACAACAAGGTGACTGCTGCGTACATAAACCGGCAGGGGGGTGTGCACTCAGCCCAGATGTTACACATTGCGCGAAAGCAACTGTGTTGGGCTCACCAAAATCTGCTCTCCATCAGAGCAGTTTGCATACCCGGTGTTCTGAACAAGGGGGCAGATGTGATGTCCAGGGGCGGTCCACGTCACGGGGACTGGACTCTCCACCCGGACCTGATGACTCAGACGTGGCAGAAATTTGGCAAAGCAGCTGTGGACCTGTTTGCGACACGAGAGAACGCTCAGTGTCAACTATGGTTTTCTCTGAGCCCACGAAACGAACCACCGCTGGGGGTGGATGCGTTTGCCCCCAGCCCATGGCCCAAAACGCTTCTGTACGCGTTTCTTCCACCTCCTCTGATTTTACGGTTCCTGAACCGAGTTCAGTAGGAGGGATTGACAGCTCTCCTGGTGGCCCCCGAGCTCGTGAACGCACCATGGTTCCCAGTCCTGCAACACCTGCTGTCGGGGCGCCCGTGGAAACTGCCGTGGAGGGAGGATGCTCTCCTCCAGGCAGGAGGAGCAATCAGGAGTTGCCCAGAAATAGGCCAGCACCTGTGGGTTTGGCCGCTGAGCGGTTCCGCTTAGAGAGGATGGGTCTCCCACAGGATGTAGTGCGCACAATCCAGGATTCACGTGCTGCATCTACCACAGCGCTGTACACATCAAAGTGGACAGCTTTTCAGCGCTGGTGTACAGCGAAGGGTGTAGAGGCCACCTCATGTCCATTAGGCAGCGTGCTGTCTTTTCTACAACAGCTGATGGACAGGAACTTGGCGTTCAGCACGATTAAAACGTACACTACAGCCATCTCTTCCTGCCACGAAGGGTTCGGAGACAGAACAGTTTTTAATCATCTGCTGATGAAGCGTTTTCTAAAAGGTGTACAGACAGGCAGGCCTGTTTCACGCCCATTTGCTCCACAGTGGGATTTAACGCTGGTCCTGCAGGCCCTGATCAAAGTTCCATTTGAGCCTCTGGATCAGGTTCCACTTAAATTCTTGTCTCTTAAAACAGCCCTGCTGCTGGCTTTAACATCCGCTAAGAGAGTGAGTGATTTATCTGCCCTTTCTGTTGCTCCGTCATGTCTCAGAATTCAGGCTGATGGCAGCTCAGCTGATTTAAGACCAAACCCAGCTTTTATGCCTAAAAACATCACGAGCTCCTTTAAATCAAGAGCGATATCGTTGGAGGGGGTTTTCCCTCCCCCCCACAGATCAGAAGAAGAAGTATCTTTCCATCTTCTCTGTCCGGTGCAGGCGTTGACGTGTTACATAGTGCGCACAGCTGTAATGCGCCAAACTCAACATTTGTTTGTGCATTATAGAGATGCATCTGCAGGTCGCCCGTTATCCACCCAGCGTTTGTCACACTAGCTGTGTGAGGCCATTTCTGAAGCCTACAGAGCATCAGATTTAGAGCCTCCTGCCAACCTCAGAGCACATTCGACCAGGGGTATTGCATCTTCGACTGCCTTGCATAATGGTATGACAATGCAGGACATTTGCACTGCGGCCGCGTGGTCAACACCCTGCTCATTTATTCGTTTTTAATCTGCGTGATGTGACAGTTCGTTCCATGACACATTCTGTCCTTAATGCTCTAACAGAATTAATGTTATTGTTTTCATGGAACCCTGTTTAAGCTCACATCTGTCTGCATGCTTTACAGTGTGAGATGTTATCAGTCACAAGTTGTGTCTGTTATTTTGGTTCTGTTGTCACTAATCAGTTCATGACTATTGTTACCAATCAGTTCATTTGATTAATAATCAGTTCACTTGATGGGAGTGGTGGCGCAGAGGTTAGAGAGGTGGGCCTGTGATCCGAAGATCGCCGGTTCACGCCCCGGCCCCGACAACATCAAAATTGTGGGTGGGGTGGGTGAAACATCCACACTTGCCCCCACCCTCATTCGCCCCACTCTGGGCCCATGAGCAAGGCCCTTAACCCCCACCATGTGCTCCCTAAACAGGTCCCTCTTGAAAATGAGTTCTCGTGGCTCAGTGAGACTAACCTGGATAAATAAAGGCTAAAAAAAAAACAAAAAAAAACTTATTATTAATCTGTTTATACTGTTCAGCCATGAATCAGTTGGTTCATGCCCCCTCCCCCCCCCCCCATTTTCACAACATCTTCCTTCTCCGTTGAAATTTTCAGGGGCGTTCATGCTTTTCAGAATGCATAGTTACACAACATGCGTCTGTGCATGGCACACATAACTACGCAATGCGTAATTATGCACATGGGGAGCTGAGTGACAAGACGTTTTTGTGGGCAAGCTTCTGTCTCATACGGTGTTCGAATGGACCCAGTGAGGCGAGGACAACATCCGTTTCGCCCTTAACCCATCAGCGACAGCCTTAAAGGGCGAAGCCTATACGAAATAGAACGTTGGTTACGTACTGTAACCCTAGATTTCATGAGTATAGGCGTATCCCTTTAATCGTCGGGCCTCACTGGCTCCTAAATGGCTGAAGAAAAAATAAAGCTATTTGGGAGCCGATTACCCGCTCTTAACGTAATTTATACGGATCGGGTGGGGCCCACACAGCAGGTGGGCGTGGACTAAATTTTTTCAGTGTGATGCTTCGCATAACGGGATAAATCGTTAACAGGCCTCCCCAGCTGTGAGTGAACGCTGGCGCGTCTGGCTGCTGCTGCTCACCGGCTGCTATTTTTGTAAAAGTTTGTAAAGAGTTTCTACGCTGTTTGACAACGGACAGATTATGATGTGGATCCACAGGGTGTGTGTGTGGTCTGTCCTCACCTGGGCTGTTTCATCCATCGTCCACCACCCGGTGACTGCTCTCCTTCAGTACACTGCTACAGAGCTTCTGCGACTCCGCTTTCACCTTGCTGTCCCTTCTCCTGTGGCGCTTCACCTCCATCCGGACGTTCCTTTTAATCCCCGCCGAAAGTACATCCACCGAGGTTCCCGGCGAAACTTCAATACCATTGACACTTACTCCGTAGAATCCTTTTGGTCCAGAACTCGTCGTCCTCCCGGTAATTCTGACCGGGCTGTCAACCGCAGTGTGTTAGCCCACCTGGCTAGGTCGGCTAACACTATTGTCAAGCATCGCAACTCCAACATAAACTTCGGTCTTTTAAACGTCCACTCTCTCACTGGAAAGGGACATCTCATCCAGGATCTCCTTCTCGACCGTAAGTTGGACTTTCTTTGCTTGACTGAAACATGACAACAGCCCAACGACTTTGTTTCTCTCAACGGGTCGACCCCACCTGAGTTTGTTTACATCTGTCACCCCTGCAACTCGGGGAGGGGCGGTGGTCTCGCGATAATTCATCGGAAGCACTGGAAAGTCCTCCCTGTCTCTGCCCACCTCTTCACTCATTTGAATACACTGCATCTCAGCTCCCTGGATCTACTCGTACTGTTTATCGACCACCGAAGCCAAATAAGGATTTTTTGTATGACTTTGCTGCTCTTCTCACTCATCTTTCTGTTCTCTCTCCCAATATGATTATTGTTGGTGACTTTAATATTCACATGGACAATGGCAATAACCTTCTCACCAGAGATTTGACTTCCAGTCTGGATAGTTTTGGACTCCAGCAATACATCAAATTCCCTACTCATTCTAAAGGTCATTCTGGATTTGGTTTGTTGTTCTGGTGTCACCCCTACTCTCTGCAAAGCCAATCTGTTTCCCACTCCTGATCATATGCTTATTTCTTTTGATGTAAATATAATAGCTTTGAAAACTTGTACTCCTCGTGACATTACATTTAGGAAAATTAATGATATTGATCCTGACATTTTCTCATCTGCTATATATGACCTTCCGTCTATTCACTGCTCTTCAACCCCTGATGAACTCACTTCCTACTATAATGTCAACCTCCAAAACCTTCTTAACACATTTGCTCCACTCAAACACAGATATGTTTCATTTTCTCGTTCAGCACCATGGTTTACGTTCAACCTGCGTCTTCTCAAAGCCAGGGACGCCAACTTGAACGCCTGTTCAAAAAAACTGGACTCACTATACACAAAGAAATATAAAACTAAATATGATTGTTATACAAGGACTGCATTGTCTCAGCTAAATCTGCATACTACTCTTGTTTAATCAGTTCTAACGAAGGTAACTCCAAGTCTCTGTTTTCACTGTTTGCCAAAATTACTAAGCCTCCGGACTCATTTCCCTCCCACATGTACTCTGCTGACTTTTGCAACTCTCTCATGTCCTTTTTCATTGACAAAATTTCCAGTATCCACCAACAACTTAACCCTGTAAGAGCTCCTAACACTGAAGCTGACCCCCTGTTTTCCCCGCTGCCCTCGTGTCATTTACTCTCAAGTTTCACTCTTCCTTCCATATCTGATGTAACAAATATTATTCATAAATCAAAATCATCCACCTGCCAGCTTGACCCTCTTCCCACAGTGTTAAAGCCCGTCTCCCCACATTGGTTCCTCTCATAACCACTATCATTCACTCTTCCCTTAATACTGGAATTGTTCCTTCATCTCTGAAAACAGCTTCTGTTACTCCAATTCTAAAAAAGCCTGGTTCAGATCCTAATAATTTTGATAAACTTCGACCAATATCTAATCTTCCTTTTATTTCTAAAATCCTTGAGAAAGTTGTTGCCTCTCAGCTCCACTCACACCTCAATAAACATAATTTTTACGAACAATTCCAGTCTGGTTTCCGCCCCCACCACAGTACTGAAACAGCTTTATTAAGAATCACCAATGACCTTTTGATGGCAGCTGATTCTGGTCTCCTCAACATACTCATCCTCCTTGATCTCAGTGCGGCATTTGACACTATTTCTCATAATATCCTCCTGAACAGACTAGCATCCATTGGTATCAGTCATACTCCACTTGCTTGGTGTATTCCATATCTTTCAGGCCGCACTCAGTTTATTCAATTTAAAACCCATTCCTCAAGTTTGTTTCTCGTTGCTGCAGGTGTGCCCCAGGGTTCTATATTAGGGGCCCTGTTATTTATTATTTATATGCTCCCTCTTGACCACATGGCAAGATGGCCACGCTCAGAGCAGTTGCAGCTTCACAGGCTCCCGGTACCATCCCAGTTTTTAGAAGTTTTGATATTGACTCTGTGCCTGACTCCGCACGATTTATGCGTGTGAACTATAGCCGAACCGAACTGATGAGAATAGGAGCGGATTTGCCACGAAATATAGCAGAAATCGGCAACAAACTCAAAACTACGCTCGGCAGAATGCAGATCTTAAAGTCATCTACCTGGAAGCTGCAGCAGAGGCGTTCCAGCGGGCAGAAGAGGAAACGCTGCTCCCGGCTTAAGAGGAGAGGATGCCGGGCGGGGGTTATGGTGAGGCTACGAGTTTACGCTAAAGCCGGTAAACTCCCCATGCCATCTCTCTTTCTGTCGAATGTCCGCTCGTTGGACAACAAGGTGGATTTACTTCGTCTGAGAGTGGGCGCCTCAGAAGAGATGAAGAAGTGTGTGGTGCTTTGCCTCATGGAAACGTGGATTACAAGTAAAACGCCGGACACAGTCTTCCAGCTGGATGATAGACTTTTTTTTCGAGCGGACCGCTGCAGCGAGCTAACGGGGAAATCACGGGGAGGCGGAGTATGCATTTACGTGAGTAAAAGTTGGTCCACGAACTGTACTGTTGTAAATAGCTCATGCTCGAAGGCTTTGGAGCAAATAACAGTGAAATGTCGGCCACATTATCTACCCCGCGAGTTCACGGTGACTTTTATCTCTGTCGTCTACATTCCTCCGGACGCTAATGCTAATGAATCACTGCAGGAGCTTCATGATATCATCAGCTCGCTGCAGAACAAACACCCCGAGGCTCTTTACGTGGTAGCCGGAGACTTTAACCACGTGAATCTAAAGGACTGTCTCCCAAGCTTTTATCAACATGTGGCGATTCCAACATGCTGGACCGTGTTTACACGAACGTAAAAGATGCATACAAAGCCAAACCCCGCCCCCACCTAGGACTGTCAGACCACATCTCAATCTTCCTGGCTCCTGCTTACATGCCCCCGCTGAGACGCTCCAGACCGGTACAAAAGGAAGTGTGATCCATGACAGTGGCCCCATACTGAGAGATTGTTTTGACCGAACAGACTGGCAGGTTTTCAGAGAAGCTGCTGTAAATGGAGGTTCGCTTGATCTTGACCAATACACATCCTCAGTTCTGGGTTACATTAGTACATGTACTGACACCGTCTCCACTATCAGAAATGTTAAAAGCTACCCAAACAGAAAACCTTGGCTGAATGCAGAGGTGCGTACCCTGCTAGAAGCAAGGAACACTGCCTTCAGGTCTGGAAGTTCAGAGGAGCTGAGTAGGACAAGAAAAGAGCTGGTTGCTGGTACTAAGAGGGCCAAGGGCACATATGCAAAGAGGATCGAGGGTCAATTCATCTCACAAGACCCTCGGAGCATGTTGAGGGGCATTAAGTGCATAACAGATTATAAAGGAAGGAGTGAACAATGCCCCAAAGACCCATCTCTGCCTGATGCCCTCAACAAGTTCTATGCACGATTTGAAGACCCGAACAGACCACCCAGCACCAGACTCACCTCACCACCGGATGAAGAGCATCTCAGCGTGACCTCAGCAGAAGTAAGGAGTACCTTCAGGAGGATTAATCCGCACAAGGCAACTGGCCCAGACAACATCCCCGGAAAAGTGTTGAAGGAATGTGCTGATCAGCTCTGTGAGGTGCTGGCAAACATCTTTAACACCTCACTTACCCTGGAGACAGTTCCCACCTGCCTGAAGACCGCCACCATCATCCCAGTCCCAAAAAGCTCTACAGTGACTGGTCTGAATGACTATCGGCCAGTGGCCCTCACCCCGATAGTCGCTAAATGCTTTGAAAAACTGGTCATGACTCGCATCAAAACAAACATCAACGAGGACCCTCATCAGTACGCATACCGTGAGAACCGATCAACAGAGGATGCCATCTCCTCTGTGGTCCACACTGCGCTCAACCACCTGGAGCAGAAAAACTCTTACGTCCGTATGCTCTTTGTGGACTTCACATCCGCCTTCAACACCATGATCCCCCAAACCCTGATGGACAAACTATCCACACTAGGACTAAGCCCCTCCATTTGCAACTGGGTACTAGACTTTTTAACAAACAGACCACAGTTAGTGAGGATCCACAACCTCTCCTCCTCCACCATAACCCTCAGCACTGGCTCTCCTCAGGGATGTGTGTTGAGCCCCCTCCTGTTTACTCTGCTCATGTATGATTGTGCAGCTACCCATCCAGGCTGTCACATTGTAAAGTTTGCAGATGATACAGCGGTGGTGGGATGTATCACAAACAATGATGTGTCCAGCTACAGGCAAGAGGTGGAACACCTGGAGAGCTGGTGCAAAGAGAATAACCTTCACATCAATGTGAAGAAGACAAAGGAGATGATTGTGGACTTCAGAAGGAACAAAAACATCTACACCCCCCTGAACATAAGAGGATCTGCGGTGGAAGTGGTCTCCAGCTACAAGTACTTGGGTGTACACATGAATGACATCCTCAGCTGGAGCAACAACACCACCAGCCTGATGAAGAAAGCTCATCAGAGACTCTACTTCCTCAGATGGCTGAGGTGAGCTGGTCTGGGAAGCTCAGTCCTCACCTCCTTCTACAGGTGTGCAGTGGAGAGCATCCTGTGCTCGAGCATCAACGTGTGGCATGTAGGCTGCACAGCTGCAGAAAGAAAAGCTTTGCAGAGAGCGGTGAAGGCTGCACAGAAATCTGTCGGAATCAGCCTCCCCACCATCACAGACATCTACACCTCCAGATGCAGGAAGAGGGCCACCTGCATCATGAAGGACCCCACTCACCCAGCACACACACTTTTTGCCCCACTCCCCTCAGGAAGGAGGTTAAGGAGCATTAAGTGTAGAACCACTAGACTGAGGAACAGCTTCTACCCTGAGGCTGTTAGACTCATGAATCTCTAACTAGAATAATCACTGTGAAAAACCATATCACGTTGCTGCTGATCTGTTTCATGTTGCTGCTGATCTGTTTCAATGTTGATGTGTTCATGCGTGCACATCTGCTCACAGACTCATGTTCATGTTTGTGCTGATGTTCAATGTTTTATGTTATGAGTGCTTAGTGTATATTTAGTTGATGTTTTTCTTAGTTCATATCTTAAATGTTATTACTGTTTTTCTTATACATTTTATTGTTGGATGTAACTGGGACCCCATGTTCATAATTTCGCTCCACCACATGTACCACATGAGGTGCGAATGACAATAAAGAAACTCTGACTCTGACTCTGACTGACATATTCCGGAAACATAATGTTAATTTTCACTGTTACGCAGATGACACCCAGCTCTACATTTCCTCAAAACCCAATGCATCTCTTCCACCTTCCTCCCTATCGGACTGGCTTATGGAAATTAGATCATGGTTTTCCTCAAATTTTCTTAAACTCAACAGTAAGAAAACAGAAGTTTTACTTGTTGGCACAGTCACCACTTTAACCAAATTGCAGAGTTTTTCCATCAATATTGACAACTCCCATGTTCTTCCTTCCCCTCAGGTAAAGAGTGTGGGTGTCATACTTGATAATACTCTTTCATTTCAATCTCATATTAATTCTATCACCCGGTCTGCATACTTCCATTTACGTAACATCAACTGACTTTGTCCCTTTCTTACTCCTCACGCTGCTGCCATCCTTGTCCATAGCCTTATCACCTCCAGGGTTGATTATTGCAACTCTCTTCTTTTTGGTCTCTCGAATAAGACTCTCCATAAACTCAAACTCCTCCAGAACTCTGCAGCTCGGGTCATAACTTGTACCCCATTCAGAGAACACATCACCCCAGTTCTGCAGCAGCTTCACTGGTTGCCCATAGAAGCTAGAATAAATTTTAAAATCTTAACTCTCACGTTCAAGTGCATCCATAACCTTGCCCCTCCTTACCTGTGTGATCTGCTTCACATCTCCACTGCTTCTCGTTCCCTCAGATCCTCATCTGCCACTCATTTTATTGTTCCTTCTGCTCGTCTCGTCACCATGGGGAACAGAGCCTTCAGTCGCTGTGCTCCTCAGCTCTGGAACTCCCTCCCTCCTGTCATCAGGAACACAGACTCTCTTCCCTCTTTTAAATCACAACTGAAAACACACCTGTTTAAACAGGCATATTCTCTTTAACTTTGTTTTAACTTTGTTTTAAGTGTTGTTTTATTGTGACTTATTTTTAATTATTTGTTGATTCCGTTTTTATTAATTGCTGATTTTAATTGTTTTTGTAAGGTGCCATGAAATAAAATTTATTATTATTATTATTATAAACCCATCAGCGACAGCCTTAAAAGGCTACGCCTATACTCATAGAATCTGGGGTTACAGTACGTAACCAACGTTTCATTTTAAATTGGGCAAAACTTAACTCCTCATCACTCTGCGTAACATAAACAGAGAATGGTTTAAACACTTCAGGCAGGCCTTTTAAAATTATTGCAGTCAGTAGGCCATCACTTAAAACTTCCCCTGCATTCCGCAGCGCTGTGATAGCAGTCTCTGCACGGACAATATAGTCCGTCAAGCTCTCATTAACACCTTTCTGAAAAGACGTCAACTCCGTATACAAACTGATCACTCGTGGCTTCCTCGTACCAGCGTAGTGATCTCTGAGGATCTTTTAGGCTTTTCTGCCATCATCTGCAGCATCTCTCATGACAACTCATGACAACTCTTATCGTCCAAGACTTGAATTAGTTCTGCATATACCTCTTCATTTTTGGTGGCATCTTCTTCCGCGTCCTTGGGTTCATCCTTCAATAATATAGTGCTCTTCAACTCAAGCAAACACAAGTGGGCCAAAAACTTAGTTTCCTACAGCTCATAGTTCTTTGCATCTCCATCAAAACATAAACGGTTCCATCGGCTTCCAAACTCCTTCCTGCGCCCATAACCTGTTGACGCTGCCATCTTTAAAAGGGCTGGAAATGCCGGTAAGTAACAGAGGAAAAAACAACACAGTGTTCATTTGTCTTTTGGCCTGAGTGCAGAGCTCATCAGAGCAACTTGTGGCCTTTTATTAACAATTGCGCCCACATGTGTACATCTCCACCCCTAACAGGAAGTCAACAAGAACATCCAAGATTCAACAAAAGGCTGTTCTGTCACCAAAAACTTTGTGACAAGAAGAGATGGCTGCAGTATACGTTAATCGTGCTGAACGCCAAATTTCTATCCATCAGCTGCTGCAGAAAAGACAGCACGTCGCCTAGCGGACATGAGGTGGCCTCTACACCTTTCTCTGTACACCTTTTACAAAACGCTTAATCAGCGGATGATTAAAAGCTGTTCTGTCTCCACAAAAACCTTCATGACAGGAAGAGATGGCTGCAGCATACGTTTTCATTGTGCTGAACGCCAAATTTCCGTCCATCAGCTGCTGCAGAAAAGACAGCACGTCGCCTAGTGGACATGAGGTGGCCTCTACATCTTGCGGGAGACCCATCCTCTCTAAGCGGATCCGCTCAGCGGCCAGACCCACAGGTGCTGGCCTATTTCTGGGTAACTCCTTATTGCTCCTCCCGCCTGGAGGAGAGCATCCTCCCTCCACGGCAGTTTCCACGGGCGTCCCGATAATGGGCGTCATAGAACCGGAACCATGGTGCGTTCACACGCTCGGGAGACACCAGGAGAGCTGTCGATCCCTCCTCCTGAACTCTGTTCAGAAACCGTAATATCAGAGGAGGTGGGGGAACGTGTAAAATCGTTTTGGGACATGGGCTATGAGCGAACATGTCCACCCCCCAGCAGTGGTTCGTCTCGTGGGCTCAGTGAAGCCCATAGTTGACACTGAGCGTTTCCTCGTGTCGCAAACAGGTCCACGGCCACTTTCCAAATTCCTGCCACGTCTGGGCCATCAGACCGAGGTGGAGGGTCCACTCCCCGGGACGCGGACTGCCCCTGGACATAACATCTGCCTCTTGTACAGAACAGAGGATGACACAGGAGGGGATTTTCACTCCTGTCGTGTCCTGGTCCCACAGAAAAAAAATCCTGTCCTGTCCCAATCCTGGTCCAGAGCAAAAAAATTAATCCTGTCCTGTCCCACTCGTGGTAACATGACTCCTGCTCCTGTCCTGCTCCTGTTGAGAATCACTCCCACTCCTGTCCTGCTCTTGTTTTTCATTTAATTTTTAGGAAATACATTGAATTTGATTTGATCTTCTACCCATTCCTGTTTAAATTACTTTGTTTTGTGCAGTTTTATTTCAAAAGATATGGCAACAGTAACAGTTCATCTGTGGTGAAATAGAGACATTTATTTCCTTAATCCAAACAAAAACCTTCACTAAATATCATAAAACAAGTAATACATGGCCTGTAGTCCATATAATTTTTCTACGGAGGATCAACTGCTGAGTCCCTGTTTCTAGCTCTTTTGAAGGTCAGTTACAGTAAAAACAAAAAATCAAAACCAGTACATGGGTCACACCATATCTACAAAAGATAAAAGAACCCAAACATAACAAGTTGCATTTTACTAATTTATTGAGCAATTGTTTCCTTTAAACAGTGACATTACTGTCATGTTGTAAATTGTTTAAACAAACAAACAAAAACAGAAAAATAATGTACCAAGCAAGAGAACAAATAAAAATGTTTAAAGGCGTTATTATACATTGGACGACATCCTCAAGAAGTTCAGTCTATGTGGTCGAGGTAACGAGCTCGTTTTGGTGAAGCATGATGTCGTGCATCTTACCAGACTTCAGAGCATCATTTACAGACTGGATCATTGCAGGTCTGGTGTTCCACCTCATCTCTCCACAGCTTGACCAGTCCAGAGCCTTGTGTAACCTAAAATTGAAAGATGACAGTGCACAAGTCAAAATAGGGTTACAGTGATTACAAATTACAATTTGTTGGCCTTTCTTTTGGAAAAAAAATATTTTATCAAAAACAAGAGATTTACAATTGAAATTAAGTCAAGAAAATGTGACATTGGCAATTATAAATTACAGAAGGTCAATTTTTTTTTATTTATTTCACTTATCATATTTTATAATTATTTAAGCAGCCTCACCAGGCAGAGATTACAAGACGTCTGTATCTTACCTGCTCTTTTGAAGTGTGCATCGGCTGCAATGCAAGACCGGCAGACAACAAAGAGGTGCACCGGTTGAGGATGACGTCAGCTGCCTTGTAGAGGGAGCGTTCGTCTCCTCCCGCCTCTGAACGTTGTACGCCAACAGCGTAACGTGCTGTTCGCTGCGGCCACCTGGAACGCACGCTGGTGAGCTCGGTTGGAGAGCGACGTCATTGTCTGGTTATGCTGGTTATGTCCGGAGTCGCAGGACGCTGGTCCAACCTGGACATCTTTGCTCCGGAAAAAAACTCCGTCAAGGCTCAGCTCCCGGGGGGCACTGAGGGAATTTCCGCTCGGTGAAACCCCTCCACTCTGGTGATGGGCGCGGATGTGGGAACCGGCGCCCTATTCTACCAGGACCGGCTGCAGCCTCATCCCAATAGGACGTCACCGCTGGGAAAACGAGGCCAGATGGGGTCAGGATGGCGAGCCGGAGAGGAGCCCAGAAACCCTCCCGCTAGATCATCTGAACTGGTGGGGAAGGAGAGGGGACGGCAAAAGTCCCTTCATGTCAGCCGCCTCCTGGATTATGCCGGGCAAACTCCATAGGAGGGCACCGGCAGCTGGGAGCGATGTGGTCGCCGATGCGAAACAAGGCGTGGGGGTGTGAGCATTCGCTCAGCCCCCCTCGTTCCGACACTACGCTCTCCAGGAGGGAATGAGCAGCGGGGGGCTGCTGCTGACATCGCCTGTCCCAGAGGAACCATTCGATTCGCTCCGAGGGTCGGCGATAAGAGGAAAATTACAAGATGGCATCGTCCAGCGTGTAGCGACCTGCCACTGAGAAATACTCCTCGGTGCTTACCTTGAAACAAGACTGCTAATCTGTTTCTCCTTGGGGAGGAGAACTCACCGGGACGACAGGAGGTTGACGTGGCGGTCACATGCAATCTCAACAAAGGTTTGTCAGCTAGACAACTTTCCTTCTTCGTTCTTCTGACAGTGCTATTGGCTTGCTGAAGAAAAGTGGGAGCCGATTACCCGCTCTTAACGTAATTTATACGGAACGGGTGGGGCCCACACAGCAGGTGGGCGTGGACTAAATTTTTCAGTGTAATGCTTCGCATGATGGGATAAACCCACTAAGCGACAGCCTTATGGGCGAAGCCTATATGAAATAGAACGTGGCATTTCTGAAAAATTTCAGTCTGGGTTTAGATCACGTCCCAGTACAGAGTCCTCCTTGTTAAAAGTCCATAATGTCGCCGCCATGTCCGGCCATTTCCCAACATCAACACGTAGATGTTCTTTGTGGTGGAAATGTTGAACACAGGCTGTTTAAACACTGACTGATGAAAATGTCTTACCTGCATCACAAGCATAAAAAGTCTCCATCGGGGGGTGGGGGTGGGAGGTTATATTGTCGGTGGGTGTGGGAGGTGAAAGTGGAGGGTGATGGGAGTGTTTTGTCCCTGATACTGCCCGTCTTTACTGTAGCCTCTCATTCTACTATGCTTAAGATATCCATCCATCCTTCCATTCATCCATCTATCCATTATCTTTACCCACTTCTTCCTTTTCGGGTCACGGGGGTCACCCAGGCTACATTTGCATGGCGCACGGTTTTGAGTCTGTGAGCTGCTACAATCTCCACTTACCGTCTGGAAGCGGTGGAGCTGCGTGGGGGTGGAATGGGGGGATTTGGTAGGAGGGGCGCTTGGTTCTGTTGACAGGGCGGGGCGCCCTCCTTGAATAATGGTAGGGAAACACTGTTTCTGCATTGATGGTGCCTTTCCAGATGTGTAAGCTGGAAAGGACTGCCATAGTCTTACCACACCCTGATCCATTGGTTTATGTCCCATTTGGCCCCAGTGCAGAGCAACACTCACAGATGCATGAAGTCCTCCAGTGGAAAGACTCAAAGTTATTCAATATATCTGATGAGCAGCTGGTGCGCTCTTACTTTGTAAAATCCTACAGAAACCGTAAGGGTGGACTTAGCTTTTAAACTCAGTAAGGTTTAATGTGTCATGTGTTGCTCATCTGAGGTTGGATCTTCTTGAACACTCAGATGACTGATTTTTATAAGACATGAAAGCTTAAAACTTTTCAGCATGTCTGTAAGACATTAGTAAAAAATACACAAGTGAAGCTTTGCAAGTGTAAAATAAATGTATGTGAAAGATCCAAGCTGGTTTTGGGCGTTGTCACAGAATAACTAGTTTTTTATTTTATGCTCTTCATACAGGGGGACTTTCTGTTTGCTTTAGTTGTCTTTATTACATGAATTTGGTGTATGATCTGATCTTTTTGTTTCTTTGTCAGGTTTTAATATCATCTACCTGCCATATGCAGACGACATGCGGACCCTTGATCCTCCTCACTGTCCTCCAGCCTCACAGAAGCAGGTCAACAAGATGAAGGAGATTGTCTACAAGCTCCGCTTCACATACAAGTAGAGGAACCTAAAAGATCTTTCTGTTGAAAACTGGGATGTTGAGCAAATATCCGATTGAAAAGGATGAAATGTAGTTCCATTTT
This sequence comes from Nematolebias whitei, assembly GCF_014905685.2. Lineage (NCBI taxonomy): Eukaryota > Metazoa > Chordata > Actinopteri > Cyprinodontiformes > Rivulidae > Nematolebias > Nematolebias whitei. The sequence goes on from NC_056514.1 coordinate 10,851,313, forward strand.
TATTGTCAAAACTTTTTGTGTACATCAGAAAGGAACACATGGCGATTGTCAAATGTCAATATTCACATGTAGACATTAGGTTTGATTCGTTCATGAAACGTGTCTGTTCTGTGAAATGTTATGCAGGAGTGATGCTTTTGAGAACCCAGTTCTCCAGCAGCATTACAGGAACCTGGAGGCCTTGGCTTTGGATATGATGGCTCCAGAAGACATTGATGATCACATCAGTAAGAACAAACAAATCCTGTTTCCTTTTCTGAATCCTAAGGTCTATGTTCATATCACACATTTGTTTGTTAATTTATCTGTTTTTTTCTGTCTCAGTGCCAAAGGTGGATCAGATTGACCACCGTCTGGGTCCTTTGGTCCAAGAGTTTAAAGACCTGGTGTACCCTGCTGATTACAATCCAGAGACTAAACCTGCTCCTAAACGCAAAGCCGGTGAGCTCTTGAGTTTTCAGGGATTCATTTTAGTTACTAGTGAACTAATTTTACAGTGGGATGCAAAAACTTTATCTACCTTTGTTATAGTTTGGTCTTGTTACATCACAGCCTAAAACTTATTCTGATTTTCAATGTGATTATAAGTAATGGACACGTATAAAAAAACTTAGGGGTGCTGGAGACGTTCAGTTGTCAATCCTCGGACTCAGGAGGAACAATGGTAAATGGACTGTACTTATATTTCACCTTTCTGTCTGATCAAGACACTCAAGGCTCTTTACAACAATCTGTACCTCATTTACTCATTCATACAGCACACTACTAGTTCTATACAAAGAATAATCAGTGCTTTATCACATTCATACACTGATGGGACACACATCGGAGGCAATGAGGGGTTCAGTGTTTTGCCCAGGGACACTTCGACATGTGACTGGGAGTGGAATTGAACCCCCACCTCTTGCATTGGAGGACGACTGCTCTAACCACTCAGCCACAGCCGCTCTGCAACAATACAGTTTCTGTCCTGGCCGTGGAACACTGGATCAGCTCTTTACCCTCACTAGGGTCCTCGAGAGGACATGGAAGTTTGCCCGTCCTGTCTACATGTGTTTTGTGGACTGGGAGAAGTCATTCGACCCTGTTCCACAAGGTTCACTGTGAGGGGTGCTCCGCAAGTATGGGATTGGGGGACTCATTGCTAGGGGGTCATTGAGTCCTTATACAAGCGGTGCAAGAGTTTGGTTTTCATTGCTGGAAGTAAGTCGGACCCCTTCAGGTTGGGAGTTGGACTCCGCCAGGGCTGCCCATTGTCACCAATTCTATTCATAACTTTTATGGACAGAATTTCTCGGTGCAGCCAGGGGGCGGAGGGGTTCTGGTTCAGTGGCCTCAGGATTCCATCTCTGCTCTTTGCAGATGATATGGTCCTGTTGATGTCATTGTGCCGTGATCTTCAGCTCTCACCGGAGCAGTTCACAGCCGAGTGTGAAGCAGCTGGAATGAGAATCAGCACCGCCAAATCTGAGGCCATGGTCCTCAGTCGGAAAAGGGTGGATTGCTCTCTTCAGGTCGAGGGTAAGGTTCTGCCTCAAGTGGAGGAGTTCAAGTGTCTGGGAGTTTTGTTCATGAGTGAGGGAAGAATAGAGCGTGAGATTGACAGATTGGTGCAGCATCTACAGTATTGCAGACTCTGTGCCAGTCCGTTGTGGTGAAGAAGGAGCTGAGCTGTAAAACAAATCTCTCTGTTTACCGGTCAGTCTATGGTCCTACCCTCACCTGTGGTCTTGAACTCTGGGTAATGACCAGAAGAACGACATCATAGATACAGGCAGTTGAAATGAGTTTCCTCTGCGGGGTAGCTGGACTCTCCCTTAGAGATAGGGTGAGAAGTTCAGTTATCAGGAGAGACTCGGAACGGAGCTGCTGCTGCTCCACATCGAGAGGAGCCAGTTGAGGTGGTTCAGACATCTGGTAAGAATGCTTCCTGGATGCCTCCCTAGGGAGGTGCTTTGGGCATGTCCAACTGGGAAGAGGCCCCGGGGAAGACTCGCTGGAGAGACTACGTCAATCGGTTGGCCTGGAAATGCCTTGAGCTGTAAGAGGTGGATGGGTTATTTCCAGTATTGGCTCCACTTGAATATCTTGCACCAAAAATATTAAGGTCTACTTGATCGACATCCTGTTCAGTTCCTGTCCATAAAAGCACTCCTCAAAATCTACCAACATTCAATATTTAAATCCCTCAGCGACAGGGAACATTGGTGTACCACTTGTACATAACTGGCAATCTCTAAAATAAATATCACTTCAAAACCTCTAAGACTATAAGGTATACCACCAGGCAAGAGACATCATGAAGACAAAGGAAGTTTTCACACAGGTCAGACAAAGTTATGGAGGGAGACGTACAAATCAGGATTAGGCTATAAAATCATCACAGAACCCTGAAGATCCCACAGAGCTCCATTAAATAAGTGATTAGAAAATGAAAAGATGTTGTCTCTGCAGACCTGCCCAGGGAGCATCACTCACCAAAACTCATGGAGCAGGTAAGAAGGACATTAATCAGAGAAACATCCAGGAAGTTAAAAATGACACTGATGAAGATGGAAGGATGTGTCCACAGGACCAGTAGAGGCTGCATAGAACTGGGCTTCATGGAAGAATGGCAGGATGAAAATATGATTAAAGGGAAAAAACTGAATTGTTTATTTCTTCACCAAACATGTTGAAGATGGACAGATGAGTCCAAACTTCAAGGACAACACCATGTCTGAGACAAAATCTTTCCTAGTGCTGAAAACATCATCCCTACACAGTGGTGGTGGAGTCATGTTGTGGGTTCTGTTGGTTCTGTTCATCAGCTGGGACTGAGAAACTGGTCAGAGTTAAAGGAAAGATGGATGAAGCAAAAAGAGATTCAGGAGAAATCCTTGAGAGGAACCTGTTAGAGATTTGAAACTTAAACATCATCCAGTAGAACAATGACTGAACACACTGCTGAAGCAACACCACTGATTTATGCAGAACCAGTTAAAGGTCCTCGAATGGTCAGGTCAAATCCCAGACCTCAGTCCATCTGAGAACCTCTGGACACGAGCATCAGCCTGAAGGAGCTTCAGGGGGTTGTACATGAAGAACGGGCAGAACGTCCAGGTTAATGGACCAGGATCATGGAGACGGACCTGAAGACACCTCTTGCTGGAGCTGCTGCAGAAGGTGCAGACACAAAGGTCTCAGTTTTGTGGGTTGAATACAAATTCAAGCAGCGTTTTTCACTTTTGTAGTTTTTAGACTTAATTTAAAGTTTTCTAGCTGCATTTATCAAAGTGTTGTTTTTTGTGTGTGTTTCTGTTAATTTATAATCAAACTTAAAATCAGTTTGAAGTTCCAGATTGTAAGGCAACAAAAATAAGAAAACATCAAGTGGTGAGTGAGTAGCATGTTTTATTACTAACCCATGGTTTGTTTGTCCATGCAGCTGATGCTGGAAGTGGAGCTGAGAAAAAAGCCAAAGTGGAGGTGACAGAAGCTGAACTAAGAACCCACCTGCAGAACGGCACCTTGGGAAAGCTGACGGTGCCTGTACTGAAGGAGGCCTGTAAGCAGTTTGGGATTCGGACCACCGGAACAAAGAAGCAGGAACTAATTGATGCTCTGACTGGAAAGCTGGGCCCATGAGGATCTGCTGGTCTGTAGGACAAACCGGTGACCAGTTAAGGTTTTTGATGAGCTGCATTTGATTCAGATCGTGTTCACTTCACTTTTCAGACATTATGTTGGATGAGTTTAAAAAAAAGTCTAAACTGCACAGGAAATCAAATTTTTAAAAATACTGTTTGAGAAACGTCTGTAAAATTCAGTAACATGATCTTATATTGATGCATTTGAAATAAAACTTTTTTTACAGTTTGTATCTGAATTGTCTTTTTAAAGTGCTCTGTAGAACATAATAAGCAGCGTTTCCAGTTCTGCCTGTAGCTGGAAGAAAGATGTGTTCATATGAAAACCTGGGCGTCGCCTGCATACCTTCACCTGTTCACCTGAGCAGGAAGAAAACTGACCACGTGGCAGCTGCGTCACAGCTGGACAAAGTGAAACTGCTTGCTGGCAATAAGGACTAACGTACGCTAGGTGTGATTCTACAGGATTCAGATACAGTTGCTCTTGGGCGTGCTGAGATCATTTTAGAAGTTTCCTTCTGCCTCATCTTTTGAACTGAACAACTCGATGCAACAGCCAGACGTTGAGGCAGCAGAAGCTCAGAGCAGCATGTTGGTTTGGATTATCAGGACTTTATCATTTTTAATTTGAAGCAGAAGTGTATTATTTTAATGCAGGCTTTACTCCAAACTGCTGAGAAATGGGAGTGTCTGTGTGAAAAGAGCACCGAGGATGTTGCAGGTGAGAGCTAATCTTTTGAAAGCATTTGGCTTTGTAGCTTAAAATATGCATATTTTTGTATTAAGCGCCTTGTAATGCAGTTTATTTAAATATTGTGGCCCGCCACCAAAGGCTGTGATGTTTTGTGCCAGTGTTTCTGTATGTGTTTTTAGCGTTGGCAAAATATCTGACACAGGACAGATTATGAACTGAAGGTTTTGTGTGAACATCTACAACTCGTTTCATTTTGGAGTCCACCTAAATCATATAAATAAATAAATATGTCAGGTTCATCTGCTGAGACGCTGTCTAGCACCATGACCAGTGAATTTAAGCAAGTTGTAAATTGGGTGCATACAAATAAATTGGTTTTAAACATATCTAAAACAAAAAGCATAATATTTTGATCAAATTGGAAATTAAAAACTCAACCAAAACTAAACCTGTCTATAAGTGGAACAGCCATTACTCAGGTAGAAGAAATTAGACTTCTGGGAGTTATTATGGACAGCAGATTCGAGTGGTTTCAGCAGGCTGAACACACTGTTGCAGTGATGGGAAGAAAACGTTGGTTACGTACTGTAACCCCAGATTCTATGAGTATAAGCTTCGCCCTTTAAGGCTGTCGCTTGGTGGGTTTATCCCATTATGCGTAGCATTTGCACTGAAAAATTTAGTCCACGGCCACCTGCTGTGTGGGCCCTACCCGGTTCGTATAAATTACGTTAAGAGCGGGAAATCAGCTCCCAAAAAATAGCTTTTTCTTCAGCCATTTAGGAGCCAGTGAGGCCCGACGCTTAAAGGGCTACGCTTATACTCATAGAATCTGGGGTTACAGTACGTAACCAACGTTCTATTTCGTATAAGCTTCGCCCTTTAAGGCTGTCGCTTAGTGGGTTAAGGGCGAAGCAGATGTGGTCCTCACCTCACTGGGTCCATTCGAACACGATAGATTTGGTCTGGTGAGGACAGGACCGTCTCTATAACTCCTCCGAACGGAGGGGGTCGGGTTGCAAGCTGTAACTTGTAACCATTTGCATAACACTCTGTCCATCCATCTGACCGGCGAGCATGTTTTAGCCACTCTACGCAACGTTCGTGGAGTGAACGTGCATTTAAGTGATGCGTCATGTTTTGTACGGCTGTCACCAGTCCGCCCCTCAACCGCCGTCATGTGTCGCGGGAATGTTTTCCGTGTGACCCAAGGCGAGGCTTCCTCGAAAAGGCTCTGAACGCGCCCGTGCGCTGCGTTCGGACCGCAAACCAACCTTCATGTACAGGTGGGCCGGTGTGTGCTGAGGCGAAGCATGTGACAGCTGATGACGCCGTGGGGCTGCGCGTTCGACGTCGCTGTGCGAACGTTGAGAGGCGGAGAGCGTGACTTAATCTACGTTGTGCTGTTGGAGTGAAGGCTGCGAGCCCCGCAGGAGCACACGTTTTCTCTGGAGGGACGCGCGCCACTCGCTGGAGGGACGCGCGCCGCTCTCGCTGGAGGCGAGACTCGTCACCGGGTTCGTTCAGCTGTCTCACGCTTATGCTGCCGCGAGCTGCCGAGCGCCGAGACGCGGTGGGTGACGGCTGCCCGCGTTTGCTTCGGTGAGGCGTGTGTTGCTCTTGCTGAGAGCGAGGACCTCCACCGGACCCGGCCTGCGGTCCCACATTTATACCGATGTGAGCCGGTGAGCGCCGGGCAGTTGTGTGTGCACCATCATCAACGCAGCGCCGTTTGGATGGAGGCTGTTTGCATCGCACGAGTGTGCGTTTGACACCGCTTAGGTGAGGATCGTGCAGCTCGGATTGACAACGAGTTATTTCGCTTACCATCGTGTCGTGTGAGCGACTCGTCTTGTCTTGGAGCGACGGTGAGTTTAAAAAACCTTTATTTAAGGACACCGGCTCGTTATGTGTGGAGGATGTGTGCGCAGCCACTGTGAGTTCATCCGAGCTTACAGACTGGCTAAAAACAGACACTTTGATCATTGAATGATGATTTATTTCAACTTTCGTGTCACTTTTACACACACCCTCCGCAGACCGTCATTTTTTAAAATCTTCTCCCCCGTGAGCTCTGCGATTTGTTTGCCCAGAGCGCTGTCTGCAGGCGATCTCTGGGGAAACGCTGAGCTGCTGGTTGCCAGGATGAAGAAGGCTGGTCTCTGACGGGCGGGGCTGGTGGTGGAGCTGAGCGAGACGCCGTGGCCGTGGAACGTCGTTGTTCTGCCTCTGCTCACGACGGTCTCTCCAGCGGGCCGGGGGGCGGGATGAGCCGCGCGGCTTGATGAGGTGGCGCACAGCCTCTGGCACCTCCTCCGACTGCTTCGAGTTTGTCAGCATGGTTTGAAGCTGCTCCCGAACAGCGCGTCCGCCGTGATGGGGCCCTCCATCAGTTCTTTGTGCAGTTTCTCCGGCAGCTAGGGGGAGCGACGGAGCTATTTGGATTGTTGAATCATCGTCATCCATGCTGCAATCCTGGACAGGCAAACCGTAGAAGAGTCGACTGCCTTACAGAGGGAGCTCTTGGTCTCCTAAGGCAGGTCTGCGGCCTCCAGCCTCTTGGACATGCTATATGCTAGCAGTGCCACGTTGCTGTTAGCTGCAGCTGCCTGAAAAGCACATTGATGGGCTCGATTGGAGAGCTTGGTCACCGTCTGGTCGTGTTTCCCAGGAGGGACGGGACGCTGCTCCAACCTGGACAGCTTCGCTCCGAAAGCTGCCGCGAGGCTTGGCTCAAGGGGGGTTACCGAGGGATAGCCCCGCTCGGTGAACCCCTCCACTCTGGTGATGGGTGCGGACTGGAGACCGGCTCCCCCAATCTACCAGGAAAGAAACGTCTGTGGCCTCGCCCGTAGGACGTCCTGTTGGAACACGAGGCCATATGGATCAAGACAGTGAGCCGGAATGGAACCCGGTAAACAACCTTCCCACCGGATCATCCGAACTGGCGGGAAAGGCGTGGGACGTAGAAAAAAAGGGGTCCCTTCATGTCAGCCGCCTCCTGGGTTACGCCGGGCAACCCCTGAGGGCGCCGTCGGCCGGGAGCGGTGTGATCGCCGATGCGAAACGAGGTGGGATGGGGTGAGCATTCACTCAGCCCCTCTCCACCGACACTACGCTCTCCAGGAGGGAATGAGCAGCGGGGGCTGCAGCTGAGCGCGCCTGTCCCAGAGGAGCCATCCGATTCGCTCAGAGGGTCGGCGATAAGAGGAAAATTACAAGATGGCGTTGTCCAGCAAGTGTAGATGAACATATTCTGTGATATATTCATAAATTAAACGGATTCATTCATTTTTCTGGACTGAATAATATTGTGCATTGAATTTAATTAAATGTAATGTGAGACGTTAATTTTCTTTGACCCATCAAATGAATGTGGTCATTTATTTACAGAATTAAAGTTTAACATCAAACATTTACATTAATTTGGCAAAATTAAAAATAACAACATGGCTTAGTTAGCAAGCTGTACAATTAGAAAACCATACGGCGATGGTTTTCCGTTGCTTCACAACAGACATTTCTGAAAATATCTGGAATGATTTCTAGCAGATAGAAGAGTTTAAAGATGGAAAGATGAAGTTTAGAGGGAGGGAGATGGTGTGTGAGGTAAAGTGTTGAACAGAACGGCACCCTCCATTCAAACCCAGCTTTCCTCGGTACGCTCGGTAGTAAACTCGACTCATTACCTCTCTGACGATGAATCAGCGGATACGGAGTTCCAGTTAACGCTACCGGTCCAACGTCTCCGTAGGATGGCAGAGAACCGTCCGGAGTGGTGGCGGGACTTCATCAACAACAGTTCACCTCACGAGTGGACTCACATGAGTGGAGTCCTTCAGAAGTTCCACTCAGATGTGGAAGATTGCATAATTCCCACAAGACTCGGAAGAGCTCCGGATCATGTCTGAACTCCTGTTCTCTCCAGCACTTCTCAGCTCGGCTTGCTCTCCGAACTGAACTCGACTGCACTCGACCGCAACTCGACTGGAGCTGGTTTGAACTAGGAAGTGCCGACATTTAAAGAGTTCTATTTCCGGTTCATTTGGGAGGTCCCTGATTGGTCAATGGACTAGACAGGGGTGTGTTTTTGTGACGTAAGAGGTCACTAGAAGTCAGAAAAACAGCAAGAATGTTTTGGAACAGATTGAAAATGTTTTAGAGACAGACGAGAGAAATGTTTGGACGAGTTGGGGGAAAACAGGTGCCAACTTCTCTGTTTACGTCTGAGAGGATATAAAAACATGACAGTTTGTTCCAACAACTTGTCTTCGACCTTTGACCGACATCACAACTTGCTCATTTCAGACAGAAGATCAGAAAATGCATGAATTACTCCGTAACACATTCCAATTTGATTTCTACTTTGAATGAGGATTAAAAATCACTAATACTGTTTCACAGTTGATTTAAAATGAGTAGTTCACTTCAACATTTAAAAATGGTTTGAACTAAACACAATTTGATTATCAAAACATTTGTAAAATAGTAATGATAATAGAAAAGAGAGTGTTCTTTCAATTGATCAGTGTAGGACACTTAGAAAGTCTCTGGATGAACTTAATCTTGTGTTTCTGGACTCAAATCAATGAAATACAGTTCTTGTCCCAGGAAGGCCAGATTTGACCTGAGGCTTAGTTCACTACACATGTAGTGACCTGTCACTGAGAAATATTCATCGGCGCTTACCTTGAAATAAGACTACTCGTCAGCTTCTCCTCGGGGAGGAGAACTCACCGGACGACTGATGGTCGACTGCCGGGTCAAGCATCCATAACAAAGGTTGGTCATCTACACAATTTTCCTTCTTTGTTCTTCTGACAGTGCTATTAGCTCGCTGAAGAAAAAATGGGAGCCGATTTCCCGCTCTTAACGTAATTTATACGGACCGGGTAGGGCCCACACAGCAGGTGGGCGTGGACTAAATTTTTCAGTGCAAATGCTACGCATAACGGGATAAACCCACCAAGCGACAGCCTTAAAGGGCGAAGCTTATACGAAATAGAACTATCCATCCATCCATTATCTTTACCAGCTTATTCCATTTTGGGTCACGGGGGTCGCTGGTGCCCATGTCCAGCAATCACTGTGCGAGGGGCGGGGTACACCCTGGACGGGTCGCAAGTCCATCACAGGGCCACATAGAGACAAACGAGACAAACAACCATTCACTCTCTCACTCACACCTAGGGACAATTTAGAGTTACCAATTAGCCTAACATGCATGTTTTTGTTCTGTGGGAGGAAACCGGAGCACCCGGAGAAAACCCACGCATGCACGGAGAGAACATGCAAACTTCACCCGGAAGGCCCCTGGACCGGGGTTTGAACCAAGGACCTGCTCGCTGAGAGGCAGCAGCTCTACCAGTTGCGCCACCGTGCTGCCTGGAAGAAAACTAGTTGTTATAAAAGATGTTTACATTATATACCTTGAAAATTAATCCCTCAGTTGTCTTGTTGTACTTGCAGTATTGTCCGATGGTCCAGTGCTTCAGAAAAATACTTAATCAAACTACAATTAGTCCAGAACAGAGCAGCTCGTCGTATTGTTCCATATATACAAATTTTGTGAAATAAAGTCATTATGCATAAAGAATTAAGTTGGCTTTGGTTAAAAATGTTTGAACTTGCCCTTTTATGCTTTTTTTAGAAACATTGTGATATCTAAGATATCAAATGTTTTATATAATCAACTTTTATTTAGACAAACTTTACACAATTTTAATACAAGACATGATTTTTAGAGGAATGAAAATCTGGAGCTCTCTTCCTTCATCTGTGTTAAATGTAAAAATTGCTAGAGCTTTTAAAAGAATCCTGCTAAATTATTTTATTATATAAAGTGTTATTATTTTACATTTACAAATTAATTGTCATATTGTGCTATGTTACTAATATTAAGTGTGCGTAACTGTCTTTGTAATAAATGTTTTTTTTTATGATGTGGACCCCAGGAAGAGTAGCCAGTAGATCCAAATAAATAAATAATCCTAAATCAAGATGGCCACCAAAGCTAATGAACATTAACCAACACAAAAATGGCTGCAGCTCAGTTAATTTACAGATACTGAGCTAAAATATGGTTTGGTAGCTGAGAGTATCCTCAACACCCATAATGTAAGTATTGCTGATTCTTTCTGATCATGAGATGATTTTAATGTAAAACTAGTATAAAAGGCAAATGACAAGCTGCATTATTCCTTCAACAAATGCTTTAACTGTTTCTTTTAGATCCCTTCACAGAGCAGAGAGAGGAAATGAGAAATGCCTTCCATCCATATGTGTGTGCACGTAAACATGACAACTTGTCCATCAGAAAAGGGGAACATCGGCGCAGCACTTGTACTCTTTTTATTGCAGTGAAAAAACTTGCTTCTTCTGTTCACTGCTCAGTTTGGCCTGTGGGGTGCAGTTTATGCTGCAGAGTTTTCAAAGCAAAAGTGATCTGAAACTGTCACTTAAGGTTTTGATAAAACAGCTCTGGTACCATTTACGTTTGTGTTTTTCATATTAACATAGTAACTGTTTTATTATTTAAAGTTAGAATAATGCTAAAATGACAAGTGAATCATGACGTTGGCAGGATCATTCTGACAGCAGCTAACCAACACTTTCAAAATTCAGTTCTCTTTATATACTGTAGTCCCAAGTTCCAACAGAAGTTGTCTTAGGGCACTGCATGAAAACATACACATATAAAAGCCAGTTAGTACGTTTTCTATCTAAGGAAGCAGCAGACTTGTTGAGTCTTCACTTCCTCACATTCTCCCATCCTGTACAAGCAGTGGAAAGGAAAAACTCCCTTTTAACAGGAAGACACCTCCAGCAGAACCAGGCTCGGGACCAGCGGACATCTGCTTCTACCGGCTGGGTTTGAGAGGAACAGGAAGTAGAAACAGGCAAACACAGAATGACAGGTCCAGATGTACTTTCTGTTGGAAGATAGACCAAGAAGCATGTTAAGGATATAAATAATTACAAATGCAAAACAGATATAAAGTAGAGCAAATAAAGCCAGCAGCAAAGTGAGAAAATGTGGTCGGTTTGTCCTCCAGCAGTCTAAGCCTTAGCTCAGGAAGCCCAAGCCAACCCTAACTATAAGATTTATCAAAAAGGAACGTCTTAAGTCCAGTCTTAAAACTGGACAATGTGTCAGCCTCACAAACAGAAACGTTGGTTACGTACTGTACCCCCAGATTCTATGAGTATAGGCGTAGCCCTTTAAGGCTGTCGCTTAGTGGGTTTATCCCATTATGCGGAGCATTGCACTGAAAAATTTAGTCCATGCCCACCTGCTGTGTGGGCCCCACACGGTCCGTATAAATTACGTTAAGAGAGGGAAATCGGCTCCCAAAAATAGCTTTTTCTTCAGCCATTTAGGAGCCAGTGAGGCCCGACGCTTAAAGGGCTACGCCTATACTCATAGAATCTGGGGTTACAGTACGTAACCAACGTTCTATTTCGTATAGGCTTCGCCCTTTAAGGCTGTCGCTTAGTGGGTTAAGGGCGAAGCGGATGTTGTCCTCACCTCACTGGGTCCATTCGAACACCGTATGAAGCAGAAGCTTGCCCAAAAAAGTCTAATCACTCAGCTCCCATGTGCGTAATTACGCATTGCGTAATTATGTGTGCCATGCACAGACGCATGTTGTGTAACTATGCATTCTGAATGCATGAACGCCCCGGAAAACTTCAACGGGGAGGGAAAAACACTGAAAAGAGCCATGAACCAACCGGTTTACGGCTGAACCGTATGAACAGATTAATAATAATAGGAGAGCTCATTATTAATCAAATGAACTGATTGGTAACAATAGTCGTGAACTGATTAGTGACAATAGAACCAAAATAACAGTCACAACTTGTGTCTGATAACATCTCACACTGTAATGCATGCAGACAGATGTTAGATGATAAAATGGAGTTCCATGAAACAACAATATTCATTCTGTAAACACTAAGGACAGAATGTGTCATGGAACGGGCCGTCACATCACCTAGATAAAAGCGAATAAATGAGCAGGGTGTTGACCACGCGGCCACAGTGCAAAATGTCCTGCATTGACATACCATTATGCAAAGCAGTCGAAGATGCGATACCCCTGGTCGAGTGTGCTCTGAGGTTGACAGGAGGCTCTAAATCTGATGCTCTGTAGGCTTCAGAAATGGCCTGACATAGCCAGTGTGACAAGCGCTGGGTGGATAACGGGCGACCTGCAGATGCATCTCTATAATGCACAAACAAATGTTGACGCATTGCAGCTGTGCATGCTATGTAGCACGTCAACGCCCGCACAGGACAGAGGAGATAAAAAGACACTACTTCTTCTGATCTGTGTGAGGGGGGGGGTAACGACCCCTCCAACGATATCGCTCTTGATTAAAAGAGCTCGTGATGTTTTAGGCATAAAAGCTGGGTTTGTCTAAAATCAGCTGAGCTGCCATCAGCCTGAATTCTGAGACATGACGGAGCGACAGAGAGGGCAGATAAAACACTCACTCTCTTAGCGGATGTTAAAGCCAGCCGCAGGGCTGTTTAAAGAGACAAGAATTTAAGTGGAACCTGATCCAAAGACTCAAATGGAGCTTTGATCAGGACCTGCAGGACCAGTATTAAATCCCACTGTGGAACAAGTGAGTGTGAGACCTTTTATAAAACGCTTCATCAGCGGATGATTAAAAACTGTTCTGTCTCAGAAACCTTTGTGTCAGGAAGAGATGGCTGCAGCGTACGTTTTAAATGTGCTGGATGCAAATTTCTGTCCATCAGCTGCTGCAGAAAGAACAGCATGCCACCTAATGGACTTGAGGTGGCCTCTACATCCTTCTCTGTACACCAGCACTGAAAAGCTGTCCGCTTTGATGTGTACAGCGCTGTGGTAGATGTAACACGTGAAACCTGAATTGTGCGCATTACATCCTGTGGGCGACCCATCCTCTCTAAGTGGATTCGTTCAACGGCCAGACCCACAGGTGCTGGCCTGTTTCTGGGTAACTCCTGGTCGCTCCTCCTGCCTGGAGGAGAGCGTCCTCCCTCTACGGCAGTTTCCACGGGCACCCCGACAGTAGGCGTTGCAGGACTGGGAACCATGGTGCGCTCACACGTTCGGGGCCACCAGGAGAGCTGTCAATCCCTCCTCCTGAGCTCGGTTCAAGAACTGTAAAATCAGAGGAGGTGGAGAAAAACGCGTACAGAAGCATTTTGGGCCATGGGCTGTGGGCAAACGCATCCACCCCAGCAGTGGTTCGTCTCGTGGGCTCAGAGAAACGCATAATTGACACTGAGCGTTTCTCGTGTCACAAACAGGCCCACAGCTGCTATATCAATCCGAGACAAAATGCTCCGTCAGAGGATGATTAAAGGTTGTTCTGTCTCCGACAACTTTGAGACAAGAAGAAAACACGGCTGCAGCATATGATAGTTGTGCTGGACACCAGATTTCTGTCCCTCGACTTCTGCAGAAAAGGACAGCATGTCGTCCAGTGGACATGAAGTGGCCTCTACGCCTTTCTCTGTACAGCAGCGTTGAAAAAAACTGACCACTTGATGTGAACAGCGCTGTGGTGGTTGCAGCACGTGACTCCTGAATCATACGCACTACATCTTGAGAGAGATCCATCCTCTCAAAAAGATCCGCACAACGGCCAAACCACAGGTGCTGGCCTATTCTGATTAATTCCTGATCATTCCTACCGCCTGGAGGAGAGCGTCCTCCCTCCACGGCAAGTTCCACGAGTGCCCTGATAACAAATGTCGTAGGCCTGGGAACCATGATGCGTTCACGCACTTGGGGCAGAGGAGCTGCCAGTCCCTCCTCCTGAGCTCGGTTCAGAAAACCGTGATATCAGAGGGAGAGAATAAGGTGAAAAGGCATTACGACCACAGGCTGTGAGCAGGCACGTCCACCCAGCGGTGGATCGTCCCGTGGCTCCACAATAATTATAATTGACATTGAGTGTTCTCTCGTGTTGCTAAACGTCCACAGACGCTGGCAGGATTTCTACCGTGTCTGAGCCATAGCTCTGGGTGGAAAGTCCCAGGTCCCCGTGCCCCAAAAGACCGTCTTTGGGCATCACATCCGCCCCCAGTTCGGAATACATGAGATGTACCCACTCCAATGGAGAGCAGATTGGGTGTGCCCCACACATCATCTGTTTCACAATGTGGCACGTGGGTTGAAACGCATACATCTCCTGCCAGTATGTATGCAACAGTCACTGCTGTCTGTGTGAATCAAAAACCCTGATGATTCTGCAGCTCAAGGTCAGTGTTGAGTCACATTCAAAGATCCCGTGCGACACTCCAAAAACATTTAAAAGAGCTGCTGTGTGGAGAGCCACAGTGGCCCCACAGCTTGTTAAATGTGTGTGACGTAGGTCTGCTGACGGAAAACAGCTGATATCACTCAACCGGTTCACGTGAGTTGCACTGCTGTCACCTGTCTGTACAAGCTGGTCAGCAGCAGCAGGTGTCCAGATAAAGCAGAATTAAAGCGGCTCGGGCGCATAATGGAGTGTTGTTTCTCACAGTTCAGAAATTGACAATCTAGAATAAATCTCATCTTTCCAGTTCATTGGGACCAGGAAGTGATGAGAGAGGGACCTTGCATTTCCCTCTCCTTCTGAGACTCTAGAAATTACATTTAAAACAGAATTTCCTGAGCTTCTACTAGAGGGGACGAGATCTGTTCATAAATGACAGAAAAAACGTCACAGAGTTCCTCCACACTGGGGTTTGAGCTGAACTGCAGCGTGAATCCCAGATGAAAACGGTTCACCCATCCGTCTGGAAGCGCGCGTTCATTGCCACCTGTTTATAAGCTATAAAGCGGGCACGCATTTATGCTGTGAAACTCACATACATGCTGATGTGAGCTGGAGCGCGCTGAGTGAGAAAGAAAAAACACGCGCGTCCCCGAGCATGCAAGACGTTGTGTGTTGCTGATGCTGCGGGGAGCAGCTCATCTGAGTTGTGCTCACGTTGTGTGCAGCTGCTCCGTGTAACGCTCGGGAAGCGGGTGCACGTATGAGCCGACGTGCCCTGAAGGGTCATGTGTGTGCGTCCTCATTCATGTGACGCCTTAAGCCAGGATTGCCGCGGGGGCGCTCTTTGGCACTGGTGCGGTCAGGAAGCAGCGTGCGGCATCGGTGGAGCGAGGTCTGCAGAAACACGTTCATTGTTTGCTGCGAATCACGTGAGCTTTTGAGTGATTCCACGAGCTGCAATATTAATTCAGAAAACCTTCTTCGAGGATGTATGAGCCGAGCCGCTGTGAGGCTTGTGGAGCTGCTGACACCGCGGGAGCGCGCGTTGGCACTGGTGCGGTCAGGAAGCAGCGCGCGGCATCGGTGGAGCAAGGCTACCACTGGCTCGGTCTGCAGAAACACGTTCATTCTTAGCTGCAAGTCACGTGAACTTCAGAGTGATTCCACGAGCTGCAGTATTAAATCAGAAAACCTTCTTTGAGGATGAAGGAGCAGAGCCGCTGTGAGGCTTGTGAAACTGCTGACGCCGCAGGAGCGCGCGTTTGACACCACTGCAATGAAAAAATGTGTCGCTTCTGCCGAGAGCGAGATACGTTGCTGAGCTCGTATCGTGGTCTCACGTTAACGTTGACGTGAATGGCGGGCGCTGAGAGCTGCGTGCGCGCTTTCATGCCGCGGGAGCGCGTATTGGCACCGCTGACAGTGAATGAAAAACAACCTTAAAAAGGCTCATTCGTGATGAGTGTGTGTGATGGGGCCGCTTGTCAGATAAACCATGCTGACAGCCTGGCTAAAGGACACTTCATCGTAAAATGATATTTCACAGTGTCATCAACACACCTCCAGCTCTGTTTGTTGTCCTGGAGGGCCCCCTGTTGGCGAAGTCCAGGGAAAAAAATGAACTTCCGGATGCCGGGGACGTCTGACGGGAGGGGCTGGCGTAGCAGAGCTGGGGAGGCGTTGTGCAGCCGTGGAGCATCTTGAAATGATCTCTTGCTGATGAAAAGAGGACCTCCAACAAAGCTCCTGCAGCTCTCCTGAGAGGAAGGTGGAGTGACGAGCCAGGAGAACATCTGGGACCTCGTTCTCCGGCTGCGATGCGGGGCGGCAGACAGCAAAAGAGGCGCACCGGTTGAGGATGACGTCAGCTGCCCTGTAGACGGAGCGTACTGCAGGGGCCGGCAGCGTCGTTAGCAAGCAGCCGCTACGAGAGCGGAGTGAGCCGAAGGACAGAGGGCCACGTCTCTTCCCGCCTCTGAGTGTGTACGCCAACAGCGTAACGTGTTGTTCGCTGTGGCCGTATGGAACACATGCTGGTGAGCTCAGTTGGAGAGCGGTGTCACTGTCTCGGTTATGCTAACCGGAGGCACGGGACGCTGGTCCACCTCGACATCTTGCTCCAATAAAGCCTCCATCAGGCTCGGCTCCAGGGGGCACGGAGGGACTTTCCGCTCAGTGAACCCCTGCTCTGGAGATGGGTGCAGACTGTGGAGACCGGCTCCCCCAATCTACCAGGAAAAAACCCGTCTGTGGCCTCGCCCGTAGGACGTCCTGTTGGGAACACGAGGCCATATGGATCAAGACAGTGAGCCGGAATGGAACCCAGTAAACAACCTTCCCGCCGGATCATCCGAACTGGCGGGAAAGGCATAGGGCGTAAAAAAGGGTCCCTTCATGTCAGCCGCCTCCTGGGTTACGCCGGGCAACCCCTGAGGGCGCCGTCGGCCGGGAGCGGTGTGATCGCCGATGCGAAACGAGGTGGGATGGGGTGAGCATTCACTCAGCCCCCCTCCACCGACACTACGCTCTCCAGGAAGGAATGAGCAACGGAGGGCTGCAGCTGAGCGCCGCCTGTCCCGGAGAAACCATCCGATTCGCTCCGAGGGTCGGCGATAAGAGGAAAATTACAAGATGGCGTTGCCCAGCGTGTAGTGACCTGTCACTGAGAAATACTCCTCGGCGCTTACCTTGAAATAAGACTGCTCGTCAGGTTCTCCTCGGGGAGGAGAACTCACCGGACGACCGGAGGTCGACTGCCAGGCCAAGCATCCTTAACAAAGGTTGGTCATCTACACAATTTTCCTTCTTTGTTCTTCTGACAGTGCTATTAGCTCGCTGAAGAAAAAATGGGAGCCGATTTCCCTCTCTTAACGTAATTTATACGGACCGGGTGGGGCCCACACAGCAGGTGGGCGTGGACTAAATTTTTCAGTGCAATGCTCCGCATAACGGGATAAACCCATTAAGCGACAGCCTTAAAGGGCGAATCCTATACGAAATAGAACTGGAAGTTAGTTCCACACAGTGATGTCTACATTTTTGTAGTGGGTATACTGTGTCAAGATGGCGCCAGTGTGTGTGGCCGTCCGTCTGTCGCTCATGGTTTGGTTTGTTTTATTTCTCTGTTTTTTGCTCAGCACTAAGTCTGTGCTTGTGTACAATCGCCAGTCCCTCCTGGATATTCGACATGTTGTTGGCAATCTCAATGCCTTTGATTATGGTGGACAGAAAACTTTACCCCCGCTCCTGTCAGGAGTCCCAGTTCATCTCCTCCGGGCACCTGTGCTGCCCCCCCGGCGGAAACGTTGTTGTTACCGCGGTAAACGTGGAGGACAGCTGGTGAAACTAAAGATCTGCCTGGCTCGTTCTACGTCCATTTCTCAGACAAGAAATGGATTATTTCCGTCTTTCTCTGTGCCTTGGCGGTTCCTGGATCCCGTTGACAGCTGCCTGCTACCTGTCACCGGCCTGGATGCGGGTGTGCGCCCCCACCCCTCCTGCTTCTCTCGGCTCCACCGGCGTGGAGTGAACCTGCAGAGCCTGAAGACGCTGCCCCGGGGCCCTAGCGCCCGTCAGGTTACATGCTGTGGTTTCTGCCAGGATTGGCCTGGTGAACGCCAGATCTCTGACAAACAAAACTTTCATCCTGCGGGATTTTTTCAGTTCCCGTCATTTTCTGTATCACAGAGACCTGGGTTGAGGCTGATGACTCCAGTGTTTTTGTTGAACTTCTACCAGACGGCTGCTCTTATCTAAGCTCCCCTTGGATGTCAGGCCGTGGAGGAGGAACGACGGTGGTTTATAAAAACAACTTTAAATGCAAGCAGTGCTCTGCACCATCTTCATTCTCCAGCTTTGAGGTGACTTTATTTGAGGTGGGTCGCTCACACCCTGTGCTGTGCGCTGTCATCTACAGAACCCCTAAATATAATAAGGATTTCTTGAATGACTTTTTTGATTTCCTGACTGGAATAATGATAAACTATGAACGAGTGCTTATTGTTGGGGATTTTAACATACATGTATGCTGCCCAGAGAAACCACTGGTGAAGGACTTTCTCAGCCTCACTGACTCATTTAACCTGGTTCAGTGGGTGGCTGGTCCCACACATGAATATGGACACACGTTGGACCTGGTTCTCTCTCACGGCTTGTCTGTGAACAACCTGGAACTATATGATAATGTGATTTCTGACAATAGGCCTGTTTTATTTGATGTTGGTTTGTCCTGTGCTCCAGTTAAATCCTGCGCTGCTGCCCAGCGACGTAGAGTTTTTAACCCTTCCACTGCTGGTAAGTTCTCTGCTGCCTTTGAACAGCTCTGTGCTCCCTCTGGCTCTGCTGCTGACACTGAACAGCTGGGCTCCTGGTTTGACTCCTCCTGTCAAACCATTTTGGACTGTGTAGCTCCATTGATATAAGAATGATTATTTTGATGCTTTTATGTCAATTTATACTTATTTTATACTCATTTTATATGCAGCTTATCTGTGCAAACCAGGCCTTGTGTTGCAGAAGGTGAGGTGCTTCGAAGGAATGAAAATAAGCCTCCGGGAGTGTTCTTACCGAAAGATATGGCCCGTCTTACGGTTACAACGACCCGGAGTTTGCTATAAACAGGTCTTTCATCCACCCACGACCTTGGGTTTGAAAGACATGTTTTTATGAGCCATCGCTCTGCTGTACAAACTGCCTTGATGATGGAAAACATGTTTTGCTCTGCCCGCACGTCACCCAGTCAGAGGGGGAGTATAAAAGTGTAACATTCAGAATAATAGTTGAAGTCTGCTGCGGGTCTAGATCCGATGCCCAGCCTGAATTGATGTTACCTTCTCACTCGGACTGAAATGGCTTCTCAGTCTGGTGTCACGTGAGGGGCTTTACATCAATGCTTGATTTGTACTGAATGTACATTTCTTTGCTGTATCTGTGGCGGTTTAATAAATGACACTTATTATTCTAGCAGAAAACAGCCTGAGAGTTTTCATTCATTGCTCCGACCTTTCCCTGAACCTGTATCTATTTTGTTTAAGATAATTTCATAGAACATTTTTCTGGCGTCACGAACAGGATACCGGGAAGGCTGAGCAATGTAAAAAGGAAAAAGAGATTAAAGTTGAGAAAAAGTTGAAGCAGACGCCTGAGGAGACGTGAGCTGAACGGAGAAAAAGTTGATCCAGACGCCTGAGGAGGCGTGAGTGGAACAGAGAAAAAGTTTTACTGGGGTGGGAAGAAGCCCCATCCCAGTTGTTAGAACAATTCTCTGAAAGCAGATAGTCCGGGTGATATTTTGATCGCTTTACAGGCAATAGAGGTCAGAAAAACAGGGCTACGACATCGCATGTGAGTGTGTGCGGCAGCCTGGGGAAAAACTGCCTGAGGAAAGTCAGAAAATGCAATTACAGGCTCAACGGAGCAAACAAGAATGTGAGGAGGCGCAGGCTGCCTGCCTGTTAAATAAGCAGCACATTCAACTGCTCGGTGCTCAACTTGAGAGGATGAGCAGGGTAGCTGAAGGGGCGGTGGAGCAGGTGTCCCGGTTGAAACGAGAAAAATTCAAGAAAAAGAAGCGCAGTGTGTCACCTAAAGGGGTACGAGCTTTTGTTGCCACATTAGATGACAGATGTGATCCGTCGAGTTGGGACGGTAACATCTGGGGAGACAAGGAGGTTGCTTACTTGTCTAAAATATATAAACAACAGACTGCACAACCCACAGATGCTCGGGTAGCTAGGCTGTTGGATAAAGGTGGAGGTCAGGTAGTGAATTCAGCGCATCGAGTCAGAACTTTGCAAGACTCGAGACCGTCGTTTGAAGCTTGTGCAGAGGCAGCCCGACAGATGTTTCCTGGAGCATCGGATTGGTCTGATTTACAGGGGCATTGGGTGACCCTAGGGGAGTGCGAGCAGAGATTGGTTCGGCTGTGTGTAAGGAATGCGCTTGCTGTGCGTTGGGTAGTAAATTATCATCTACATGTTTTTTCAAGAACTGATGTTCGAAGCCGAGTGTTGAAACTGGGTGCACTTGGAGATTGGAACACAGAGAGAAACACAGAGCTGAAAACCGTGAAAAAAAACATTTAGTCAACCCATGGGTCGTGGGCCGAGAAGGGACGGCCGGAAAAACATGCAGGAACCTATTTGTTCTGCTTTCTGGAGGGCATTAATACAGACAAGAGTGCCTCCAGCTGAGATGAATGGTGTGTCAGCAGAAGAGCTGAGGGCTAGATGCCATTATTTGGATTAAAAGGGCCAAAAGTAGACGTTCCAGAAGTTGACATCAACCTTCTGAAAGCAGATATTGTCAACATTGAACATCAAAGGTCCAGAATTAGAGAGCCCAGATTTTGACGTTAAATTAAAAGGCCCCAAACTTGAAGGTGATATTGATGTTAAAATGCCAAAGGTCAAAGGAGAAATTAAAACACCTGATGTTGACATTAAAGGCCCAAACGTTGACATTGAGGGCCACAAAGGATGAATTAAAATGCCTAAAGCCAAGATGGTTGAAGGGGAAAAGGGTGGATTTGAAATGTCTAAAAAAATGTCATCAGAGCACTTAAAGGGGATGTATTAAGCTGGCTGCTTTGAAGGAAGTGCATCATATGTTTTTTATACATGGTTCATCTGCAGCTGTAGTTTTGACGGCATCTAAAACAACTCGAAGTATCTAAAAATATCTGAGATGAAAAAATTCACCATCTTGTTTTGCAGTTGTTTCACATTTAAAGTAAAAGTTCAGCTCTTTTCAAGATGGGTTCTGTGGAAAAAGTTATGAACAAGTAATATCTTACCTGCTGTGCATAGGCTTTAGAACAACCTCAGTTTGGAGAAACTGATGAGCTAAATATTCTGAGTGGAGCAGAAGGATTTCTTTTTTAATAAATAAAAGTTAATTGCTGACACTTTTGCATGAAGTGGTTATGTATGAAGAATTGTCTGATTATTTGTAGATACATATTCAGGTGCGTTGGTGACTCATCCTTATAAATATGCAAATCAGACGTCTACTTTAAAATGTCTTAGTATGATGGAATCATTTTATGGGGTTCCCTTTCAGATACGAACAGATAATGGGACCCATTTTACTGGAAAACATGTTGAATGGATTTATCACATTCCTTATCATCCACAAGCTGCTGGACTGATTAAGAGAATTAATGAACTGATTAAAAGAAATGCTGAAGAAAATTAAACGACAAACATGATTTGACTAACTGGAACCAATCAGAATGTGAAAATTGATGACATGACAGAGCAGAGCTGCCTGTCAGAGCAACTCCTGGATCTGCTGGACTAGATCTGAGGACTCTAGAGCCAGTGACATTGATTTCAGGTTAAATTCAAGTTATAAAAATTGGTCTGGGTCTGCAAAATCCTAAAGGCAGAAGAATAAAAATGGGTGAATGTACCTGTAAACAAATGTTATATAAGAGAAAACTAATGATTCTTCCTCTATCTGTAAGTAGTACTTTTTGTCTCTACAGCTTGATGTTTCCTTGACCTTTGCCGACTGGACAATAGGGGCCGCCCAGGAGCCAACATGGGAGAAGCTGGTGGCAGGCGCCCGTCAGATGGGAGTGCAAGCTGTTTGGGCATCACGTGCCTTGTCGCAGGTGCCATGGTCTTGATGGTCAGTGTCTCATCAGCAACACCAGGACGTGTCTTGGAGGAGGATCAGGTGTTCACGTTTGGTTGGAAAAATGCAAGCAAGAACAGAGTGACGGTACATGTAAACCGGATGAAAAAATAAAAAAGGGGAACAAAGTTTGACTTTACTGCCAATTAAACAAAGGAGAAGGAAACATGCTTTGTTGGCAGTTACCCAAGTTGGAGTCTGGATGCCATCAGTTGTCATGACTCGAGAAGAAACGGCCAAAATATTGCTAAAAGAAATAAACTGGCAGCTGAAGATGTGGGAGAGCACAGAATAAGTACTCTCCAACATAACTGAAGCTTTAAACTGGATCCTGTGTACCTTGCAATTTTTTCCATGCACAGCTGCAGAAGGAGCGTTTCCAGAGGGTGGTGACCACATCCAATTACCACGAGTGGAGGAAGCTGTGGAACATTTCTAGTACATATTGGGTAGTTGTAAAACCTGAATTGACAAAGTGTACTGAATATATGTGTGAAAGACATTGGGTTCAGTATCTTGTGAGCAATGCACCTACAATGTGCTAGTATCATGTTTTACCTATAATAACAGTACAAGGATACTGGTTTTTAAAAGTACAAGGTGAGTGGTTTGAGCCACAGACAAATCTCACCTATGACTTGAAATTAGGCGGGACGGCTGATAAAGGAGTGGTATGTATTCTGCAAACAGGTCATGTTAACTGATATAAAAATATGTTTTATAAGGTGTTAAGTCGCCTTTATGCCTATTCAAACATATACTTTGTGTGTGTGTTACTTATAATATTTAGACACTCTTTGATGGTTAGCAGAGGGACGAAGGGGGCAGTGTATCCTCTCTAGGAATGCTTTAATAAGCATTAGGAGTGCTTTTGGCCGTAGAGCTTTGGCCCGCTTTGCGGTCACGGCGTTCCGTTACTGGAAGGACATGTTTTTATGAGCCATCGCTCTGTTGCACAGACTGCTTTGATGATGGAAAACATGTTTTAATGAGATCTGTCCTCCTGACAACCATCAAACTTGTTTTTCACTGCTCTCACGCGATCCGGTCAGGGAGAGGTATATAGGAGGTGTGACAGGCAAGGGAACTCTCGAAGCCTGCTGCGGACTACGCGCGAGGTGCCCAGCATCCTGTGTTTGTGTGATTCCTGTCACTCGGGTCGAAAGTCTTTCCGACCACGTGTCACGGTGAGGGACTTTCATATCAATTTGTGTGTTGAGTGTACGAGTGTACATGATTTTGCTTGGCTGTTTTTCTGTGGCAGATTAATAAATGACACAATTACCTAAGGTGCCTTTCTCTGGATGTGTGTATGGTGTACATCTGTGGACTTGGAACAACCAGACTTATCAATTAACTAATTATAGTTCCACCACTCGACTAACAGAGGTACAATGGCAAACTTTGCACGTACCCTGGTGAGTCTCCCTAGACCGTTTCAAATGTGCATTGAATGGGTCTACAGAGCTGAAACGAATGATTGAATCTCATAAGTCTAAACGTGTCTGATCTAACAGTGTCCACCTGCATTGCTCAAGGAAAGGTTTTACATGTGGCTAAACTAATAGAGTAGGCGTCGGCTCACCATTGGTGGGATATATTCACAGGAATATCATCTACGGCGCAAAATATATGCAGTATCTCCTTTGCTTGTTTAGTGAAAAGAAGAATAACTAGTTTGATCTATGTATCTCTGTATTAACTTTGTGTAATTTGGGAATTTGTTTTTATATTAGGAGGGTTTAAAAAAGAATTAATCAGAAAAGAAAAAACAATAGTCACACTCAAACCTGAACACCTACCAGATGTTTTGATTTACGACTATCGTGTCAGTGGGAATGTAACAAATCGAGCGTTCCAAGGGTTTGAAACTCGTCTGGATTTTCTTAACTTTGTGAGTGAGTTTATTCAGGACAAAGTTATGAGGTTATTCCCAGAACAATTTCAATTTCAGGGGAGTGATTTTCAGAATTAAATGTCTAAATTGCCATAAAAGGCAAGGGTGGAATGATATAAGAATGATTATTTTGATGCTTTTATGTCAATTTATACTTATTTTATACTCATTTTATATGCAGCTTATCTGTACAAATCAGGCCTTGTGCTACAGAAGGTGAGGTGCTTCGAAGGAATGAAAATAAGCCCCTGGGAGTGTTCTTACCGAAAGATATGGCCCGTCTTACGGTTACAACGACCCGGAGTTTGCTGTAAACAGGTCTTTCATCCACCCACGACCTTGGGTTTGAAAGACATGTTTTTATGAGCCATCGCTCTGCTGTACAAACTGCCTTGATGATGGAAAACATGTTTTGCTCTGCCCGCATGTCACCCAGTCAGAGGGGGAGTATAAAAGTGTAACACTCAGAATAATAGTTGAAGTCTGCTGTGGGTCTAGATCCGATGCCCAGCCTGAATTGATGTTACCTTCTCACTCGGACTGAAATGGCTTCCCGGTCTGGTGTCACGGGGAGGGGCTTTACATCAATGCTTGATTTGTACTGAATGTATGTTTCTTTGCTGTATCTGTGGCGGTTTAATAAATGACACTTATTATTCTAGCAGAAAACAGCCTGAGAGTTTTCATTCATTGCTCCGACCTTTCCCTGAATCTGTATCTATTTTGTTTAAGATAATTTCACAGAACATCCATCTAAACTGGTGCGGCCTAAAGCCAGATCTGAACCCTGGTTTAATGAAAAAACTATTGCAGCCAGACAGGAGTGCCGCAGAGCTGAACGGAGATGGAAAAAGGATAAACTGGAGGTTTCATTTTACATTTGTAGATGAACAGATGCTCAGATATATTCATCAATTAACGCGGATTCCTCATTTTTCTGAACTGAATAAAACGTGCATTGAATTTAATGAAATGCAAACGTGAGACGTCATTTATATTTGACCCATCAAAATGAATGCGGTCATTTATTTACAGAATCAAAGTTTAACATCAAACATTTACATTAATTTGGCAAATTATGAAAATAACAACATAATCAATCAATCAGGAAAAATCATACGGCCATGATTTTTCCGTTGCTTCACCACAGACATTTATGAAACTGTACAATTATGATCTTTTACCCACACGGATGTGGATGAGCATTTTACACAGACATTTCTAAATATCTGGAAGAATATCTACTTGATAGAAAAGTTTAAAGATGGGAAAGAAGTTTAGAGGGAGTAAAGATGGTATGGGAGGGGAAGTGTTCACCAGAATTGACACTCTCCATCAGAACCCAGCTCTCCCCGGTACGCTTGGTAGGAAACTTGACTCATTACCTTTCTGAGGTTAATCAGCAGATATGGAGCTCCGTTAACGCTACCTGTCCAGCGTCTCCTTAGGATGCTGTGAATCGTCAGAAGTAGTGGCGAGTGAAAATGTTATAATCCCATGGAACTCGGAAGAGCTCTGTTGTCATGTCAGGATCATCCCGTCTCTCACAGAACTGTCCAGCGCTAGGACATATCAGCACTGTCCGCGCCGCAGAACTTCTCCAACCAGCAGAACTCAACAGAATTTCTCCAGAGCTTCAACAGAACTGAGTAGACCAGGAAGTACCGACATTTTTAAGATCTCTCTCCCGGTTCACTTTTGGGAGTATTCCCATTGGTCAGAAACAACCAGACGGGGTGTGTTTTGTGACGTAGAAGGTTAGAATGCAGCAAGAATTGTTATGGAAAGATCAGAAATGTTCTCACAGACAGAGAGAGTTTTATTTTGGCGCGTTTCAGAAACAGGTGCTAAAACCTCTATATTTACGTCTGAGAGGATTCTAAAAACATGACAGTTCGTTCCAACAACTTGTTTTGCGTTTGACTCCAACCTTGGACCAACTTACACTTGCTCATTCAAAGGCAGAAATCAGAAAATGCATAAAAATCTGTAACAGACCTCAACATGAATTCTAACTTTGCATGAGAAAAAATCATTACACAGTTAATAAAATTGATTAGTTCACTGCAACATCCAAAATGGCCCGAACTAAGACACTTTGACCATCAACATTTGTAAAATAGTAATGATAATAAAAAAGAGAGTGTTCCTTTCACCTGAATCCTCAAGAAAGAAAGTCTCAGGATGGGTGAACCTGCATCTCTGGACCCAAACCAATAAAATGACAGTCTCTGTCCCACAAGGTTCCCAAGGTCAAGGGTTTTGACCTTAGGCTTAGTCGTGACACCAGATTAAGTTCACTACACATTTTAAAGGACTGTCAACGTCAGTACCAGAACACTGTTAAAGAGGCTAAAAAACAACACTTTTCAGACATTATTGTGTCCAATCATAATAATCCACGTGTCCTTTTTAAAACTACTGACTCTGTCCTGAAGGCCCCACAACCTGTCTGTCTGGAAGCCTC
Organism: Nematolebias whitei; assembly: GCF_014905685.2. Classification (NCBI taxonomy): domain Eukaryota; kingdom Metazoa; phylum Chordata; class Actinopteri; order Cyprinodontiformes; family Rivulidae; genus Nematolebias; species Nematolebias whitei. The sequence goes on from NC_056514.1 coordinate 10,877,904, forward strand.
TACTGAACTTTGTAATGACTTCCTGCAGTTTTTTTTAAATAAGGTTGTTACCACAAGGGCTCTTATTTCATCTCCTGATTTTGACCCCTCTTGCTTGGTCCCCTGCCTGGCTGTGTTCGAAAGATTTTAACCTGTGACCCTGACCCTTTTAGAGGATGTGGTCGGCCATATTAGACCATCAGGTTCGCCTCGTGACCTTGTCCCCCCTCGTCTTTTAAAAGAGGTGTTTTTTTAGGTGATTCTTGCTGTTATCAATAGCAGTTTGTCCTCAGGTGTTGTCCCAATAAGTTTTAAACATGCTGTGGTGCAGCCCCTGCTTAAAAAGCCTAGCCTAGACCAAACCGTCTTTGCTAATTTTAGGCCTATCTCTAAGCTGCCTTTTATTTCAAAAATTTTAGAAAAAATTGTATATTCACAAGTCAAATGTTTTCTGGATGAGCACAATATCCTGGAGGTTTTTCAGTCTGGCTTCAAAACTCACCACAGCACAGAATCAGCTCTAGTCAGAGTTTTTAAATGATATTTTTATGGCTAATGATTCTGGTGAACATGTGGTTCTTGTCCTGCTCGACCTAACAGCTGCCTTTGATACCGTGGACCATAACATTTTAATATCACGCTTACGGCACCAAGTGGGTATTTGTGGTACAGCATTGAGCTGGTTTAGGTCCTATCTGGCAGACAGAACCATGTCTGTCAACATAGCTGGGTCTGAATCCTCCTCTGCTCCTCTGTGTTTTGGGGTTCCACAGGGCTCTATTTTAGGTCCCCTGCTTTTCTCCCTTTACCTGCTTCCATTGGGATCAATCCTTAGAAAGCATGGGATCTTTTTTCATTGTTACACTGACGATCGTCAGATCTATATGCCACTTAAAAAGAAAGATGCCCCCTCAATTAGGCCACTTCTGTTGTGTCTTGAAGACATCAAAGCCTGGATGTCTTTAAACTTCTTAAATTTCAATGAAAAGAAAACAGAAGTGATGGTGTTTGGTCCTAGTGGCTCTTGTGAACCTTGCCCTGTTGATCTGGGCCCTCTGGCACCACATGTAAAGAAAACTGTTTCTAACTTGGGTTTTAAAATGGACAGTGATTTTAAATTAGATTCCCAGATTGGAGCGGTGGTCAAGACCAGTTTTTATCACCTCAGACAGCTGGCTACGGTAAAGTCCATCCTTACAAAACAACATCTGGAAACGGTAATCCATGCCTTCGTCACCTCTCGGCTGGATTACTGTAACACTCTTTACCTTGGAGTCAGCCAGTCCTCCCTCAGACGCCTCCAGTTGGTCCAGAACGCTGCTGCTCGGCTTCTAACTGGAGTTCAAAAAAGGGAGCACATCACCCCCACTCTGGCTTCACTCCACTGGCTGCCTGTTCATTTTAGAGTTAATTTTAAAATTCTTTTATTTGTTTTTAAAAGTTTAAATTGTCTTGCTCCATCCTACCTCTCTGAGCTGCTTCACCCATACTCTCCTGCTCGTTGCCTCAGATCAGCTGATCAGTTGTTCCTGGAGGTGCCGAGGCTCAGAGGGGACAGAGCTTTTTCTGTTGCCGCTCCAAGACTGTGGAACGATCTCCCTCTTCCCATCAGACAAGCCCCTTCACTGTCCAGTTTTAAAACTCTTTTAAAAACACATTTTTACTCCCTGGCTTTTAGCACACATTGAATTTGATCTGCACTGTTTTTTTTTTGTTTTTTTTTTAATTGATCTTAATATTTTAACAACTGTTTTTATGTGTTTAAATGTTCTTGATTTTATATGTACAGCACTTTGTGGCAGCTGTGGTTGTTTTAAAGGGCTTTATAAATAAAGTATTATTATTATTATTAAAGATAGTTTTACGTTGGACGTTGGACACCGTTGAAGCCACGGAGCGCGAATGTCCAACGGCCAACGTAAAACTAACTTTGCCACGATTGGTCCGTATACTGTGCTTAGAAACCAAAGTACACTGATTAGTATAGTGTAATCGTCAGTTTATTTTTGATTTTTAAGCATATTGAGCATTTCCAATTTTCTCTGATGCTTATATTTGAACAAATGAACAACAAACTTTTACAACCGTTGGCTTTGTATTAAAAATGTTATAGAATTCATAAAACTGTATCAAAGCAAAGCAAAACATGTTCAAGTATTAAGTAGTAAGTACAGAAGTGTTAATTATACAATAATTCGCTGGATAAGCAAATGTAAATAAGCCCTGCATACCGGCAGATTGTTACAGAAACGTTTAACACTAGAAGTCCCAGAGAAGGGTCATTTAACATTTCTACCTTTGGAACCCAGAGACGGGTCGAGTGACCTGAAGGATTTTAGCTAACATCCTATAATGAGCTGTTAATAGGCGCTTTTGTTTTGTAAATAAGGCCATTACTGGTGCACCACAGGAGGGGGCAAGCTTAACTCCCAACTAACTGTTTTCCATTGAGTTTAGCCATTTAGTTTCTAGTTAGTTATATTAGTTCAGTTTATTGTATTTTATAATATGAAGATTTTTTTATATATATATTGGTGGCACGTTGTTGCACATTTTGAACAAATTGAAGTCGATTTACCGTTTATTTTTCAATTGGTTTGGCTCATTTCTTGAAACCGAGATGACATTCTCAAAACACCATGTGAAACACAACTCAAGAGACTTTGCATTTTGAGGTTACTGACAATTTGTATGAAACACATATTTTGTTTTGATATATATAGTATTTAGCTTATTTTTGAGCAAAAAAGCACAGACCATAAGCAATTGTGTGTAAGTCAAGAGGACTAAAACTTCAGCATGAGAAATATAAAAAACAACAACCGTTATTTGTTTCCATGCTTTTTATTTTTGTCATAAAAATACAAGGGATAAAACAATTCTACACATATTTACACTATGCTCTAGTGGGGGGGCTGCGTGTGTGTGAGTGGCATGTCCTCCTTGTGGGACTGGCATTTCAGCACTCACTCAGCAGTCCATCTGCACTGTCGAAACATACCTGGCACTGCCAGGGTATGTCCCTGGTACATTTGCCACATGTGTATTTGTAGCAGTTGACGCATCTCACAGTTGCACAATTGTTCATGCATCGATGTTTGATCTGACACTTTGCCCTTTTGCCAGGGCTGGGTGTGGAAGGTTGTTGCTGAAGCAGTTTCTCCTTGCGTGCCTTCTTCTTACAATTAATTTGGTTATTTTTTTCTAAACTGTCATTTTGAACCCACTTCTCTTTTTTCTGAAAGAAAAACATTACTAAAATCTTTTAGAAAAACTTTTGCATATATCTTGAAACAGATTGTATGTTTTGCAAACTTTTGTTTTGTTTTGTTCATTTGGCAAAATGACCTGGATAATGCATCTCTGCCAAAACACTTCATGTATGCTTCAAAACAAAATATGTGTTTCATACAAATTGTCAGTAACCTCAAAATGCAAAGTCTTTTGAGTTGTGTTTCACATGGTGTTTTGAGAATGTCATCTCGGTTTCAAGAAATGAGCCAAACCAATTGAAAAATAAACGGTAAATGACTTCAATTTGTTCAAAATGTGCACCAACGTGCCACCAAGAGATATAAGTTCAAAATATAACCAGTTGATTTCGCATCTGTTTGGAGTATTAGACGGACGTTTGTGTGAGTTCAGCTTATCTCTCCCCTGCTGATTCCTAAGGCAATGGCCACATTTACAAATGAAAGGATGCTAATTGGAGCCATCAGAGTTGTCCGGTTTGGAGCACTACTTTGACTAAGGCTGCGCTTTTTTGCGCAAGTGAACCTGGCTTCTAAATCCCCCGCTCCCTGGATTGGACATTGGAATGCAGTCTGGTGAGGTGGGTGTGTCTGAGTTACTTGTGTGCATATTTAAAACAAATGGCAGTTAATGGCCCGCAAATTGTTGAGGAGAAGTAGGGGGTTTGTCCTCAGGATCTTGAAAATCTAGTCACTCTTGTGCTAAGGGTCTTTTGACCCTTTTTCAGGACTTCTGGGGGGAGGTCGAAATTCCTGGGACTTCTAGTGTTAACTGCTGTTTAATGTATTAATGACGTGCCTAATGATATGTCATGTATCATTGGGCACTTTTAAGTGGGTATACTAAAATTCTTAAGGTTTTCTAGTGGGCATACTCTGTATACATGTGTATCATATAGACTACACAACTGGTTCCACAAGAGAGGAGCCTGATAACTGAAAGCTCTGCCTCCCGCTCTACGTTTGGAAACTCTAGGAACCACGAGTAAACCTGCAGTCTGAGAGGGAAGTGCTCCGTTAGGAAAGTATGGAACAATAATGATTTGTATGAATATCACCATGTTCAATAAAATAAACTCTTTGAGCAGGCAACTGAAAGTCCCACACGGCAACACTTTATTTAAGCCTTAATGTAATGTGCTATAACAGGAAGTGGGTGCACTCTAGTGTTGATTTCTTTTTGTACTCCACCAACAGCCAATACAAAACAAACTCCACCAGCACCAATCATAGTGCTCTCAGAAACCTTAAAGATACAGGTTGCCTTAATTTCCGTGTCTGGAACACCACAAATAAGATATGTAATATAAGATGCAGTCAGGTTGTTGAGAGCTTTGTAGGTTAGAAGTAAGATTTTTAATTCAATTCTGGATTTGACAGGGAGCCAGTGGAGAGAAGCTAAAACTGGAGCAATATGATCTCTCCCACTAACTCCAGTTAAGACTCTGGCAACAGCATTTGGGGCAAACTGAAGACATTTTAAAGAAGTATTTGGACATCCAGATAATAAACAATTGCAATATTCCAGTTTAGATATGACAAATGCATGGGCCAGTTTTTCTGCATCATTTTTGGACTACATGCTTCTAGTGATATTATACAGGTGGAGGAAAGTGGTCTTTGTAACATTTTGATGTCAGGGTTAATGCTATATGTTGTCTTCATTGTATGTTCCTGTAAAAGGACAAAATTAGTTCTCTGCATTTAACCCATCACGAGATACACCCAGGTGGAGCAGTGGGCAGCTATGTAAGCACCCGGGGAGGGATTGGGTGTCTCTTGCTTGTAGGGTTTTTGTCCTGTCTCTGTCTGTTTCCTCATGTTTCCTGTTCAGCTCTGTGTTTTCCTTTCTTGTGTTCAGCCCTTGTCTCACCTGTTTAATCGTCTGTCGTTGTCCCAATCAGTGTCTGTTGTTGAGGGAGACCAGTTTTCCCTCTGTGTGTTCGTTTGATCGGACAGGTACTGCTCCGGAGACTTCACTTTAGTTTAATAGGATTTATTTTAAACAAAGTTAAAGCACAAGACAAAACAGAACACAGACTGAAATGCATTTCAGGAGACAGACAGAGTACGTCACCTTGAGGTCATTAAAGATGGCTACCCAGGAGTGTGTCTGACTTTACTTCCTCATTACACAATGTTATAAACCTTTCCTAAGCCTGTCCCCCTTTGGGGGAGGATCTTCTTTCGATTGGATAATCATCTGCTCACTCATACAGTTGCCATGACATCAAGCTCCTCCTATGCCCCTTCTCCTCAGAGTGATGAAATGGTTTAACTATCTGTATATGTTGGGAGAGTTTCTAACTGCCCCTAGAATGTGAAACCCCACACCCGTCTTTGTTCAAAACAAGTTACCCCACATTACTCGTTGTCCAAAACAAATTACGTCATACTACCACACCCACCTTGTCTCTATGTGACAACACATCTATAATGAAAAGGGAGTAAACACCATAAACTGATTAATTTAATTGACTTTAAAACACCATAAGTAAATAAGTAATTTCCCATTTCCACAATTCCCCCTTTTGGCCTCCCCCAAAAGAGGCCAACCCAGAAAGGTATAAACATTAAGCTATGCAATCAAAATAATATTACTTTTCATTCTTAGAGTAAGGATCGCATGTATCATAATAAGGCTAGTATTTGTGCTTTATTTCCTTGAACGCTGTGTGAATGCCGTGGAAAAACCTCCCAGGGCTGATGGTTTGTTTCTGTCGTTGTGGAAGGAAAACACGACATCGCCTCACGCCCCTTATGCCGACGGCCTGCAATGGCCCACTCAGCATCCTTTACAAACGTAGAGCAGATCATTCCCTCTAAGTCCTCTGAACTACTTTTCTAACAAAATATCATTCAGTGTTTGATGATTTTATAGAAATAATGAAATAACCACAAAATATCATATTTCCCGGAAAGGTTAATCCCCACGTCTGTTCTAGGTTAATTTCCTCAACTTGGTCAGTGTGGTCAGAGGTTGGTAGGAGGGACATTATATGTCATTGATTGAGTAACATGAATCATTTTTGAAATCAGCATTTTTGAACAGGGAATCACGCAAGCAACGAAGCAACAAAACAAGATTACACCGACAGGAACTATGATTTTCAATAGTATTTGCCACCATGGACCATTGTTGGATTTGATATCTTTTATATCTTTTTATATCTTTTGACAAGCC
>NC_056514.1:10884417-10886148 GCF_014905685.2 Nematolebias whitei
AGAACCCGTTTAATGTAGGAATATATCTCAGGATATGTCATACTACATACTGGTGGCCCGTGACGTGTTCATAAATGGACTGTGTGTTCTTGTAAAGATTGATTTTACGTGTTGGCATGAAAATAGCAGATTGTTTAAACAGTGCTGAAACGCAGCGTGCTGAGCTGCGCGCTTGGAGAAAAACACTGCATGTTTACGCTGGAGATGCTTTGAAGCTGATACCGAGTCATTGAGTCTTTTTAAAGCTGAAATTGTACGTCTGCTATGTGTAACTAAAGCTGGGTTTGTGTGGAAACGCTTTATTCTGTAAAACTGTGGTCCAGACGTGACTCTGGTCCGGCTTGTTTTGATAAGTTCGAACGAGTTTGTTTTAAATGGTTTAAAAGACGTTTTTAATGCCGGGGCGCCGACTCCGTGCAGCTCAGAACTTGATTCGTGACACTTGTAACAGAAATTGGTGCATTTTGACAGTTTAAAAGGCGAAAAGTTGACGGACTTGTTCAGATAAAAGTAACATGCTAGTTGGAAAAACGCTGCGTGATTGGTTGAATTCAGCTGAGTTAGCTGCTGTGTAACGCTTTCATTGGCTGGGAGACGTGTCAGTAGTGACTAACTCTGACGTGTCAGGTCGTGTTGCTCTGTCATTGGTGGATTCAGTCACGTGACCCAGAAATGAAAACTCGTTTTTCATAGGGATTAAAATCTGCTTTTTAAAGTTCAAAAACACTTTGAAAGCTGTATTCTGATCAGCTGTTAGTTCTTCGAAGTCTAATTGCTAAAATTTTGCCACGTTTGAGTAAAAAATCCGTTCAGAAATGTTGGTTTTAACCATGTCTAGCCGCTGCTAATTTTACGCTAACAGCTAACGACCGGATGCCACAGGAAGTCATAGCGACTACTACTGGACATCACTAACAGTGTCTGAGTTAAAATAAATAAGGGTATGCTGCCACCTCCTGTGGAGACTTGAGATCACAGGTTTCACTTCGCTTTTAGGTCATTTTGAGTGGGATTAAACGTGTTGATTTTCTGTAAGACGAATTTTGAGTTAATAAACGTTCTTCAAGTTGAATAATCACTGTTATCTTACATTTAAAAAGTGATTAAGGTATTTATGCAGACAGGCATTTACCAAAAAACTTTATTCACTGGTAATTCCTTATAAAAAGGTACAAAATAAAAGTTAGAAACTTTTAAAAAAAAAAGTACAGATACAGAAATTCACAGAGATAAAAGTTTGCTCATTTGCTGGAGAGATAATACACGTTTAATTGCTAGATCATGAACTAACAGTAAATATATCAGTAGAGAGAGACTCTTCTGATTTTATTTTACCACCTAAACAATTACATCTCCTATTTAAATTTTTAAATAGCAGATAATGGTGGACGAAGAGGTAAACACTGGCCTCTTGCACTCCCAAGATGTCGTCCAAACGGCTTTACATATTTTAACAAATTCAATTATTGGTAAACAATTAGGGCAATTAGAAGACCTTGATGAAAATCAAAGAGATGAAGAACTGCAAAGTTTGGCAAAAGGAGCTAAAGTGTCAGAGGATACAAAATCGAGCCGTGAACGGTTAGCAAAAATTTCCCTGCTTCTCAAAGCGGAATTGGACCATCAGGTTGCACGAAATGTCATGCTATCCAGAGGATATGCATCTGAAAAGGAGAGGTGTGACGGATTGATGAATGAGTCTGCATTGGAGAAAGAAAGAGTTCAGATTGA
>NC_056514.1:10886248-10929140 GCF_014905685.2 Nematolebias whitei
AACCATTGCTATAGCTGTCAGGGTTGTTTTCTTTTCTGAGAGACCCTGCATTTCTATAGCACATTCAGAGAGAGGTATTACCCTGTTAACACTGGCAGCGGCCGTCCTCAGCTCCTCGAACAGTTTAGCTGACATGATTGTTATGTCTGCCCCACCGTCCAAGAGTGCCTCGTGTGTGAGGACGCCTTCGAGTGTTACTGACAGGTACGCCTTTTTGGCGACCCCCCTTCTGATAAAGTTACACAGAAACCTTTTGGTTTTTTTCTGACGCTTCTTCACGCGTTCAGCCTTATCTGTGTAATTTTGGTTTGCCTGAACCGTCAGCACAGCAGAAGCTGTTTCTGAGTGTTCAGCCTGCGATGACTCGTCATCGTTCGTGTGTGTGTTTACCCCCCCTTTTTCCGATGAGGGGTTGTTTGAGGCAACAACAGCAATGTCTTGGTGTGTTCCACCGACATCCGTTATGTTGTCATTCGCGCCCTCAGATGTAATAGGAATTACATTACTGCAAAGTGCTCCTGGTTGGGTTCCCGTGTCAGTGTGTTTCAAAGTTTCTAACAACCTGCGTAGTTTCTCTGTCTCTTCCGAGCTCAGAGGTGTAGGGCCTTGTTTCTGGAACTTTTGTGATTTTTTCGCCTCGGTTCGTTTAATCCGAGGTGGGGGACGGTCAGGTACGTCTTGCGGGGGTTCCTTTACGTACTGCCCCTGATGATATGGTTTCTCATATCGTTGCGTCCTGCGCCCACCCCTTTTCCGATAATCACTGTCTTCCTCTGAAAGAGGAGCCTTTTTGTCCCAGCGTGCACCTTCAGGACGCGGTTTGTTAGCTTGAACAGACTGTTTTCTCTCTTTCTTCTTAGGAGGAGGCGGCGAAGCACGTCGTCCTTCTAGTTCAAGAGGGAGGGGTTTAACCTTCACACTAGGAAACACTTCTATGGGCGTCTTAGCATGAGAACATGCTTCAAACACATTCACAGCACACTGCTTAATCTCACTGATGGATTTTTCTCTGAAATTTGCCATCATATGTACTGATTTTTTAAAATCAGAGTGGAGATTTTTGCTGAAAACAAACTTAAAACCATCATCTTCTTCCATTCCGGTCTCATTTCTGTTACCAAAATAAGCTTGGAAGATTCTTTTGTAATAAACTTTTGGATGTTCAGTTTTACCCTGCGTGACCTTGTCTGCAGCTGGGAAACCAGCAGGTCCCGTGCAGGGGTCGTACTCTCTGATCAAAGCTACACACAGAAGGTTGTAATCCCTCTTCGTTGCATCAGGTAGACGCTCGATGAAGGTGAACACCTCTCTGTCCGAAGTGAGCCGTATCAGACTGATCTTATCTTCTACCGTAGCATTAGGATAAGAGCCCAATCTGAACTCCAGATCTTTGAGATACGCTTTTGTTCCAGCTGATCCCATCGGTCTGGGAACGAAGCGTTGTACATATTTTGAGATCTTCTGCAAATCATCCATTGAAGGAGACTGTATCAACGGTCTAACTTGTGTGACTGGTGGTGCAGACTGGTCAAGGCCTGCCCCTACCGCCCATGGTGGGGGTGGGGGTGGCTGATAAGGGTTGGGAGGAGGAGGTGCATATTGGTGCAGGTCTGTCCCCACCCTCCGAGATGGGGGTGGGGGTGGCTGATAAGGGTTGGGAGGAGGAGGCGCATATTGGTGCAGGTCTGTCCCCACCCTCCGAGATGGGGGTGGAGAGGACTGCATGGTGTCAGGAGGAAGACGTGCACACTGGTGCAGGTCTGTCCCTACCACCCGTGATGGGGATGGAGATGACTGCATGGTGTACACCGATTCAGTGAGTTGATATCGGTGCAGGTCCATCCCCACCGCCCGAGATGGGGTTGGGGGTGGCCGCATGGCGTTAGGAGGAAGAGGTGCAAGTGGGTGCAGACCCGTCCTTATCCCCCGGGTTGGGGGTGTTGGAACGGGGCTAAGGGGAGGAGGTGCAACAGCATCTGTCTGGGGTGGTTGTAGCTGACCCTGTTCGTCTCTGAGTCTCAAACCAGCTAGCTCCATGTCAGAAATCAGGTTTGTAGCTGTAGCAAGCTTCTCCTCACAAGCCGTCAGGCGCTTATGTGTTGTCTGATTTTCACTTTGTAAATTCAGCCAATTTCGGAGTATTATCTCCTTGTCTGCCTTGCAATCGTCCAGCTCCTTTAATCCGGCCTGCAACTGTGCTTGTAACATATTGTTATCTGCACACGCGGCTTGGTACGCCTGTTCCTTAGCCCTAATCCTCTCCTCATATGATTGAGCCTGTTCTGACAGCTCAGTCTTTGAGAGGTCCCTATCAGTCTGAATTTGTTGTTTCAGCAACTCAGATTCATTTAACAATTCGTCACACCTCTCCTTTTCAGACTCATATCCGCTGAACAGCAAGCCTTCGTTCAACCAGACGGTCCAATTCCGCCTTCAGAAGCAGAGCAATTTTTGCTAACCGTTCACGGCTGGATTTTGTGTCCTCCTTCACTTTAGCTGCTTTTGACAGCCTCTGCAGCTCCTCATATCTTTGATCGTCATCAAGGTCTTGCAATTGCTCTAATTGTTTACCAATAATTGAATTTGTTAAAATATGTAAAGCTGTCTGGACAGCATCTCCGGATTGTAAGGGGTCAGTGTTTACATCTTCGTCCGCCATTATCCGCTATTTAGAAATTAAATAGGAGATGTAAATGTTTAGGTGGTAAAAGAAAATCAGAAAAATCTCTTTTTCCTGATAAGTTTACTCACATTTAGTGATTTATCAATTAAACGTGCGTTATCTTCTAGCAAATGAGTAAACTGTTTCCAACTTTGTGAATATCTGTAACTGTATCTTATTTAAAAGTTTCTAAATTTTTATTTTGTACCTATTTCCCAAGGATTTATCAGTGAATAAAAATTTGTCCGGTAAATGCTCTTTGCATAAATACCTTCATAACTTTTAAAATGCAAGATAACAGAGTTTATTCATCTTCGAGGAACGGTTATTAACTCAAAAATGCCTTTAAAAAGAAAACACGTTTAATTTCACTAAAATAACCTAAAAACGAAGTGAAACCTGTGATCCCACGTCTTCTCCAGAAGATGTCAGTACAACCTTAATAATCTTAACTCCGACACTGTTTGTGTTGTCCACTAGGGGAGCTATAACTTCCTGTGGCGTTCGGTTGACATCCTGTTGTTAGCCGCTTAGCTTAAAGTTAGCTTTGGCTAAACTCGGTCAAAATCAACATTTCTGAACGTATTTTTTACACAAACGTGGCAAAATTTTAGCAATTAGACTTCGAAGCATGAAACATGAGTTTCGTGGGACAATATTGCAGCTTTATTTAGTGATTTTAAGCATAGTGAAGGCTCCGGTCGTTAGCTGTTAGCTTAAAATTAGCATCGCTAGCGTCGTTCAAAAAACATCATTTAATGACGGATTTTAAACTCTAACGTGGCAAAATTTCAGCGAGTATGCTTCGAAGAACCTAACCAGCGTATCAAAATACACTTTTAAAGCGCTTTTCAGCTTTAAAAAGCAGATTTTATTTCCCGATGAAAACGAATTTTCACTTCCGGGTCACGTGACTGAAATCACCAATGACAGAGCAGCAGGGTTGAGAGGAAGTTACGTAGGCACGTCATTCAACCTTCCCAGCAAATCAGAGCGCTCCATAACAGCAAACCAAACAACCACGAAGCGTTAGCAGCCATGTTAGATTAGCCTGAACTATTTCGTCAACCGATCGTCTTTTAAACCATCAAAATGCACTTTTTCTGTTAAAAATGTAACGAATCAACTCTGAGCTGTACGGAGTCTCCTACTCCGGTCTCAAAAACGTCTTTCTAGCTATTTAAAAAAACCTTGTTCGAACTTTTTCAGAACCGAGCCGGTCCAACAGAACCTCCGTCCGTTTGGACCGTCTTTTAAACAGAATAACGTTTCCCACAGCTCATCAGCATAGCTACACATAACAGCGTACAATTTCAGCTTTCACAAGACATATGACCCATTTCAGCTTTCATAACATATATGACCCATTTCAGCTTTCATAACATCGCCAGCGTAACGCTTTTGAACATGCAGCGTTTTAGACTTCAAAGGCGCAGCCCCAGCACGCTGCGTAAACATGCACAGCCAAGCTCCAAAGCGCGCAGCTGATAAAACTTTTCATGCCAACATGTAAAATCAATGTTTACACGAATACACAGTCATTTATGAGCACGTAGCGGGCCACCAATATGTAGATGAACAGATGCTCAGATATATTCATCAATTAACGCGGATTCCTCATTTTTCTGAACTGAATAAAACGTGCATTGAATTTAATGAAATGCAAACGTGAGACGTCATTTATGTTTGACCCATCAAAATGAATGCGGTCATTTATTTACAGAATCAAAATTTAACATCAAACATTTACATTAATTTGGCAAATTATGAAAATAACAACATAAGCAATCAATCAGGAAAAATCATACGGCCATGATTTTTCCGTTGCTTCACCACAGACATTTATGAAACTGTACAATTATGATCTTTTACCCACACGGATGTGGATGAGCATTTTACACAGACATTTCTAAATATCTGGAAGAATATCTACTTGATAGAAAAATTTTAAAGATGGGAAAGAAGTTTAGAGGGAGTAAAGATGGTATGGGAGGGGAAGTGTTCACCAGAATTGACACTCTCCATCAGAACCCAGCTCTCCCCGGTACGCTTGGTAGGAAACTTGACTCATTACCTTTCTGAGATTAATCAGCAGATATGGAGCTCCGTTAACGCTACCTGTCCAGCGTCTCCTTAGGATGCTGTGAATCGTCAGAAGTAGTGGCGAGTGAAAATGTTATAATCCCATGGAACTCGGAAGAGCTCTGTTGTCATGTCAGGATCATCCCGTCTCTCACAGAACTGTCCGCGCCGCAGAACTTCTCCAACCAGCAGAACTCAACAGAACTTCTCCAGAGCTTCAACAGAACTGAGTAGTTTACAGATCTCCAGCAGAGCTGAGTAAACCAGGAAGTACTGACATTTTAAAGAGCTGTTTTTCCGGTCCATCTGGGAGTATTCCCATTGGCCAGAACCGACCAGACGGGGTGTGTTTTGTGACGTAAAAGGTTAGAATGCAGCAAGAATTGTTATGGAAAGATCAGAAATGTTCTCACAGACAGAGAGAGTTTTGTTTTGGCGCGTTTCAGAAACAGGTGCCAAAAACCTCTATATTTATGTCTGAGAGGATTCTAAAACATGACAGTTCGTTCCAACAACTTGTTTTGCGTTTGACTCCAACCTTGGACCAACTTACACTTGCTCATTCAAAGGCAGAAATCAGAAAAGGCATAATTACTCTGTAACAGCTTTGACATGAGTTCTAACTTTGCATGAGAATAAAAATCATTACACAGTTAATAAAATTGATTAGTTCACTGCAACATCTAAAATGGTTTGAACTAAGACACTTTGATTATCAACATTTGTAAAATAGTAATGATAATAAAAGAGAGTGTTCTTTTCACTGGAATCTTCAAGAAAGAAAGTCTCAGGATGGGTGAACCTGTATTTCTGGATTCAAATCAATGAAATGACAGTTCCTGTCCCACAAGGTTCTTAAGGTCAAGGGTTTTGACCTTAGGCTTAGTCGTGACACCAGATTAAGTTCACTACAATTTGAACCATGTCAGACCGTGTACTATATACTAGCTAATGGCTAACAGCCGGATGTCAACAGGACGGTTCACAGGACGTTGTCATAGACTCCTACCGGTAAAAGTACGCTTATACCGCCACCTGCTGTTGCAAAGAAGTACAACAGTTTTCCAGAAAGAAAGCTAAACACTCGTCTTGCATTTAAACATATTTTTCCTCTGTTAATCAGAGCCTGGTTTCTGTGTACTGTTTAAATAGCGAATTCTGGTAAATTAAAACTACATAAAAAGCGTTTAAAACTAAAGTTGATGTCAGACTTTTAGAAAAATTGCAGGTTTATTAATTTTAAGTGCATTGGAGTAAAATAACACTGGAAAGGCCCGGTTCATTGTATCTGTTAAAAATTAAGCATAATTAAGTAACACTGCCAGAAGAAGGCATTTACTTACAATATTTATGGTGTAAGGCCTGAACAGGGGCCCATTTATTGCAAAGTTGGCTTATAACAGTACTGTTGATGGAACACAGAGCTAAAATAGTGTGTGAATCTCTTTGCTCACTTAAGTAAAATATTTACCTGTTAAAAACTTTAAGTTTGCAACTATTTAACCAGATAGGTTTGCTGAACAGTGGATAGCCATGGCAGATGTAACAGACGCTAATATTTTTCCATATGATTGTAAGGGTCCCACTGCCTGCAGCCTGCCTTGCTGATGGCCGCTGATTGACAACACCTGGCGGCTATCAGTCTGATGAGCCTCTCCATCTACAAAACGCTGCAGCCCAGTGTGACTCATCGCTGGAGCATATCACCTCTCATGGTATAGTACTGCTGTGCTAGATATTTCTTGGTGAAAATAATTTGTTCACCTGTGTTCTCTTTTCCAGTTTCCTGATCCCTCGTGTTTTTTGATCTCCTCGTGACCTGTTTTGGACTCCTCGGCCTGTCAAGTGTTCCTCGTGCCATTTTTGCCTCCAGTTGCCAGCCTTCCTCGTTCCCTTGGATTCTCGTTTGGATTTCCTTCTCTGCTCATCCGTTGGACTGGAGGACCAGCTCCCCACCTTCGGATTTGGACTGAGTTGCGGAGAAGCAGCGTGTGGATTTATTCACTGTACATAAATAAAAACTGTTCTTTTTGTATCTCCCTGTGTCTGCCTCGTTCTGGGTCTCATATCATCTGGGTTCCTCGCGCAATCCTAACAGAAATGCTCCAGCCACAAAAGACCCAGAATGAGACCAAGAGCGAGCAGACAACACCCGGTTCCCCGGAGGAACGGATCGACAGGTTGGATAAAGTTTTACAGTAAGTGTTGACTCACCAAACCACCGTCCAGTCCAACCTTAAGGAGCTCATAGGTATGGTTTATTCCATTAAACAACAACTGCAAACTTCTTCCTCCTCAGCTCCAGTCGTTCCGCCAGCCCCCACAGCTCCTGGCCCCATTCCTCCTGTGCAACAAATAATAGTTAAACCCTCCGAGTTCTTCACCGGAGACCCTGACCAATGTGGCGGCTTCTTGCTGCAGTGCAGACTTGCCTTCGAGGGGGCTCCCTCTCAGTTCTCCTCGGACTCGGCAAAGATCACCTTTTTTGTAAGTCAGCACAAAGGTAACGCTCTCCGGTGGGCTCACTCATTTCTCCAGAGCCATGAAAATCCCTCTGCTACCTATGAACAATTTCTGCATGAGTTTCGTAGGATTTTTGATCGTCCCCTGCAGACTTCAAACGTCGCCAAGCGTTTGTTGAATTTACGACAGGGCCATCGTAATGCCTCGGAATTCGCCTTGGAGTTTCGGATCCTTGCCGCCCAGACAGGATGGGACGAATCAGCCCAACAAGGTATTTTCTTAAATTCCTTATCTGATTTTCTCAAAGACCAGATTGCAACACGAGACGAGCCCGAGACTTTCGATAAGTTAATTGACCTTGCCATCTCTATCGATGACCGCTTCTGGGAGAGAAAGAGAGAGGCAAACTACAATTTCCATCGATCCATGACTTCCGGGTTTCCGACCCCTCCAGGTGAGCTCAAGTCTGCACACTTGAACTACCTTTCCCAGAATCCTCCCACTTCCGGGTTTATGACCCCTCGCCACGAGTCCGTTTCACCCAAGCAGCCTCACATGAACTACAACTCCCAGTCTTCCATGTCTCCTGGTCCTAACCAATCATCTACCTTTCCTCCACGAGATCACTCACCCGAGCCTATGCAGGTGGGGCACGCACGGCTGACTCCTGCAGAGAGACAGCGGCGTGTATCCGCCCGTCTCTGCATTTATTGTGGTAACCCCGGTCATTTTCTGCCCCACTGTCCGTTTCGGGGAAATGAGAACTCCCACCAGTAAAGTGAGAGTTACTGGTGGGTACTTCTGCGTTATCCTCCCCATTTAAACTGTTGCTTCCCATGGTGATTCAGACTCCTGACCATCGCTTTTCGTTCTCCGCACTCATTGACTCGGGTGCGGAACAAAACTTGATTAGTGCAAATTTAGTTAAAAAACATTCCTTGCCGACTCGAGAGATCCCTCCAATTTCTGTCGCCGGCTTAACCGGAAACACATTGGCCCGTATAAATCAGAAAACTACCGATTTGCATGTCATCATCTCAGGTAATCACCATGAGATGACTGATTTTTTTGTGTTCGACTCTCTCACGCCTCAGATAGTTCTAGGTTTCCCCTGGCTCCGTAACCATAACCCTGTTATTAATTGGGAACATGGCTGCATTGACAAATGGAGCGACAAGTGTCTCAGTAACTGTCTCCGCTCCGCCATCAACGAGTCCCCTCGGGACACGCCTCCTCTAGAGGAAATCGACCTCACCTCCATTCCTGCTGAACACCGCGACCTAGCGGCAGTCTTTAGCAAACAACGCACCTTGTCTCTCCCTCCTCATCGTCCCTATGACTGCTCTATTGACTTGTTACCTGGCGCCCCCCTTGCCGTCAAGTAGACTCTATAATCTTTCGGATCCCGAAAGAGAATCCATGTCTAATTATATTAATGAATCCCTTGCCTCAGGCATTATTCGACCCTCGACCTCCCCTGTGGGAGCTGGGTTTTTCTTCGTTTCTAAAAAAGATTAGACTCTCAGGCCGTGCATTGACTACCGCGGATTAAACAATATCACTATAAAGAATAAATATCCGCTCCCTCTCATCGACTCACTGCAGGAACAATTACAGCCGGCTTTTTGCTTCACCAAACTCGATTTAAGAAACACCTACCATCTCGTGCGTATTAAAGAAGGTGACGAGTGGAAGACTGCTTTTCACACTCCTTTGGGTCACTTTGAAGATCTGGTCATGCCCTTTTGGTTGACCAACGCCCCCGCAGGTTTTTCAGGCTTTCGTCAATGATGTCCTGCGCAATTTTATTGGTAAATTTGTTTTCGTCTGCCTCGATGACATTCTTATTTTTTCTCGTGACCCCACTCAGCACACTATACATGTTCGCACGGTTCTTCAGCAGTTGCTAGAGAACCAGTTGTTTGTCAAGGCCGAGAAGTGCGAATTTAATACCTCCACAGTCTCCTTCTTGGGCTTTATATTTGAGGGCGGATGTTGTAGAACCGACCCTGAAAAGACCAGGGCTGTAGTCGACTGGCCGACCCCCGAGTCCAGGAAACAGTTACAACGTTTTCTGGGCTTCGCCAACTTTTACAGGCGATTTATTAAGAATTACAGCCGTGTCGCCGCCCCCCTGTCTCAGCTCACTTCCACTGCCCGTGCTTTTCACTGGACCCCAGAGGCTGAGGCCACCTTCAAGAGGCTCAAATCTTTCTTTTCCTTCACGCCTATCCTCTGCCATCCAGACCCCACACACCAGTTCATACTGGAGGTGGACGCCTCTGACACTGGAGTGGGGGCGGTCCTTTCTCAGAGATCGCCTGCAGAAAACAAGGTTCATCCCTGCACCTTCTTTTCCCGACGTCTCTCGCAGTCTGAGCACAATTATGATGTGGACAACCGCGAGTTGTTGGCGGTCAAGCTCGCGTTAGAGGAATGGCGGCACTGGTTGGAAGGCACAGATATTCCTTTTTTGATTTGGACCGACCACAAGAACTTAACGTATCTTAGGAACGCCAAGCGTCTGACTCCCCGTCAGGCTTGTTGGTCGCTTTTTTTTAATAGATTTAATTTTGTTCTCACCTTCCGTCCGGGCTCGAAGAATGTTAAGCCCGATGCCCTGTCCAGACAGTTCGCTCCTCCCGACATGCCTGAGGGTTCTGATACCATCATTCCCCCCACCTTCCCCGTCGGCTCCCTCTCCTGGCCCATCGCCGCCACTGTTCGAGAAGCCCTCCTCTCCGAACCCTATCCTGGTGGTGGTCCTCCCGGTACCCTCTTTGTTCCCTCCAGCGTGCGGTCAGAGGTGCTCCAGTGGCTTCACACCAACAAGCTCTCTTGCCACCCTGGAGTCAACCGCATGCTTGCCCTCACAAAGACTCATTTCTGGTGGCCTTCCGTGTCCAGGGACATTAAGGACTTTGTTTCGGCCTGTCCCGTCTGTGCTAGAAACAAGCCTGGTACCCAACCTCCGGTTGGCCCCCTGCTTCCCCTCCCAACCCCTAGCCCTCGATTTTGTTACCGGTCTTCCCCCGTCTGACGGCAACACTACCATCCTCACGATTGTTGACCGTTTTTCCAAGGCTGTTCATTTTGTTCCCCTTCCCAAGCTCCCCTCTGCCCTTGAAACCGCTCACCTCCTCACTCTCCATGTCTTTAGGCTCCATGGCATCCCTTCGGACATCGTCTCCTACGGCGGCCCGCAGTTTGTCTCCTGGGTGTGGCACTCCTTTTGCAAATCGCTCAGGGGCGTCCGTTAGCCTTACCTCCGGCTACCATCCTCAGGCTAATGGACAAGCTGAGCACTGCAATCAGGAGTTGGAGTCCACCCTACGCTACCTGGTCAAGTCCAACCCATCGTCATGGAGTCAACACATGGTTTGGGTGGAGTACGCACACAACTCCCACCATTCCTCTGCCACCGGTATGTCCCCCTTCGAGGCCTCCCTTGGTTACCTTCCCTCTCTTTTCCCAAGTCTTGAGCCCGAATGCTCGGTTCCATCCGTGCAGCACCACTTCCGGCGGTGTCGTCACGTCTGGCGCCAGGCCAAGGCGGCCTTCCTTAGGGCCGTGGCCCAGGCAAAACGGTTTGCGGACCGCCACCGTTCAGCGACGCCCGCCTACCAGGTGGGTCAGCAGGTGTGGTTGTCAACCAGGGACATCAAGCTGCGGGACACCCCCCACAAGCTGGCACCCCGCTTAATCGGGCCCATCCCTATTGTCTACATTATAAACCCCTCTGCTGTTCGTCTCACACTTCCCCGGGCCATGAGGATTCATCCCACTTTTCACATCTCCCAGATTAAACCCGTCTCCTCAAGTCCCCTGTGCCCCCATCTGACCTCCCTCCGCTGCCCCGCCTGATCGCCAACCACCCTGCGTTCACCGTCAGGTCCATCCTTGACGTGCGACGCAGGGGTAGGGGGTTCCAGTACCTGGTCGATTGGGAGGGGTACGGTCCTGAGGAGAGGTCATGGATCCCCAGGTCCTTTATCCACGACCCCAGCCTCAACTCCAGGTTTTTCAGGGACCACCTCGAGAAGCGCCTCAGGTCACCTGGAGGCGATTCTTTAGGGGGGGAGGGGGTACTGTAAGGGTCCCACTGCCTGCAGCCTGCCTTGCTGATGGCCGCTGATTGACAACACCTGGCGGCTATCAGTCTGATGAGCTTCTCCATCTACAAAAGGCTGCAGCCCAGTGTGACTTATCGCTGGAGCATATCACCTCTCATGGTATAGTACTGCTGTGCTAGATATTTCTTGGTGAAAAGAATTTGTTCGCCTGTGTTCTCTTTTCCAGTTTCCTGATCCCTCGTGTTTTTTGATCTTCTCATGACCTGTTTTGGACTCCTCGGCCTGTCAAGTGTTCCTCGTGCCATTTTTGCCTCCAGTTGCCAGCCTTCCTCATTCCCTTGGATTCTCGTTTGGATTTCCTTCTCTGCTCATTCGTTGGACTGGAGGACCAGCTCCCCACCTTCGGATTTGGACTGAGTTGCAGAGAAGCAGAGAAGCAGCGTGTGGATTTATTCACTGTACATAAATAAACACTGTTCTTTTTGTATCTCCCTGTGTCTGCCTCGTTCTGGGTCTCATATCATCTGGGTTCCTTGCACAATCCTGACAGTGATAAGAAGGACTGGTTAGAGAGAGCGTTAACGCTGCTAACAGAATCCTTACATCCATATGGTGAACAGGTGGACAGCATGAACTCAACAGAGTTATTCGATGAGCTGAAGGAAGTTGCAGAAAGTGTGACTTCTGCAGCCATAACAAAGTCAAGCTATGAACATCTGGCTAAATTAGCACTCTTGCTGAAAGCTAAATTTTATAGGGAGGCCAACAAGGCAGAAGCCCTTAATGCAAGGTTAAACAGCGAGACAGAGGAGTATCTGAAACTCATGGCACAGTCTCAATTTGATAAGGAGACCTGGGAAAATGAATTAAAACGTGAGAAAGAGCTCTCACAAGCTCAGCTGTTGTTACAAGCAGACTCATATGAGGTGAAGCTACGTGAAGGAGGGATTAAGTACCAAGCACTGTTTTCAGACAATGATGCGCTATAACAACAGTTGTAGCTCACATCAAAAGCTCTGGATGAGTGCAGATTGGAAAAAGCGGCGTTAGTCCAACAAGGTGTGCGTTTACAAAGTGAGTGTCATACATCACGTGAACGCTTAAAAGCCTGTGAGGCGAAACTAGCCGTAGCAACAAATGAGATTTCTGACGTGGGGCAAGGTTGTCTGGAACTCAAAGATGAACAAAGTCAGAGTCCAGGACACCCACCACCACCTCAGAAGGATTTTGCTGTACCTCCTGCACTTAATCCCCTCCTACCACCTCCACGTGAGTCTAGTGACTCACCTCCACGTGCTTTTTTTGTTCCAACAACACCAATCACTCAGCCGCCGCTCTCCATTTCGGATTTGCATAAAATCGCGAAATATGTGCAACGCTTTGAGCCAGGGCCGTTGGGTTCAACTGACACTAAGGCCTATCTGAACGACCTTGACTTCCAATTAAGAAGCTATCCCAACGCTACAGTTGAGGAAAAAGTAGGTTTGATCAGGCTCACTTTAACCAGGACGGTGTTTTCCTTCATAGAGCATCAACCTGATGCCACAAGAAAGGATTACTGCCCGTTATGTGCTGCTCTTATGAAAGAGTATACCCCTTGTGCAGGACCTGGCAGTTATCCAGCCGCCGAAAAGTTCATGCAAGGTAAGAATGAGCACCCCAGGGCATATTATTCCAGGATTTTGAAGGCTTATTTTGGTTATAGGAACGAAACCGGCATGGAGGAGGAGGAAGCGTTTAAGTTCGTTTTCAGCAAAAATTTCCACCCTGACATAAGGATGTCAGTGCAAATGATGGCTAATTTCAAAGAGAAATCCATCAATGAGATAAAAAGTTGTGCTATGAATGTCTTTGAAGCCCGTTCACAGGTGTTGGATTTCATGTTTTATCTTTTATTATTTTTTGTCAAGCTTGAAATTTCATGTTATACAATGTGGGCATGTGTCGTTTTTAAAGGGTTTCACTACACTTATAGCCTTACAATCATTTAAATGTTAATCAACTACTTTGCATGAGTATCTACTTTATATATATAATCTTACACTAGCTGGAGACAATCTTATAAATTTACAATCTTATAAATTTACATTTTTGATATAATTTCAAGCGAATCATAGCAGGTAAGATACTGCTTAAACTCCAGGGAAGTGTCCCTGAGTATGCACTCACACACACACACTCACACACACACACTGACTGATTAACATAAATAGAACTAGAACACATTTCTTTAATGTAGACTTAATATAGTTTGACTAAGTAAAATTCGTATGATAATAACAATTAGCATTTAATCGTTTAACCATTGTTTGTTGCTGGGTCAGTTTAGATGAGAGAATACAGGTTTAATCTTCACAGTAAAGTACCAGAGAGTTTTTGCTAGAGGGGGCAGGGTGACTTCAGCTGAACTGAGACACAAGTATAAGCAAGAGGGATCAATTAAAAACACATCGACATGAGTTAGTTAATAATTAATAGTTATTAATTATTCCTAGAAAGAAACTAACTTTAACACAAAATCATTTGGTATCACTAAGGTATAATCAAGTTAAACTGAAACAGAGCTAAAACAAAGAACCGATTTCAGTAAGCCATAAAACTCCTTCTTATCTATGGAATGTAGACGTTAATGTCCCTGGCAGAGCAGAGTATAAATGACAACCTTTTTGTCTAAACCAATCAGAGGAAGAGCCTGCTCAAATCTGTGATAAGACCCAGGGATAACCTGCAGAAAGAGGCATTTGCTTGGGTGAACTCATCTTATCAGGTTGGTTCGGTAAATGTCCATTGTATGCATACATTGTATTTTGATTAAATGTTCTCTGAATACTTGTAATCCGTTGTCAAATAAATCTTTTGAACTAAGGTGACCGTCTCAGCTGTTTTGAACACGATCGTGGCAGAACAAGCCACAACAGATGGTGACCCCGACACGTGCAGCTGGCGGACACAACAATTGGATCGAGTTGGTGCGGTACTCCCACAGAGAGAACTTTGGGCCCATCATTTAACAGGTAAGCGGATTTTACCTAAGTTGGCCGAAAGGCTCAAAAATTTCCGCCATTCGGCCGTAAACCAAATTATATGTTCATCTGTGGGTGTTCGTACCATCTCCGGAAATAAAGATGGTTGTTAAGCTAATTTATGGTGATTAGTGGTACTTCTGACGAACGGATTACGTGTATTCAGACTTTGGGCGTGAGTGTCCTTTGCACAGCTTCGTTTAACATTTAAGTGTATTTCGTAGATAGTTTCACGAGTTTCACTCATGCCGGAGGAAGGCAAGGGCCTGCCGGGGTTCGCGTCGGACGTGAACAACATATTTCCCTTTTTTCAGCGGGAGTGGCGACCAATCCGTTAATCTGACGAAATAAACGGACACCGAGTCAGGGACTCGGAGCCGTGGTGCGCGCCTTCCACTACGGTTGTTGACTGGCCGTTAAATTAGGCGCCATTAATAATTTAGTTCAAAGGGAAATGTGAAAGTCTGGGACTTAGTTAGTTTCGCCAAATTTCCGGTGATCAGGGATCGCTTTAGGGTTAAGATATTGTATTATTGTTGTGCCTTGGTGTAAATTACTTGGTTAGGAGTGATTGGGACGGTGTGTGTGTGTGCTGTGCATGTCTCGTGTGTGGGGGTGTTGAGACTGTGTGTGGACCTTGCTGTCGATTCTTCCCTGTTCTGTGAGACTGTGTGTGGCTGAGGGGGAAACTTTTTTCTTCATGTTTTCTTCTCTGTGAAACTGCTGTGGGGGAAGGTTTGCCTTTTATTTTTTTCGTCCTGTTTTCTTCTCTGTGAAACTGCATGTGTGGGGGAAGGTGTAGCCTTTTCTTTTTTTTGGTTGCTCTGTCCTTCTAGGTGGAAGTGTGAGGGTTGTTTTCTGTGGGTGTCAGGTGACACGGAGTGACTGGAGCATCCATATCCTGACCGCAAGGGGGCGCTGTTGGATAAGGCAATTACAAGTCTTTACTGACTAAAGTTTTCAGGCTTGTGTTGTTTTTTCTCAACAGGTACCAGGAATGTATGCGAATAAAGACATTTGAATGAAAGATTGTGTGAATTGTGTCAGCAGATATGGAGCTCATAAATAAGAAATCTATAAGTCCTGTGGAAACTCTACAGGAACAATCAAAAAGGGTTAAAGCTGTAATTAATGTTATACACGCAGCAAATACATGTAAGGAATTGGACAGCCTTCTGAGTCAGCTGGTCCAGGCTGAGGAGAAATCATCAGACACACTTACACAATTAGCTTGGGACAAGGTTAAAGATCAGAACAAACAAATTCAGGAGCTTAATGAAGATTTGCTGACCTGCAAATCATTTGTAAAATGTCAGAAGCTACAGAAGAAATTAGATAAACGCAGACAAATACAGGGTATGTATACACAATTAGCATTATTGTGTCAGAGTGTACAAAACTTGGGTGAGACAGAAAAGTGTGAACCACCGCCTTATGTGACGGACATGACGTTGCCGACAGCGCCACCTGCTGGGAATTATCCTGTGTTGCAGGTTCATAAAGGCAGACTGTAATTTGAGGAGACTGATTCTGAGGAAGGTGGTACTCTGGAGAGTGACTTAGGGGGAATTAGTAGCAGAATGACTGCACAGAGACGACAGCGGTTTCTTAATGAGTTAGCTGTACGTGAGGAGGAGGAAGGTAGAAAGGCTCGGTGGAAAAGTAGTTCACGTGAAAGTGAGAGAGGAGGCGTATGGACAGAGGTTCCAGGGCCTAGTGAAACACACCGCAGTAAGACTCCACAGCGGATGGAGAGCACGCGCACCAGTAGCCCGATGGATAAACATACCACACTGTTTATTGAGGGTACTTTGACAGGACTAGTAGAGGAAGATGAGGGGGTGCGGACACGGGGGACAACATCAGGCAGGGTGAGGAAGCAGCCCGACAGATGGGCATATGTTGGTCCAGGTCAGCCAGAGGTGACATCTGCTCAGGTTCATGAGGAGGCGGAAGCAGTATCAAACATGGAGAGAGGTTACACTGTTATTTCTCATCTTCCATTACTGAGTACTCAGGGTGCGACAGGTGAGGTGTCACACTATAAGCCGTTTCATATACGTGATTTAGAGTCGATAACAGAGAAGTTGCCACCGTTGGTGCAGGGTGGAGGCCGCTGGTTGGAAAAATTTAATGCCCTTACTTTAGGAGTGACCCTGGCAGTGGGGGATCTGAACGCCATTTTTGCTCGCTGTGCTAATCACGCCACCGTCCAGACATACCTGAACTCTCCTATAGCGACTTCTCGGGGCCGGTATAGGATCCTAGAACTACCAGATGAGACTCCGTTGTGCGACGTGTTTGTACATATTGCGCCGATCATAAGAACTCTATACCCATTACTAGCTGGTGTAGCGGTCCCCGAATTCAGATGGGATAAGACTATAGACCCGTGGGAGTTTATGGAACAGTGTAAAGACACTTGGGAGAGGGTGACAGGTGTACATGCGCAAGCCATCCAACAACGCCCGTATTTCAGAAAAGCCGTTCTTGACTCTCTGCCGAGAGAAGTAGTAGACGAGTTGGAGAAGAATGTTGATTTGCTCACAGCATCTCCTGAACGCTGGGAGAAACACGTAATACTTTTTTTAAATTTTTTTTTAATCTTTTTTATTCTTGTTTGTTTTTAACTTCTGTACTGTGCAACACTTTGTGCACCTTTTGGCTGCTGGAAAGGGCTCTATAAATAAAGTTTGATTGATTGATTGAATACATTGTTTAAAATATGAGAAAAAACAGGGAGACAAAGAGGCAGCTGAATTAGAGACTATGCGGACGCAGCTGCTTAAACTACAGTTGACAGATGACAGACATAAACAGGCTGAGGATAAAAAGTACAAAGATAAAAAACAAATGTCTGTACAGTCAGTTACAGAGGGAAATGAGGAGGCAGTATCCCCTGGAACAGTTGCTCTGCAACAGTGGTCGGAAACAACAGGCCAGAGGGCCAGAGGGGGACATCCGGCGAGGTTAGTCGGACGGGGAAGAGGGGGCGCGAGGCCGAGACCGATGTCATGGGGTTGGGGTACTCCACAATGGGGACAGCGGGGGGATGCCTGTTTCATCTGTGGCCAGCAGGGACATTGGGCAAGAGATTGTTACTACCTGGCCACACCAACCCACATGTCACGAGGGAGGCAGCAGAGGCCATTCCAACAACACATGGGCCCACCACCGCCCTTCGTACACCCGATGCCAGGTCCACCACCGGTCCAGCAGCAACAACAACCACGAGCCAGACATCTTCCTCTCGGGACAGAGGGGATAGGGTTCCAGCAACAATGAGACACCCCACAGAAAATGCTAAGTGTTGGAGGAGGGGCAGACCCAACAATTGAGGTGACAGTTAGAACGGAAAGGTTGCCGTTTCAAGTTGATACAGGAGCGACATTTTCAACAATTACTCACATCCCACAAGACTGTGAACTGTTGACTAGGTCGGTGGAGGTGGTTGGATTTTCTGGGGCTAAACAAAGACTGCCGGTGACGCATCCACTTCTCACAAAAGTGGGCACACAGACTCTGTTACATCCCTTTGTGGTAGCTGAAAATGCACCAGCAAACCTTTTAGGGAGAGATCTTCTCATCAGATTGGGAGCCTCAATTTTGTGTTCTTTCGATGGACTTGTGGTGAGGCTACCAGATGGCACCTCGCTGGAGTGTGGACTGGTCACCACTACCCACTCACAGTGTGTGATCCAACCCGTCCATGAGGAATATGTTGACATCTACTGGGGACTGCTTGAACCTGAGGTCATGGGTGGAGGGGGTATCTATTCTGCTTACCTGGCGTGGAAGCCGTGGCTCCTGACTTTGCATCCGTACTCCGCTCCTCCTGACCCCCCACATGTCACTCTCTTTTATGACCGAAGAGGAGATGAGGTGTTTCAAGACCACTTTGCAGAACAATTGGCAGGGAAAATCTGGCCTATTGCTACTGGGAATATTGTTGTGGGCCGAGAGGGGGTGGCGGCGATTGTTAACTTAACTCCAGAACAGGAGGGGTGGTACGTGATGAGCACCGAAGCAGCATCTCATATTTCACTAGCGCTAAATCCAAAATTTCAGGCTAAAGACTTAGGACCTATGGTAAAGAGGGCCTCAGAGGCTTCAGATTGGGTACAAACACCTTTAACATCTGTCTGGTATTCCCCCAGCTGTGAGTGTTATTCAGTCGACTCTGTGACACATGATGTAGCTTTGATGCAACATGATGTGCTCCCCAGAGAGCACGGTTGTGAACTGACGGACCACCCGCAGGCAGGTCCTTTAATTGATAGTATGCCTGGGTCGTTATGGTCAGAGGGGCCCACAGATGTAGGACTGATACACTGCCCTCCCATAACGTTCCAGGTGCATCACACATACCCGATTTGGATCACACAGTATCCACACAAACCGGCTGCAGAGGCAGGCATCGCTGAAACAATCCAGGGTTTGAAAGAAAGCGGCGTACTTGAGCCATCCTATGCTGAGTGGAACACACCAATTCTACCTGTACAAAAACCAGGTACAGATAAATTCCGTATGGCACACGACCTGAGAGCTATCAATAAATTACTGATCACTCAGACCGTGCCAGTTCCCAACCCATACGTGGCATTGAATAATCTGACCCCAAAACATGAATTGTTCAGCTGTCTGGACCTTGCAAACATGTTTTTCTGTCTCCCTTTAGCTGAAGAATGCAGGGACATTTTTTCATTCACCTTTCGTGGTGAGCAGTTGCGATACACCAGACTACCTCAGGGGTTTGCGCTGTCACTAGGAATCTTCAATCAAGTGTTAAAACAAGTTTTGCGCGAGGTAATGCTCCCACCAGACATGGTGCTTGTTCAGTATGTAGACGATCTGCTCATCGCTAGTCCAACTGTACTAGACTCCTTAGAAGCTACTAAAAAGGTTTTAGAACACCTAAATGCAGCAGGTTTTAAGGTCAGTAAAAACAAACTACAGGTCACGAGGCATCAAGTATCTTTTTTGGGGAGAATGATCTCGCAGAAAGGGGTGGGGCTCTCTTCTTCTCACTGCGATACAATTTTACATCATCCAAAACCGCAAACTGTTAAAGAAATGCTCTCATTCCTAGGACTGACGGGTACAGCAAAAATTACATTCCAAATTATGCAGGCCAAACCCAGATTTTGCGCGCTTTAGTTAAAGAACAGGGCATGAGACGCCCCACTGCCAGACTGGTTTGGAATGAGGAAGCTGAGAGGATTTTCATTGAGGTGAAACAACAGATGAGTAGGGCTACAGAGTTAGCTCTGCCAGACTATGGTCGACCCTTCCATCTGGATGTTTCTGAAACAGAAGGGGTGATTAACGGTGTTCTGTTTCAGAAACATGAGGGGGGAAGGAAAGTTTTGATGTATGTCAGCTCTTTATTGGACAACACAGAAAGGAGACATCCCCGTGCACGCAACACGCAGCAGGTGTAGCGAAGCTGGTTCAGAATACGGCTCACTTGGTGATGGGACATACACTGCATGTTTTGACATCTCATAGTGTGGTTGCCTTTGTGAATTCACATAACTTTATCATGTCATCATTAAGACAACAGAGAATAAACAAGGTCGTGGAAGCACCTAACTTGTTATTCACACATGAGGGAATTAACATGGCAGACAGGATAGGAGGGGGTGAACCACACATCTGTGAGAGAAGAGTGGAAGTTGATGACAGAGTCAGGCCAGACTTGAAAGCTGCACCTCTTGGAGAGGGACAGGTGATGTTTTGTGATGGGAGTTGTTTCAGGAGACAGGACGGACAGCTAAGTGCTGGGTTTGCGGTGGTGCTTCAGACAGACCAGGGCTATCACACTGTAGTGAGCGAGAAATTACAGGGTTCTCAGTCGGCGCAGAGAGTAGAAGTGAGAGCCTTAATTTTAGCACTAAAGTGGGCAGAAAGCAAGAAAGTGACTATCTTCACAGACTCAGCTTATGCCTTCGGAGCAGCGCATGTTGAACTTGCGTAGTGGAGGAGAGGAGGTTTTCGGACAGCTAACGGGAAACCTATTAAACATGAGGCAGATATGAGAGAATTAGAAACAGCCCTGATGTTACCAGCAGAAATTGCCATTGTGAAATGTCGAGGACATGATTCAGATTCATCAAACATAGCAAAAGGAAACTGTCAAGCTGATTTGGAGGCGAAAAAAGCCTCAGGATTTATCAGCTGGAGTCAGATGGTGATGACAACACCAGAGGAAGAAGAGGTGATCAGATGGGATGAGGAATCCATCGCCTGTTGCCAACAAGGTGCGGCTCCAGAAGAAAAGGCAGTGTGGAGTGAAAGAGGAGCTGAAAAAAGACCAGATGGATTGTGGATAAACCCTGAGGATGGAAGATGGGTACTCCCGCTGAGTCTGAAGAGGAGAATTTTCGAGGAGGCCCACGGGTTGGCTCATGTAGGGGTACACCAGATGAGGAGGAATGTCCTCAACTGGTGGCACCCATATATGAACTCTTTGATCAGAGCGTTTGTCAAAGAATGCACGTTATGCAATTTGTATAACTCCAAGCCAGCTTTTAAACCACGTGAACAAGGAAAGTTTCCTACGGACATGACACCGGGTCGTGAGGTAATAATTGACTACACTGATATGATTCAACCAATACGAGGTTTCAGATACCTACTGGTTTGCGTCGACGCGTTCACAGGATGGCCAGAAGCCTGGCCCGCTAAAAAGGAGGATAGTCAAACTGTAATCAAGTGTTAAATAAATCATTACATCCCCAGACATGGGTTTCCTACTATAATTAGGTCCGATAATGGGACTCATTTAAAAAATGCAGATCTGCAGAAGGTTGAAAAGGCCTTGGGTTTGAAGCATGCTTTTGGTACAGTTTACCACCCCCAATCGCAAGGGAAGGTGGAACGATTGAATGGAAACCTGAAACAAAAATTATCAAAAATCTGTGCACAGACAAATTCCAATTGGCTGGATGCGTTACCGATCGCCCTTATGGCGGTAAGAGCTTCTGTTAACAGGGGTACAGGTTTCACCCCTTATGAACTGACCACAGGAAGGTCGTTCCCAGGGCCCCAGCAAAATATTGAGTGGCCCACAGAACAGGTATCTAAAATGACACACAAAATGTACTTTGATACACTAAAAGGTATGTTGTCTAGTTTTCATCTACAGATTCCTGAATCCAGTACTCCGGACGAAGTGAGCCCCACGTGCCCACTCTCAGATTGGGTACTGCTGAGAGTCACTAAACGAAAGTGGGCGGAGCCAAGGTGGACGGGCCCATATGAAGTGACGGAACGCACATCATACGCAGTACGCTTGAGAGGTAAAGGATCCACGTGATTTCATCTCAGCCAGTGTGCACCTGCGGGCGAACCGCAACGATCGCTGCAGCAGGTCCGGTCAGATCTGCAACATCAGTAGAGGAGGGGTCGAACACCTGACGTCTGGAGTGAGTGTCCTGCACGAGGGGGAAGTTGAGCTGGGTAATCATCTCTTGTCAAGAGGTGTGGAGAGCGGGCGTGTAAAGAGTGGAAGACGCGTTGTTTTAAACCCATTGGGGTTTTGTGAAATAAAAGGCAGCAGAAACGTTGGGAATGAAGTCCCCCTGTTTTGCCTGATAAGCAGCAAGTTTCCTTAACCCATTAATGTTCTTGTGAAATAAAAGGCAGCAGAAATATTGGGAATGAAGTCCCCCTGTTTTGCCTGGTAAGCAGCAAGAGGAGTCGAGCAGCTGTGTTCTTGGAGGCCTCAGGAGCAGTGGCCGGAGTTACGGAGGGAGCTACCACGGACGAGGAGATCTACTGTGGTTTCAACCTGAGGAGCTGCATCGAGCCATCCATCTAAATTCTGTGAAAAAGAAAAAAAAAAAAAAAAAGAAAAAATTGTGATTTTCAAGGTGTACGTGTTTATTTTCCACAGGTAGATTATAACTGTTAAGACATCCACTTACAATTTTCAAGGATTTTATCACCTTAAAATAGTGGAGTTAGAGTTACTTTTATAGGGTCAGAATTTTTAACTTTTTACTGTGCATGCATGTTAGATTATTTTTGCTTCACAGGTTTACAGTGATCGATTCCTGGGTCCAGTTGAACAAAAAAACCAACAATAATAATATTTCCTGTATCCAATAGAGTGGACTGTGTGTGACAAGTGGCTAGATTTTCTCCACTTGCTCTGTGATAATATTAATCTTTCAGGTTGTGTTGGGTTGACATTTTGCTGCATGTACTGTTGAATTCCAGGTTTATACATCATAATCAATTTTCATTTTCAGTGTGGTGGGGTAGCAATCATGGTTCTCATATCAAATAAGCTGTTGACTGCGGGGGGAATAATAGGGGTGCTGATGGTTTGTCTTGTTTTGGTGCTGGAGTTTACCTGTGTCATTCCAGGTCTAAGTAGATGTCGTACCATACCTGTGAAGATCAAGAGAGAGAGCCCTAGGATGGGGGCGTGGTCCCCGGTTCGAGATATTGATCAGTTACCGTTGAATTTGTCCCATGCTTTTCAGATGAATAGTTGGTATCGTTATGCTCAGTTTTTAGCCAGGGGGCGCCATGATTCTGAATGTTATGTCTGCACCAAACTTCCGGTCACAGCTTCACACTTGCCCTTGCGTGTTAAACCCCTGGATCGAGGGCGATCGTTTTGTCTTCTGCAATACAGCTCCAGTGGACATAGTAGGGGGCCATACTGGTGTGAGGCCAAGCGGTACGATCTGACGCAGGCAGCACAGGTGGTGGTGTTAAGCCAGTATGTGGAGTGGACCTCGGGTGAGCAGTTTCCCATTTGCGTGCACCGACAACACTGGCAGGACTCTTATCAGGTGGCGGTGGGCATGTTGCCCCCTGAGAAGTGTGAGGCAATATATCACCCTGGTAATCATCACATTGGTAATCATCACAATTGTCAGTAGCTGTGGATAACATTATGGAAATGATTACAGTTGAAATATTAAACGAGACTTCCAAAAATGTAATGATAAGTTGCGTATATCGATCACCTGATTCAAATATTGAATCATTCACCAATCACATCATGACAATATTGGAAAAAAGTTCTAATAAATCAGTTTTTTTGTGTGGAGATTTTAACATAGACCTGGGAAATAAAACACTCAAATAATATTGGAACATTTATAAACTCAATGCACAGTTTAAATCTTTATCCATTGATTTCAAAACCCACAAGAATTACTACCCATAGTGCTTCAATAATTGACAACATTTTTACAAATATAACAAATAAAGAACTTATGGGTGGCATTTTGATCACGGATGTCAGTGACCACCTACCAGTCTTCACTATCTATAAAAAAGATCAATATGATGTGAAAGTAGATAAAATTATGAAAAAAATAATAAACACATCAAAGAAAGCTCTAGATAAACTAAAAGAAGATTTAACAAAACAAAATTGGAAGGATGTATATGTTGATGATGTAAACAAAGTATATGATGTATTTATGAATATTTTAGGAGCTTTGTATAAAAAAAATTGTGTACAAGAAAATTACACAAAGAAACGTGTTGATGACAAACCGTGGATGACCAAAGGGTAAGTTATGTTATTGAGCCATTTACATATATATGCAATTTATCATTTTCAACAGGGGTATTTCCAAATAACATGAAAATAGCCAAGGTAATACCATTATATAAGAGTGGAGAGAAACGTGTGTTTAATAATTACAGGCCAATATCGTTGTTGCCACAGTTTTCGAAGATTTTTGAGAAATTATTTGTCACTAGATTAGATGAATTTATCAATAAGCAAAATATATTAAGTAATAGTCAATATGGGTTTAGACCTAAAAATTCTACGTCAATGGCACTCATGGATTTAATGGAACAGATAACGACTGCTGTGGATCAAAAAAAATATTGTATTAGTATTTATGTTGATCTAAAGAAAGCATTTGATACTATTGATCACAATATTCTTCTCAAAAAACTAAATAAATATGGTATTAGAGGGCATGCACTGCAGTGGGTATCTAGTTATCTAGAAAAAAGGAAACAATTTGTTCAAATAAATGATGTAAAATCTGAATTCTGTAATATTACATGTGGAGTGCCTCAAGGCTCTATACTTGGACCTAAGCTATTTATTTTATATGTGAATGACCTGGTAAATGTGACTGGATTTTTTAAATGTATTTTGTTTGCAGATGATACTACTTTTCTTTGTGTGGGTGAAAATGTTGTGGAAATGCTGAAGATGGCACAAACAGAATTTGTGAAAATACAAAATTGGTTTCAACTAAACAAATTATCTTTAAATGTTGATAAAACAAATTATATGATTTTTAGTAACAACAAGAAAGTGCTTGATACTCCATTTAGAGTCGATGGAATTGAAATTAATAGAGTCAATGAGGTGAAATTTCTGGGTGTCATCATTGATGAAAAACTAACATGGAGATCTCACGTAAAAAACTTAAGAACTAAAATAGCTAAATCGATTGCAGTAATGTACAAAGTTAGAGAGTTATTCAATGATAAAGCAATGTTTCTATTGTATAATGCCATTATTGTTCCACATTTAATTTACTGTATTGAAGTCTGGGGTAAAGCATGTAAAACAATTACAAATCCAATTTTTATTTTACAGAAAAGAGCCATAAGAATTATTACTAGAAAAGATTATAACCATCCGTCAAATATATTGTTTCATCAGCTAAAGATATTAAAATTTTATGACTTGGTTGATTACTATATCTTACTGTTTATGTATGGGGCCAACAAAAACATACTACCTACTAACATTCAAGGGATATTTGTTAAAAGAGAAAGTAATTATTATCTTAAGGGGATGCAGATGTTTGTGAAACCGTGGTGTCGCACCAGTCTCAAGATGCGATCCACTATATCTCAGGGTATTAGATTGTGGAATGATCTGGAGGTTGATATTAAAAAGGCCAAAACTATGTACATATTCAAGAAGATGATAAAAATTTGTTTTTAAAAAAATATTAAGTATAATGTGAGTTCATAAAAATTGTTTACAGTTGATCTTATATTTTAGCTGTTTTTTTTTTATTATTTTTTATCTTTTTATTTTTTTTATTAATTCATCTTGCTTTTGTATAGTAATTTTGTTTGGAATATATTTTGGGGACAAGGGGCAGATATTATAAGAATTCATTCTTCTTCTGCTGCCTTTCATTTTATTTTGGTGATTGTATATCTTTTTTCTTTTCTTTAAATTGTATTATATTTGTTGTTTGGATGAAATGAAATGAATAAATAAAACATACATACATACATACATACATTGGGGTACCTGGGAAGAATGGAACATTTCCCGTTGAGGATCTGGCTTGGTTGTGTGGGCATACGGTGCTTTTAAATCTTCCCAATAACTGGACAGGTATCTGTGCACCTGTGGCGGTCACAGACGAATCGTTTCTGGTGTCTGTAAGTAATGGCTCCCATTATGTCAGGCAAAAGAGGGCTGTGGGCATCAGGCCGCACGACTCTATTTGGGGTTCAGACGTGCCAGAAAAATTTAAACACTGGACGACGGGGGAGAAGGTCATGCTTTCACTTTTTCCGTGGGCTGGAAAACTCCTTTTACATTAGATTACCATTTTGGAATTTTCATTAATTCAACAATTAAGGCGCTGGAGGGCATCTCGGCTGAGTTGTCCGCCTTGAGGGTGATGGTGTTACAGAATAGAATGGTTTTGGATCTGTTAACTGCGTCTAGAGGTGGAGTGTGAGAGATTATTGGTAAGGATGCATGTTGTACTTACATCCCTGATGAGAGTAGTGCAGACCCCCCAGGCCAGGGTGACAGAGGCCCTGTCATAGCTGAGAGGGCTCCAGGAGGCTAAGGCCGAGGATCCTCCTGCAGGGTCACGGGGATTTTTGTCATGGTACATGAGTGGGTCTTGGAGTCAGGTGCTGCTCAAACTTTTGGCCCCTCCTCTGGCTATTATTGTTCTTTTTTGTGTCTTGTTGGGGTGCGTTGCACCGTGCGCTAAGGTGGCAGTCACGTGGATGATTAACTTTGATGGAGTGGTGGGGACAGGTACGGTGTGTCCTGTGATTCAGGCCAGTGATGACTCCTCGCTGTCAGGACAGGATCACCTGCAGTTGGCTGAGACAAAATATCTGTAGCCTTCGATGTTTAGTTGGTCTATCGTGTGTGATAGACCAAGCGGGGGATTGTTGGATTTCATGTTTTATCTTTTATTATTTTTTTGTCAAGCTTGAAATTTCATGTTATACAATGTGGGCATGTGTCATTTTTAAAGGGTTTCACTACACTTATAGCCTTACAATCATTTAAATGTTAATCAACTACTTTGCATGAGTATCTACTTTATATATATAATCTTACACTAGCTGGAGACAATCTTATAAATTTACAATCTTATAAATTTATATTTTTGATATAATTACAAGCGAATCATAGCAGGTAAGATACTGCTTAAACTCCAGGGAAGTGTCCCTGAGTATGCACTCACACACACACACACACACTCACACACACACACACTGACTGATTAACATAAATAGAACTAGAACACATTTCTTTAATATAGACTTAATATAGTTTGACTAAGTAAAATTCGTATGATAATAACAATTAGCATTTAATCGTTTAACCATTGTTTGTTGCTGGGTCAGTTTAGATGAGAGAATACAGGTTAATCTTCACAGTAAAGTACCAGAGAGTTTTTGCTAGAGGGGGGCAGGGTGACTTCAGCTGAACTGAGACACAAGTATAAGCCAGAGGGATCAATTAAAAACACATAGACATGAGTTAGTTAATAATTAATAGTTATTAATTATTCCTAGAAAGAAACTAACTTTAACATAAAATCATTTGGTATCACTAAGGTATAATCAAGTTAAACTAAAACAGAGCTAAAACAAAGAACCAATTTCAGTAAGCCATAAAACTCCTTCTTATCTATGGAATGTAGACGTTAATGTCCCTGGCAGAGCAGAGTATCCATGGCAACCTTTTTATCTAAACCAATCAGAGGAAGAGCCTGCTCAAATCTGTGATAAGACCCAGGGACAACCTGCAGAAAGAGGCATTTGCTTGGGTGAACTCATCTTATCAGGTTGGTTCGGTAAATGTCAATTGTATACATACATTGTATTTTGATTAAATGTTCTCTGAATTTTTGTAACCCGTTGTCAAATAAATCTTTTGAACTAAGGTGACCGTCTCAGCTGTTTTGAACACAATCGTGGCAGAACAAGCCACAACACAGGCCAAAACACCCATTGAGGTGTTCCCAGGTGAGAGGATTCCTACCCAGTCATTAGAATTGAAAGGGAAAAAAAAAAAAAAAAAACACTAGATAGTCACTATAATAAATATTTCATAATAATGGTGTGGAGAGGATGGCTGTAAGGGGAGAAGGGAGGCCATCTTAAAAAAAAAAAAAAAAAAAAAAAGAATTGAAAGGGACAAGAGCTTCAGCTCCCCCTCCCAAAAAAGGCGAGAGGAAACGAGGTTTCCCAGCAGCCAAACAAGATCCTAAATGGTTTCCCAAGGAACCAGAGGATGAACGAATGTACCAGAAGGGGGGCGAACGCCCTAAGGGTAAAAAGTATGGCACCAAAAGTGACCCATACAACCAGGGATCCCACTGGGAACCCCAGAGGAGGGGACTTGCTCCCCTTCCACGTCGGCCTGAACAGCCCGAGACGAAAAAGAAACAGCAGCAGATCCAGAAAGAGAGCCCCAGACCTCTGAGCTCGGACGAGACAGAGAGTGTGCGTCGGTTCTTGGAATTGTTGAAAGGTGTTGCCACGGACAAACAACCTAACGCGTTGTTTGGCAATATCATTGCTGATAAGTCAGAGCACACAAATAACACCGTTACTGCTGTCACAGACAGTCACCATGACGCGGTTGTTGTAAAGTCTGACAGCCCCTCACCCTCAAAAGGTGGGGTACATTCACACGTCACCGACGGTGACCCGTCACAAACGGAAACCTCAGAAACAGCAACAGCTGTACTAACGGTTCAGTCAAAACAGGGTGACACAAACAACAACGTTGCCGCTGTCACGGACAGCCACCAGGACCTTGTTGTTACAAACAATGAGAGCCCCTCAACACACAGTGAGCGGGTGATCTCATACATCAATGATGGAGGCCCGTCAAAAGCCGAACTCCCAGAAGCAGCAGCAACTGCACCAACGGTTCGGAAAAACCGGGATTACACAGGTGAAGGTAAACGTAAGAAGAAACGTCGGCCAAAACCTACAAGGTTCCTGTGTAACCTGATCAGAAAGGGGGTCGTTAAAAAAGCTTACCTGTCGATCACACTTGAAGGAGTCCTCACACGTGAAGCCCTACTGGATGGTAGAGCCGACATAACTATTATGTCAGCCAAACTGTTTGAGGAGCTCATGACCGCCGCTAACGGTGTTCACAGGGAAATACCTCTCATAGAATGTGCTATTGGACTGCAGAGCCTTGCAGAGACGAGGACAACCCTAACAGCTATAGCTATGGTTCACATGCAGGTTGGCGAGATGACACTATACCACCTGGTACATGTGTCTCCGGTAGACTCATTCCCATTTTTGATCGGCCAGGATTTTATAAATTGCTTTGACGCGATTATAGATTATGGTGAACAGACAATGTGGGCCAGATTGAGCAATCCTCTGCCAATAATCATGCCTCCTGAGACAGTCACAGACTGCCCAACAGCAGGCACCGCAGAAGGCACAAAGGACCTCTCAGCAGAGAACACAGTCCCAGTAAGTAAGCCTTCAAAAGCATGTGAGACCGAAGAGACCCAACCGGTGAACCCAACTATGACTGAACAAGAAGCCTCCTCTGTGAGCTGTGACAGTCAGAGCCCACCGAATACTACCTACCATTAAAGGTGTAGAGATCCAAGGATCCCACACCAAAAATGCTGTACTGTCGCTGCGGACAGATAAATCAGCTATCAAGGACGGAGCCGTGGATGGCCCTCAGTGGTCCTCTGACCCCTCTGGGCTGCTCGCAACTCTGTCAGTACAACCTACAGCCGAGGTAATGGCTGTCGCACGTGCACAGGCTACAGCCAAGCCGGCTGACGACACAGTCTCTGTACAACCCGTGCTGACTGACCCAGACATGATTCATCTTCTGAAGTCGAATCCTGCGATAAACTCGATGATGCTGTACTTGACTGACCCAGAGAAAAACACTCCGTCTGAAGACGACCTGGATTCCAATCCAGACCTTAAAGTCCTCTTTCAGCTGCGCAAAAAGCTAAAACTACTCAAGGGCATCCTAACTTTTGCTCATGGACCGACGTCCTCACCCATGTTCGTGGTCCCCCATGACCACAGGGGGGTGATGCCAGTTAGGGTGATGTTATCAGACGCGATAACGTGATCAAATCTGACGGTCAGAGTGAGTGACGCACCGAAACATCGTTTTCTAGTTGCTTAATCACTACTTTTGTCGATGTTGAAACATTGTTTTTCTGGTTGCTTAATCACTACTTTTGTCGATGTTGAAACGTTGTTTTCCTGGTTGCTTAATCACTACTTTTGTCGATGTTGAGACATCGGTTAATTGGTTTTTGGTATTGTTTCTGAACACCCCCAGCAAGAATGAATTTTGTGTGTACTTTAGTCAGAGACTAAAAGGACTTTAACTATGCCAACATGCAGTTCAATTGTTAAACTTCAATCTTTGAGGAGTCAATGTAGATTATTGCTACCTTAAGTACCATAACCTACACTGGTCTCACGACGCTCAAGCTGAACCTACTCGAACAATCCTATTCGGGGGGGGGGGGGGGGCTAGCTATTCCTTCAGTTGA
Source organism: Nematolebias whitei (assembly GCF_014905685.2). Classification (NCBI taxonomy): domain Eukaryota; kingdom Metazoa; phylum Chordata; class Actinopteri; order Cyprinodontiformes; family Rivulidae; genus Nematolebias; species Nematolebias whitei. The sequence goes on from NC_056514.1 coordinate 10,916,334, forward strand.
GTCTCGCCATAGACTCAAAAACATTTAGGGGGAATCCAGAGAAACCAAACCTCAAGTCGTTCGTCTAAAGGGACAACAGACAATTGAACCAAACTATATTTTGCCATGTAAATCTAACTTAAACCAAGTAAGGAATGGAAAAATAGTTTGGAATGCCCTTCTATAGGAATAAATCCCTATATAAATTTTTTCAGCATGACCCACCCTTTAACTGGTAACTGTAGCTGATCTAAACCATGATAGCTTACACACCAAGTGCAAATAGGTTAAGGTCTTATGTAAAATCCCACTCATAAGCCCAACTAAAACCACATAAATGCATAACACATAGAACTAGAATGGCACCCACTGGGAACCACTAGCAGCAACCTTCGCTGAAGGGACCTACAACTCCAACGTGGGTCTCCAATCTCCATCCAGTGGTCGCCTCTGCAGTTCAACTGACGGAACCCCTCTGCATGCTGATCAATCAACACCTCCAATCATTGTGGATTTATCGTTGTGGATTATATGACTTTTTCAATGGATTACAGACTTTGTTTCCAAGGGGTTAAAGCATTGCTACAATGGAATTACTAACATAATGGAATTACCAACAACATTATGAAATTACCTGAACCATTGTGGGATTACCTTCTTTGACTTTTGTTTTCCTCTTGCTGGATTACATCAAGATCAAGGACATTCGAAGGCGTAAGTTCATGTTGGAATTCATCCCCATGGACAGGCGATGATTTCCAAAGTGGGGACTGTAGTGAACTCGGCCTCCGACAAAAACCTGTCTCTGAAGACCTTCATGGGACAGGAACTGTTATTTCATTGATTTGAATCCAGAAATACAAATTAGCTCATCCAGAGACTGTCTAATTGTATCCTGAATTAATCAATTGAAAGAACACTCTTCTTTTTATATTCTCATTACTATTTTACAATATCTTGATAATCAAAAAGTGTGTTTAGTTCATATCATTTCTAATGGTGATGTGAACCACTCATTTTAAATCAACTGTGAAACAGTATTAATGATTTTTTTAAACCTCATTTAAATTAGAAATCAAGTTAAATGTCTATTTACAAAGTAAGTATGCATTTTGATTTTCTGTCTAAATGAGGTCAGTGATGTCGGTCAAAAGTCAGAGACAGTCAGAAAAGAAGTTATTAGAACGGGCTGTATTGTTTTTAAACCTAGCAGACGGTAAAAAACACTGGCATCTGCGTTGTCTCACTTCGCCATAACATTTCTCTGTCTGTACTAAACGTTCCTAAACATTCCTGAACCGTCTGTTGACTTTTAATAACCCTCTGACATCACTAGAACCGCCCCCTGTTGGTTGTTTCAACCAATCAGGAAGTCCTGTGACCTAAAGTGAGAACTCTTTAAAAGTCGACACTTCCTGGAACTATTCAGTCTTCTCAGTCTTCTCTTGATGGAGTCTTCTCAAGCCTTCTGGAGTCTTCCACTCCTGAGTGGGATCTCTGACGGAGTCACAGCGACTTGCTGTGAATCCACCCGGGCGTAACGCCTCCAACTTTGAAGGGAGCTGAGCCTGTTTGTTGAACGGAGTAAATCGACATGACTTCTGACAATGACCAGCCGCTCTAACCGGAAACGCTGGAAGATAGCTTTGAAATGGACCCGGTACCGGAGCTGATTTATCTCCTGCGAAGGTAAAGAGTCGTCACGCGCTAAGTGTACCAGAGGTTTGAGCTGGCGATTGAAAGAAGCGTGCCAATTCTGGTCAATCCAAACATACACCTTTCTCCATCCATCTCTTCTTTAAACTCCTTCATTCCTTCCTTTAAACTCTTCTATTTTGCTAGTAATCAATCTAGATGCCTTCAGAAATGTCTTGTTGTCTTATTAGTAAAGCGTGCCAAGTTTTATTAATCAGAACCAGATCAGCTAATCAAGTGTACATGTTTTAATGTTAAATTTTGATTCTGTTAAATAAATGACTGCATTTATTCTGATGGGTCAAAGAAAATTAACGTCTCTTGTCACTGATTAAACAATACTCACAGTTACCTCGGTCACATGGCATTAATTTAACTCGAAAAAGAAAGAACCCGTTATATTTAAATAATTAGTAGTGAAGCGACAGCAAAGGCTGCACACCTACATTTGGTGGGACCGTACGTGTTTTAAATAACACATTTGGTGGGACCGTATGTCCACAGCAAAGCTCTCCTTGACACACTACACTTCTAACCTACAAAGCTCTCAACAGCCTAGCTCCATCTTATATTACAGATCTTGTTGTTCCATATTTTCCTAACAGAGCACTTCGTTCTCAGACTGGAGGCTTACTTGTGGTTCCTAGAGTTTCCAGAAGCAGAATGGAAAACAGATCTTTCATTTATCAGGCTCCTCTCTTGTGGAACCAACTTCCAGTTTCTGTCCATGAGGCTGCCACATTGTCCAGTTTTAAGACTGGGCTTAAGACTTTCCTTTTTGATAAATCCTATGGTTGAGGTTGGCTTGTTGTGCTGCTATAGGCTTGGACTAATGGAGGACAAAATTACCTCATTTCATCAAATGAATTGTTTGCATTTGAAATTATTTCTATCTTAACATCCGTTTCTCCTTCCTGTTCCTCTCAAACCCAGCTGGTCGAAGCAGATGGTCGCTTGTCCTGAATCTGGTTCTGCTGGAGGTTTCTTCCACATTAGGGAGATTTTCCTTTCCACTGTCGCCTTCATGATTGCTCAAGATGAGAGTCTGCGATGAAGTTAAGACTCAAAGCAGTCTGTTGGCTTCCTTAGACAAATCACATTATTTGAACTGACTTTGTATATACCGGTAAATGGACTGTACCTTTTGAACGCCTTTCTATCTTATCAAGATACTCAAAGCTCTTTAAATCACAATCTGTGCTTCATTTATCCATTCAGACAACACTCTACTAGATCTCTACAAAGACTAATCAGAGCTTTATCACATTCATACACCGATAGGACACACATCGGAGGCAATGAGGGGTTCAGTGTCTCACTCAGGGACACTTCGGCATGTGACTGCTGGTGAAATCGAACCTTCCACTGGAGGACAACTGCTCTAACCACTCAGCCACAGCTGCCATCGATATGAATGTTTATGTTCAGTGTTCTGAAATGACTTCTGTTGTGACTTGGCGCTATAGAAATACATTGAACTAATTGAATGGTTGTTTGTCTCGTGGCTCTGTGTGGCCCTGTGAAGGACTCGTGACCTGTGTCCCCCGACTCTCGCACAGTGATGGCTATATATGGGCAGCAGTGACCCCCGTGACCCAGAAAGGATGAAGTGGGTAAAGATGAATGGATGGATGTTTGACATTTTTGTCTCAAATACTTATAACTCTGAGATAGAACTGTACTCTACATTCAGTATACAGGTCCTTCTAAAAAAATTAGCATATTGTGATAAAGGTCATTATTTTCCATAATGTAATGATAAAAATGAAACTTTCATATATTTCAGATTCAATGCACACCAACTGAAATATTTCAGGTATTTAATTGTTTTAATACTGATGATTATGGCATACAGCTCATGAAAACCCAAAATGCCTGTCTCAAAAAATTAGCATATCATGAAAAGGTTCTCTAAACAAGCTATTAACCTAACCATCTGAATCAACGACGTAACTCTAAACACCTGCAAAAGATTCCTAAGGCTTTTAAAAACTCCCAGCCTTGTTCATTACTCAAAATCGCAATCATGGGTAAGACTGCCGACCTGACTGCTGTCCAGAAGGTCATCATTGACACCCTCAAGCAAGAGGGTAAGACACAGAAAGAAATTGCTGAACGAATAGGCTGTTCCCAGAGTGCTGTATCAAGGCACCTCAGTGGGAAGTCTGTGGGAAGGGAAAAGTGTGGCAGAAAACGCTGCACAACGAGAAGAGGTGACCGGACCCTGAGGAGGATTGTGGAGAAGGGCCGATTCCAGACCTTGGGGGAGCAGCGGAAGCAGTGGACTGAGTCTGGAGTAGAAACATCCAGAGCCACCATGCACAGGCGTGTGCAGGAAATGGGCTACAGGTGCCGCATTCCCCAGGTCAAGCCACTTTTGAACAAGAGACTGCGTCAGAAGCATCTCGCCTGGGACTGCTGCTGAGTGGTCCAAAGTTATGTTCTCTGATTACAGTAAATTTTGCATTTCCTTTGGAAATCAAGGTCCCAGAGTCTGGACGAAGAGAGGAGACACAGAATTCACATTGCTTGAGGTCCAGTGTCAAGTTTCGAAAGTCACTGGGGTGTCATGTCATCTGCTGGTGTTGGTCCACTGTGTTTTATCAAGGGCAGGGTCAATGCAGCTAGCTATCAGGAGATTTTGGAGCACTTCATGCTTCCATCTGCTGAAAAGCTTTATGGAGATGAAGATTTCATTTTTCAGCGCGACCTGGCACCTGCTCACAGTGCCAAAACCACTGGTAAATGGTTTACTGACCATGGTATTACTGTGCTCAATTGGTCTCCCAACTCTCCTGACCTGAACCCCATAGAGAACCAGTGGGATATTGTGAAGAGAAAGTTGAGAGACGCAAGACCCAACACTCTGGATGAGCTTAAGGCCGCTATTGAAGCATCCTGGGCCTTCATAATACCTCAGCAGTGCCACAGGCTAATTGCCTCCATGCCACATCGCATTGAAGCAGTCATTCATGCAAAAGGATTCACGACCAAGTATTGAGTGCATAACTGAACATGATTATTTGAAGGTTGGCGTTTTTTGTATTAAAAACACTTGTCTTTCATTGGTGGTATAGTGAACTTGACCTAAGGTCAAAACCCTTGACCTTAAGAACCTTGTGGGACAGAAACTGTCATTTCATTGATTTGAATCCAGAAATACAGGTTCACCCATCCTGAGACTTTCTTTCTTGAAAATTCAAGTGAAAGAACACTCTCTTTTCTATTATCATTACTGTTTTACAAATGTTTGATAATCAAAGTGTTTTAGTTCTAACATTTTAGATGTTACAGGGAACTAATCAATTTTATTAACTATAAAACAGTAACAATGATTTTTTAGTTGCTTATGCAAAGTAGAATTCATGTTAAGGCCTGTTACAGAGTAATTATGCATTTTCTGATTTCTGTCTTTGAATGAGCAGTGTACGTTTTCCAAGGTCAGGAGTCGAAGCAGATAAGTGTTGGAACAACTGTCTTGTTTTAAATCCTCTCAGACGTAAACAGAGAAGTTGGCACCTGTTTCTCCAAACTCGCCCAAACATTTCTCTCGCCTGTCTGGGAACATTTTCAATCTGTTCCAATAACATTCTTGCTGTTTTCTGACTTCTAGTAACCTCTTACATCACAAAACACACCCCTGTCTGGTTGATATTGACCAATCAGGAACTCTCAAATATACCGGAAATAGAGCCCTTTAAAATGTCGGTACCTCCTAGTTCTCCCAGTTCTGAGATGTTCGCAGTTCTGTGAAGTCGATGTTCTGTGAGTTGCCGTTGGAGTCGGGCTGGAGAGTTTGCAGCTCCAGTCGTTTGGGAGAACAGAAGTCCAGCCATGATAAGGCTCTTCCGAGTTGGGATTATAACATCTATTCCCTCTGAGTGGAACTCGGACGAACCCCACTCATGTGAAGTCCACCCGGTGAGGTGAACTGTTGTTGACGAAGCCCCGTCACCACTCCGGATGTATCTCTGCTATCCTACGGAGACGCTGAAAGGTAGCGTTAACTGGAGCTCCTCTTCTTCTGATCCATCGTCAGAGAGGTAAATGAGTCTAGTCCACTACTGAGCGTACCGAGGAAAAGCTGGGTCGGATGGAGGGTGTCGTCCTGTCAACACTTTTCACTCATACACACCACATTCTCCCTCATCCATCTTTCACTCCCACTAAACTTCATCTTTCCATCTTTAAAAATTCTTCTATCAAGTAGAAATCATTCCAGATATTTTAGAAATGTCTGTGTAAAGTGCTCATTCCACCGCCGTGTGGATTGATGTCTGCTGTTCTGCTGAAAAGTGAAAACAATCGCCGTATTGTTTCTCACTACATGTGATGATGATGATTATCCGATCAGTCGTATCCGACTTTCGGTCACTTTATGAATATTCGAACTCCATGCCTCCCTGTCTTTCACCAATTTTTTCAATTCCGCAATTGGCATATTCATTGTTGTCGTTATTGTGTCGAGCCATCTCGTTCTTTGGCGGCCTTGTCTTCTTTTTCCACTGACTTTTCCAAGCATCATTGACGTTTCCAAAGAATTTGCACGCATCACGTGACCAAAATAAGAGAGCTGCTGTTTGGTAATTTTGCCCAGTAAGGACATTGATGGTTTGACCCGGTCCAAAACTGTCTTGTTTGTCAACATAGCAGTCCAAGGTATTCTTAGCATTCTTCTCCAGCACCACAGTTCGAAAGCTTCGACTTTTCTTTTCTCTTCTTTCCTAAGCGTCCAACTTTCGCAGCCATACATCATTATGGGGAAGACAATTGCGTTGACTAGTCTTACTTTAGTTACAAGGTTAATATCCTTGCTCTTCCAGAGCTTATCTAATCCCAGCATTGCAGTCCTGCTAAGTGTAATTCGTCTCTTGATCTCGGGAGCCGAAGCCCCACTGCGGTCCATTTTTGTACCAAGAAAGATAAAATCTTGGACAGACTCGATTACCGTGTTGTTGATTTGCGTGTTCATTATACCATTGCCTGCCGTGGTCATAACTTTTGTTTTTTTGATGTTCAGGTACAGTCCCATTCGTTCACTTTCCTTTTGCACACGTCGAACGAGGCAATCGAGGTCCTTTTCACTCTCTGCGAGCAGGGTTGTATCATCTGCATACCGAAGGTTGTTGATGTCTCACTACATGTAAAGCTGTTTAATTATGTTGTTATTTTCATATTTTGCCAAATTAATGTAAATGTTTGATGTTAAACTTTGATTCTGTAAATAAATGGCCACATTCATTTTGATGGGTCAAAGATAAATAACGTCTCACGTTACATTTTATTAAATTCAATGCACGTATGTTACACAGTCCAGAAAAATGAAGAACCCGTTTAATGTAGGAATATATCTCAGGATATGTCATACTACAGTGGGATGAAATATGCTAATTTTTTGGGACAGGCATTTTGGATTTTCATGAGCTGTATGCCATAATCATCAGTATTAAAACAATTAAAGACCTGAAATATTTCAGTTGGTCTGCAATGAATCTGAAATATATGAAAGTTTCATTTTTATCATTACATTATGGAAAATAATGACCTTTATCACAATATGCTAATTTTTTGAGAAGGACCTGTACTACAGATTTTGACATTTTGTGGAAAACCTGGTCTGATGCAGAGAGATGGCATCCATCCCACTTTGGATGGAGCCGCTCTTCTTTCTAGAAATATGGCTGATTTAGTTTGTCCTCTAAATTACTGACAACCCAGGGTCCAGTCCAGGAAGCAGAGTTGTAGTCCTCCACACCTCTCTGCTGCTTCTCCTCTGTTACCCATCTGTCACCCAAGTTGCATTCGGCCCTAAAAAAATCCGACCTGGCCTGGACCGAACCCGTAATCTGGCCTCATTTTCTCTGAGCCCGACCCGCAACCAACCTAATTAACTGTGATTACAGACTTCATCCATCAATCCATCATCTTTTACCTGCTTCTTCCATTTTGGGTCATGGAGGTCGCTGGTGTCCATGTCCAACAATCACTGTGCGAGGGGCGAGGTACACCCTGGACAGGTCTCCAGTCCATCACATGGACACACAGAGACAAACAACCATTCACTCTCTCACCCACACCTAAAGACAATTTAGAGTTATCAATCAGTCTAACATGCATGCTTTTGGTCTGTGGGAGGAAACCGGAGTACCTGGAGGAAACCCAAGCATGCACGGAGAGAACATGCAAACTACACCCAGAAAGACCCCTGGACCGGGATTTGAACCGGCAACCTTCTCGCTGAGAGGCAGCAGCTCTACCAGTCGTGCCATCATGCTGCCCAGATTAGACTTGAACCTGAAAATCAAACAAACATTTTTTTAAAGGTTTTACTGCTTTTGTAAGCAAATCAGTTTGACCTGATTTAAAAACGTATTTCCAAATTAGGAAGATATAAGATTTCTTGTTTATTAACAAGAGTGAGCTGATTATTATAGTTATTATAATATTATAGTTATTATAACAACAAATCCATGCTCAATAATGCAGGTATAAAATCGTTGGTTACGTACTGTAACCCCAGATTCTATGAGTATAGGCGTAGCCCTTTAAGAGCTGTCGCTTAGTGGGTTTATCCCGTTATGCGGAGAATTACACTGAAAAATTTAGTCCACGCCCACCTGCTATGTGGGCCCCACCCGGTCCGTATAAATTACGTTAAGAGCAGGAAATCGGCTCCCAAAAATAGCTTTTTCTTCAGCCATTTAGGAGCCAGTGAGGCCCGACGCTTAAAGGGCTACGCCTATACTCATAGAATCTGGGGTTACAGTACGTAACCAACATTCTATTTCGTATAGGCTTCGCCCTTTAAGAGCTGTCGCTTAGTGGGTTAAGGGTGAAACGGATGTTGTCCTCGCCTCACTGGGTCCATTCGAACACCGTATGAAGCAGAAGCTTGCCCAAAAAATGTCTAGTCACTCAGCTCCCATGTGCGTAATTACGCATTGCGTAATTATGTGTGCCATACACAGACGCATGTTGTGTAACTATGCATTCTGAATGCATGAACGCCCCGGAAAACTTCAACGGGGAGGGGAAAAAAGCTGAAAAGAGCCATGAACCAACCGGTTTACGGCTGAACCGTATGAACAGATTAATAATAACAGGAGAGCTGATTATTAATCAAATGAACTGATTGGTAACAATAGTCATGAACTGATTAGTGACAATAGAACCAAAATAACAATCACAACTTGTGACTGATGACATCTCACACTGTAATGCATGCAGACAGATGTGAGTAAAACGGAGTTCCATGAAACAACAATATTCATTCTGTAAACACTAAGGACAGAATGTGCCATGGAACGAGCCGTCACATTACGTAGATAGAAGCGAATAAATGAGCAGGGTGTTGACCACGTGGCTGCAGTGCAAAATGTCCTGCATTGACATACCATTATGCAAAGCAGTCGAAGATGCGATACCCCCTGGTCGAGTGTGCTCTGAGGTTGACAGGAGGCTCTAAATCTGATGCTCTGTAGGCTTCAGAAATGGCCTCACACAGCCAGTGTGACAAGCGCTGGGTGGATAACGGACGACCTGCAGATGCATCTCTATAATGCACAAACAAATGTTGACGCATTGCAGCTGTGCACGCTATGTAACATGTCAACGCCCGCCCAGGACAGAGGAGATAAAAAGACGCTACTTCTTCTGATCTGTGTGTGAAGGGGGGGGGGGGGGGACCCCTACAACGATATTGCTCTTGATTTAAAAGAGCTTGTGATGTTTTAGGCATAAAAGCTGAGTTGGTCTAAAATCAGCTGAGCTGCCGTCAGCCTGAATTCTGAGACATGACGGAGCGACAGAGAGGGCAGATAAATCACTCACTCTCTTAGCGGATGTTAAAGCCAGCCACAGGCTGTTTAAAGAGACAAGAATTTAAGTGGAACCTGATCCAAAGACTCAAATGGAGCTTTGATCAGGACCTGCAGGACCAGTATTAAATCCCACTGTGGAACAAGTGGGTGTGAAACAGGCCTGCGTCTCTGTACACCTTTTAGAAAACGCTTCATCAGCGGACGATTAAAACCTGATCTGTCTCAGAAACCTTTGTGTCAGGAAGAGATGGCTGCAGCGTATGTTTTAATCGTGCTGGATGCCAAATTTCTGTCCATCAGCTGCTACAGAAAGGACAACATGCCACCTAATGGACATGAGATGGCCTCTACACCCTTCTCTGTACACCAGCACTGAAAAGCTGTCCGCTTTGATGTGTACATCGCTGTGGTAGATGCAGCACGTGAAACCTGAATTGTGCGCACTACATCCTGTGGGAGACCCATCCTCTCTAAGTGGATCCGTTCAGCGGCCAGACCCACAGGTGCTGGCCTATTTCTGGGCAACTCCTGGTCGCTCCTCCTGCCTAGAGGAGAGCGTCCTCCCTCCACGGCAGTTTCCACGGCACCCCGACAGCAGGCGTTGCAGGGCTGGGAACCATGGTGCGCTAAAGCACTTGGGGCAGAGGAGCTGCCAGTCCCTCCTCCTGAGCATGGTTCAGAAAACCGTGATATCAGAGGGAGAAAAGAAGGTGAAAAGGCATTACGACCACAGGCTGTGAGCAGGCACGTCCACCCAGCGGTGGATCGTCCCGTGGCTCCACGATAATTATAATTGACATTGAGCGTTCTCTCGTGTTGCTACACGTCCACAGGCACTGGCAGGATTTCTACCATGTCTGAGCCATAGCTCTGGGTGGGAGGTCCCACGTCCCCGTGCCGCAAAGGACCGTCTTTGAACATCACATCCGCCCCCTGTTCGGAATACATGAGATGTACCCACTCCAACGGAGAGCAGATTGGGTGTGCCCCACACAGCATCTGTCTCACAATGTGGCACATGGGTTGAGCGCATACATCTCCTGCCAGTATGTATGCAACAGTCACTTGCTGTCTGTGTGAATCAAAAAACCCTGATGATTCTGCAGCTCAAGGTCAGTGTTGAGTCACATTCAAAGTTCCAGTGCGACACTCCAAAAACATTTAAATGAGCTGCTGTGTGGAGAACCACAGCACCCTCACAGCTTGTTAAATGTGTGTGCCTCTGTGAGAAACTGACATGTGTGACGTAGGTCTGCTGACGGAAAACAGCTGATATCACTCAACCAGTTCATGTGAGTTGCACTGCTGCCACCTGTCTGTACAAACTGCTCAGCAGCAGAAGGTGTCCAGATAAAGCAGAATTAAAGTGGTTCGGGCGCATAATGGAGTGTTGTTTCTCACAGTTCAGAAATTGACAATCTAGAATAAATCTCATCTTTCCAGTTCATTGGGACCAGGAAGTGATGAGAGAGGGACCTTGCGTTTTCCTCTCCTTCTGAGACTCTAGAAATTACATTTAAAACAGAATTTCCTGAGCTTCTGCGAGATGGGACGAGATCTGTTCAGAAATGACAGAAAAAACGTCACAGAGTTCCTCCACACCGGGGTTGAGCTGTACTGCAGCGTGAAACCTCGTATGAAAATGGTTCGCCCATCCGTCTGGAGCGCGCGCTCATTGCCACCTGTTTATAAGTTATAAAGCGGGCACGCATTTATGCTGTGAAACTCACATGCAGGCTGATGTGAGCTGGAGCACGCCGAGAAAGAAAAAACACGCGCGTCCCCGAGCATGCAAAACGTTGTGTGTTGCTGATGCTGCGGGAAGCAGCTCATCTGTGTTGTGCTCACGTTGTGTGCAGCTGCTCCGTGTAAACGCTCGGGAAGCGGGTGCACGTATGAGCCAACGTGCCCTGTAGGGTCGTGTGTGCGTGCCCTCATTCATGTGACGCCTTAAGCCAGGATTGCAGCGGGGGCGCGCGTTGACACTGGTGCGGTCAGGAAGCAGCGTGAGGCATCGGTGGAGCGAGGTTACCACTGGCTCTGTCTGCAGAAACACGTTCATTGTTGGCTGCGAATCGCATGAACTTTTGAGTGATTCCACGAGCTGCAGTATTAATTCAGAAAACCTTCTTCGAGGATGTATGAGCCGAGCCACTGTGAAGCTGCTGACGCAGCGGGAGCGCGCGTTGGCCCTGGTGCGGTCAGGAAGCAGCGTGCGGCATCGGTGGAGCGAGGTTACCACTGGCTCTGTCTGCAGAAAAACGTTCATTCTTGGCTGCGAGTCACGTGAACTTTTGAGTGATTCCACGAGCTGCAGTATTAATTTAGAAAACCTTCTTCGAGGATGCCGGAGCCGAGCCGCTGTGAGGCTTGTGAAGCTGCTGATGCCGCGGGAGCGCGCGTTTGACACCACTGCGATGAAAAAATGTGTCGCTCCTGCCGAGAGCGAGATATGTTGCTGAGCTCGTACCGCAGCCTCAATCAGGCTCGGCTCCAGGGGCCCACATAGCAGGTGGGCGTGGACTAAATTTTTCAGTGTAATGCTCCGCATAACGGGATAAACCCACTAAGCGACAGCTCTTAAAGGGCAAAGCCTATATGTGTAGATGAACAGATGCTGCAAAATATTCATCAATTAAAACGGATTCCTCATTTTTCTGGACTGAATAAAACGTGCATTGATGTTAATGAAATGCAAACGTGAGACGTCATTTATCTTTGACCCATCAAAATGAATGCGGTCATTTATTTACAGAATCAAAGTTTAACATCAAACATTTACATTAATTTGGCAAAATATGAAAATAACAACATAATCAATCAATCAGGAAAACCATACGGCCATGATTTTCCGTTGCTTCACCACAGACATTTATGAAAACTGTACAACTATGATCAATTATCCACACGGCGGTGGATGAGCACTTTACACAGACATTTCTAAAATATCTGGAAGGATTTCTACTTGAGAGAAGAATTTAAAGATGGGAATGAAGTGTAAAGGGAGTAAAAGATGGTATGTGAGGGGAAGTGTTCACCAGAACCGACACTCTCCATCAGAACCCAGCTTTCCTCGGTACGCTTTGGTAGGAAACTTGACTCATTACCTTTCTGAAGATTAATCAGCAGATATGGAGGTCCAGTTAACGCTACCTGTCCAGCGTCTCCATAGGATGGCTGTGACTCGTCCGAAGTAGTGACGAGATTCCGTCCGACACCAGCTCACATCAGCAATAGCAATAATCCAACTCGGAGGAGCCTTATCATGCTGGACTTCTGTTCTCCCAAACGACTTCTCAGCGCCTCACCGAAC
>NC_056514.1:10949140-10973085 GCF_014905685.2 Nematolebias whitei
TGCTGCTGAGTGGTCCAAAGTTATGTTCTCTGATTACAGTAAATTTTGCATTTCCTTTGGAAATCAAGGTCCCAGAGTCTGGAGGAAGAGAGGAGACACAGAATTCACATTGCTTGAGGTCCAGTGTCAAGTTTCCACAGTCACTGGGGTGTCATGTCAGCTGCTGGTGTTGGTCCACTGTGTTTTATCAAGGGCAGGGTCAACGCAGCTAGCTATCAGGAGATTTTGGAGCACTTCATGCTTCCATCTGCTGAAAAGCTTTATGGAGATGAAGATTTCATTTTTCAGCACGACCTGGCACCTGCTCACAGTGCCAAAACCACTGGTAAATGGTTTACTGACCATGGTATTACTGTGCTCAATTGGCCTGCCAACTCTCCTGACCTGAACCCCATAGAGAACCTGTGGGATATTGTGAAGAGAAAGTTGAGAGACGCAAGACCCAACACTCTGGATGAGCTTAAGGCCGCTATCAAAGCATCCTGGGCCTCCATAACACCTCAGCAGTGCCACAGGCTGATTGCCTCCATGCCACGCCGCATTGAAGCAGTCATTCATGCAAAAGGATTCCCAACCAAGTATTGAGTGCATAACTGAACATGATTATTTGAAGGTTGGCGTTTTTTTTGTATTAAAAACACTTGTCTTTTGTTGGTGGGATGAAATATGCTATTTTTTTGGGACAGGCATTTTGGGTTTTCATGAGCTGTATGCCATAATCATCAGTATTAAAACAATTAAAGACCTGAAATATTTCAGTTGGTGTGCAATGAATCTGAAATATATGAAAGTTTCATTTTTATCATTACATTATGGAAAATAATGACCTTTATCACAATATGCTAATTTTTTGAGAAGGACCTGTATAACCAACTTCAGTCAGGTCTTTTACACCTTCAGCTAATTAAACACTACTGTTGCATTTTGAAGCAGTCTTTAGGAGTGATCCAGCTCTCCACTCTCATCTTAAACTCCAGTTATCGGTAATTTTATCGGCACTCTTGGAGACTCATGGTTTAATTTCCTTTGAAACTGTGGCAGTGATTCAAAAGGCTCAAACAGGTCTGTTTTAATGCGTAAGGAGGGCTGCTTGCTTTCTGATGAGCCACACTTTGAGGGCATTTTGGCTGCTGAGAAGTGTTGTTAAAATGTGAAACATTTTAATTCATTTAGGTAAAACTCATACACAATCTGGATCAGCTTTTTCGTGTTGCTGACTCAGCGAGAAGGGGTTCTTTGCAGGCCAAAAGTGGGCATTTCAGGAGAATAGGCGTTTGTGGGGGGCAAACACTGATTGGCTAGCTGTATTTGTTGGCTCTTTAGGTAAGTTATGTCAGCTCTTTTTTAAAAGTGAAGGTTTCTAAGAAACAGTGTAATATCTGCTGTCAAACACAAGAAGATTCTTTTTAGTCCTTGGGTTGTATGCTGCACCTGACAAAGGTCGGCTTGAGTGTGGTCTGGGTACAATGAAATATGAAGCATCTGAAGCAAAACTTGCTCCCATTTGTCAAAAAGTCCAGTCTCAATTAAAGATCATGAGTTCTGTGATGAGATAATGGCCCAAAACAAAGCTAAAAACAAAATTTGCTCTTTAGAAATGCTCTTCTATGAGATCTGATCTATGAAAAGAGCTGAAACATGGAGTAGGATTGACCCTTAAAATCTGAGACAGCTGAGGAAGTTAACCAGTAAACAGAAATATCTGCTCAAGTTGCAGAAATCTTACAGAAACTGACAATCACTCATCTGCAGTGACCGATTTAAAAGCTGAACGAGAATGTAAATCTAAAACAGTTCAATCTGGTCCTCTTGACATTCAAAAAAACAAAACAAAGCAAAAAAAATGTACATATGTTTCATCTTTCATCCGAAAGACTTCCTTAGTCTGAAGTGCTGTATTCAGCTCAGTCTTATAAATAGCACCTTCTCAGAGTGGATCAACCAGTTTGCTGCTGACAACCAAAACCAGCTGCTCACATGGTCAAGAAGGACCATCAGCCTAACAATGGATCATTAGCACACTGATGGCTGTTTACTATTCACAGGGGGTTGAGTGATACTAGCAATAACAGCATTGTAAGAGGGGGACAGTTGAACACGTAGGCCTCCACCCCGGTTTAATGATGGACAATTTCTTTTCACAAAGATGGCCTCCTTTATTTCTCTCTCAAACCATCGTTCCTCTCTATCCAGGATGTGAACATCTTCATCCCTGAAAGAGTGACTGCTGGTCTGGAGATGAGTGTAGACCGGAGAATCCTGGCCTGATGGTGTTGATCTTCTGTGCTGGGCCATCCTTTTGGCCAGTGGCTGTTTAGTTTCCCCGATGTAAGACTGATCACAGCCCTCCTGACACTGAACAGCATACACAATATTACTCTGTTTGTGCCGGGGGACTGGATCTTTGGGATGAACCAGTCTTTGCCATAATGTATTTTGGGGTTTAAAAGCCACTGGGACGTTATGTTTAGAAAATAAACGTCTCAGTTTCTCTGATACTCCCTCAACATACGGAATGACCACTGGTCTGGGTTCCTCCTTTTCACCTGATGGCTGACTGGAGTCCTGTTTGGGTTTCTTCTCTGCTTTCAGGAAGACCCAGTTAGGATGTCCACATTGCTCTAGAGCCTGTCTTGTGTGGGATTTCTCCTTCTGCCTGGCTCCTGAGTTAGTGGGGACGCTGTCTGCTCTGTGGTACAGAGTCCTGATGACTCCTAACTTGTGCTCCAAAGAGTGATGGGAGTCAAACTGCAAATACTGGTCTGTGTGGGTGGGTTTGCGGTACACCTCAGTTTGCAAATGTCCTCTATCAGAGACTGAGACCTCACAGTCCAAGAAAGCCAACCTGCCAGAAGAGAATGTGAAGTTAAAGGAAATGTCCTTTGTCCCAAGGCCAGTTTAAGTATCATTAATATTTTGGGTTTTTTATTTTTCTTTCTTTATGAATTTATTGTAACTATTTTCACATTTTTCAACAACCAAAATGTATTTTGTTTTTTAATGTAATGGCTAGGTATTCAAAAACAAACATTTAGCCCTCCCCACTACCCAGTTATGTTGCTCTTATTTTGAAATGTAACCGGAAGTTCTGTGTTGAGAGGCAGAAAGAAAAGTTATGGAGATAATGTCTAATGTCAAACCGAGACGCCGCTAATGTCGAACTGCTTAACACCATAGACATAATATGTCGGTGGTTAACACAATCTGCCAATAACGCCTTGTTTTTAGGCATAATATGTCTGTGGTTAACACAAACGATTTTTTTCGTTCAGCCTTTTTTTTTGTCCAATCAGATGTGGCCCTCCAGACATGCCCAATGTTCTATCGTCCAATCAGATGTGGCCCCCCAGATACACCTTCCGAATTTGTCTGCAGAGATACCTACTTGGACTCAGCAGCCTCCACAATTTAGGTGTTCTGTGGAAAAGTGATTTCTGAATCGACCAAAGCGACATGGAGGGTTGAAGCCAGCACTTTGTGCCACCAGGGTTAAATATGTGTTCATCCTAGGACTGAGAACCTACATCAATGTACTCTTTGCAGTAGAAGTGCTAGGTTGCAGGCAAGACAGATTATTGAGAAACATGTTAACATTATGACTAACAGCTAGTTTTGCTCACACCAAAATATAAACTCCCCTTCAATTTCATTATCACTATAAAAACTGCTTGGATCCGATAATTATTAGACTACAAGTGTAAAATAACTCAATTTATCTAAGCTTTACAGCTTCTGGCCAAAGGATGGAAATACTACATCAATTAAAAGTATGGATAAAAGTATATGATTAAAAAGTAAAACATGATTACAATGAAATTACCTGAGTAACTGCATCCAAATATGTATAAAACCTCAAACGAGAACGTTCCCTTTCAGTTGTCCAGTGCTCCTAGCCCAGCCCTTACAGTGCACCACTTTCACAGTTCACCTTTACATGTGCATGCAGGACATGAATTAAGCCTGCAGTACATAATTTATCACAATATGCACCATTTAAAACTATCATTTACTTAAAATGTATGTACAGGAACTAAAAGGTAACATAATACTGTAGTGTTATTAAAAATATACACAATCTGAAATATTTCATTTGAACCCACAAAGTGTGAAACCACTTGAAAGTGGTGGAAACTTTCATAACAGTTTGTTCCAGTCTCTTGTTGCCTCCATGAGGTGCCTCTGTCCATGGCCGATCCAGTCTTCTTGGTTATTAAAGAGTCGCCCGCAGAACCAGCAGCCAAACACAGCTGAACCTGGCCTGCAAGCTGTCTTAACTATCTTATATTTCCTTTTGTTTTTCTTCCTCAGTTTCATTTTTAGAAGGAAGCGCTCTCGGACCGAACTTTGAAGTGGCCTGGGTCTTGGATCATCACCACTAGATGATGCACCTCTGCTCAAGGAGTTCATTCCCAGATCAGTGAAGTCGGAGAGCGCCTGGACTGTTTTTTGACTAAGAGAGACCTTTGAGACAGCACCTTTGTACTTGCTGACAGCTTTCATGATGTTGACCACTTCAGGAATGTCAGCATCTGGATGATTGAGCACCACGACTGGCTGGTATCTACGAGGGCATTTGATCTGTTGTACTGAGCTGAATGGGGCAAGCCTCAGTGTCCTCTCTACCTCTTTGGCAACAGGCTTCCATAAGACGATCTCTTTCTCAGTCTGAACCTTCTCTGAAAGTCTTTGTGCCTTGTGAACTGTTGTTGGAAGCTCATCAAACAATGCTTTTCTGTGCCTTTTCCTTTGGCTTGGAGGCCTTATTGGTCTTGGAGCTAGGGCAAGTTTCTCTGCTTCGCACGGTTGGAGCTTTCTTTTAAACAGAGATGGCGAAATGTCAGATTTCATGATATTTTTTTGTGTACTGATCAAATTCTTTAGTCCACTGGAAGCAGTAGCATTTGTTTTATTTTGTGACAACAGGAAACATTGAGTTTGAGGTCTTGTGGCAAAGAACAAAGGCTGGTTGGTTATTGAAGCTCCACTTGAAAGAAGGCCACCATTGGGGGCAACAATTTTAAATATTACCTTATTTCCAGAGCTCTCATTAGTTTTACTATGCAGAGTCCCCGTCTTTGTATCTTGGTTGTTTAGAAGTAGGTCTGATTTGGGTGGAGAAACATATCGGAGCAAGAAAGCTTGGCGACCAGTTTGTGGGATGTTGGATTTCCCTGCAGAGTTAACAGGCATAGCCAGAACAGGCCGTGATCTCACTGAGAGCTGAGTGCTTCCCACTTTGACATTAGGTGAACTGGACTTCTGAATAAAAGGGACAGATCTTTGGACCAAGTAGCATGTGGATTGTGTCTTTGCTGTTTTGTCTGCTGGTGTGCTCTGCAATGAGCTCGAAAGGATGACAGGACCAGTAAAGCCTTGCCTGTTGATCAGGTAGTGATTTGAGGTGGTGCTAACTCCTGGCTGAACAGCAGAAAACAGAGCCATCCCATTTTCTGTGGCTTGTGGCTTTGCTGACGGGACAGTAATGATTTTGGTGTTAGGAGAAAGAGTTACACCACTGATGTTACTGGATTTATCAACCCCCTGTTTCATGTACGATACATTAATCTGAGAATCTGAAGATCTAGTTATCAGTTTGAACCCTGGAGCAGCCTTGACTTGCACTGGCATAGCAAATCTTTTCTCAGTTGTCTTCAGGAACACTGGTTGTTTACCTTCAGGAAACTGACAAAAATGCACAGTACTCGTTTGTTTTACAGAGTCCTTGCTTGCTATCAAAAATCTAGGTCCTTCTTTGCTAGGTTGAACAACAATTGATTTTAAATTAACCAAATTTTCACTGGAGGTTGAGCTACTTTTTGTTTCTGGCAGTTTTGAGGAGATGGGAATGCTGTCCTCTTCAATTTTGATAATATTGAAATCTTGAAGCACTGATTCAGGATTTTCTTCAGTCAGAAGATGGTCAACACTAGTTATGCACTCATCAACCTCAATGTCACCACATGTGCTTTGTGTGGAGTGTTCAGGAGATTCTGCCAGTGTGAGGCTAAATTGTGATGATTCACATGCGTTTTCTTGGTGTCCTGAGTGATTGGAATCATCGTCCGAGTTTTGGTTAGTGCTAGGCGATGTGCCAAATGTCTCCTTGGAATAGTTGTGAAAGGTAAACACTTCTTGGCTTGGCGTATTTTGTGTGCTTTTTTCTTTAAAACCGGCCCCAGCTCTGCTGCTAACTGAAGAAGTTGGGGGTTTCAGATGTTTTACATTTTGCTGGCAACTTTTATTTTCAATAACAATTTTAGTACCATAATTTCTTTCAGGAGTAACCTGAGAAGGTCTGTCAGTTTTGTCAGAATCGAGGATGGTTAAAACAAAGTTTTCTGTGTATTTTTTGCTGACGCCATCATTGCTATCAGTCAGTGATGACACATCCATGGTTCTGCAGTTCTCAATTTTTTCAGAAAGGATTGCTTTCTGAGTAACATCTGAGGGACAGGGTAAACTAGTCACATCATCTTCACACCCTGTTGCACTATTGCAGATTACAGATGTATGGCTAGTTGTGTTCAACTTAAAAGTTGCATTGTTCCCCTTCTCTCCTCCTGTGCAAGCTGTTTTGTCTACTTGGTTTTGGTTGCCCACAATATTCAATTCATTTGTCACTGGAAAAACAGCATCAGTAGAAGTCAAAGACTTGTTTGGAAACAGGTTTGTTTGCTTGCCAATGATGTACGGAGAAGAATCAAGGCTGCAAACAGAGGCTTCCTCCTCTTCATTCTTTACTTTTACAGCCAGAATACTGCCATGGTCCATTTGAATATTTGGTGAACCAGCTAAGCATTCTAATGTTGAGCTTTTTCCATCAGACAACTGCTTGCGCTCAGCTGGGACTTTATTTTCAGTCGTTACAGGATTTGGTACCAAAGGGCAGTCACCATCAGCAACGGAGTGGTTCTGAAGAGGGAAGTCTTGCTTTGTTGAGGGTATTACTTTGAGAACCAAATGTTTTTTGCCCTCAACCATCTTAAATCCCATCACTTTGGTTGTACAGTTAGGCGGAAGAGAGATTTTGTTTTTAACCATCAGAACAGTGAGTCCATTAGCATTGCAGTGACTTTCTACATTGGAGCTTTGATTCTCACCTTCCTGTAACATAATTTCTGCTGACGGTTCTATGTTTTGTGAACTTCTGCTCCAAGTCATGTTGTCCTTCTTTGCTACAGTCATGTCCATTAAGTCGTGGGTCTCCTCTGATGACAACTCATGGTTGATTATTCTGCCATTTTGGTTTGGTACATTTCCAGAATGATACTTTAGTTTTGGCATTCTCTGAGTTTCCTGTGATGAGCCACTATCTTCTGTCACCTTTCTTCTCTCAGCCTCCTCTTTGTGAACAGCTGCTGTGTGCTTTTGAAGGAGCTCATTCCTTGCTGCACCATATCCACAGATCTCACATGTAAAAGGGAATGTTTCAGAGTGACCATTTGTATGACTCTGGTGATCTTCTTTATTCAAGCTAATATGTTTGCATTTTAAACACTTCCAATGACTCTCATTATGGTGGTGGATATGTTGAACGAAGGTTCCTGCATCAACAGTTGTAAACTCGCACCAGTCACATTTGAATTGTCCATTAATACTATGACACATCATGTAGTGTCTGGTGAGCAGGAGCAGAGAGTACTGAATGTTATCATTGCAGAGCTCACAGGTAACTAAGGTGTCCCTGTGCTCAATTCGATGGCGCTGAAGAACAGGGAACTCGTTAGTGATAAAATCACACAAGTCACATGGATATGTGGGAAGAGTTCCTTTATGAATGGCTCGGAAATGTTTAAGAAGATCATTAGGGCTAAAGGTTGCACTGTCTTTACACACAGAGCAACCAAAACTCAGAATTTTTCCAGAGAAAACAGCCCGCTGATGAAATTTAAAATGGCTTTTAGCAGTTGGTTTGTCTTTCTTAGCTGAAATCCCATGATCCTTGAGAGGAGATTCTTCTGCATTACTGAGCGGCCCATCAGTTACTTCTTTCAAATGCTTGTACACAAAGTCTTTCATCTTTTCGTTTTCATCTTCTCCAGACGATAAGTAGCAATTTTTGACAAAATCATGAGGTCTTGTGAAGTTTTCCATAGTTGAAAATCTGCCGTCTGTAAGAAGAGAAACAAGACATTTTCACATTTGTAAATGCCAAAAAGCCTCAACTCTTAAAATAATGATACGCATGATTATGTTTTGTTCATAAAATATCTATATTGCATTATAAAACTGCTTATGTGTCAAGACAAAAATATGAATATAGCTATTCTTTCTTGTTTAGAATTATGAAGATTTATTTGAGTCGTTCACATCATGGAAAATTAAATAGCAAACATGGGGTGAATAAAGCATTAAGCTGCAAAATCAGGTGGTTTGTGATTTCTGTATTAGGGGTGCACCGATTGCAGTTTTCTGGCTGATCACCAATTTCTAAAAAGTCTGACCTGTCGATTCCGATTTTGTTTTATAAGCGACACTGTCGGGTGTTATAAGGTCACAATACACCTTCAATTTTCAAATCTTATTTTGTTGAAAAACATACCCATGAATAATATCCTAGGAACAATACAAACTTGTTTTAACTGGCCATGAAGTAGTGCTCTGAAATATAAATGACGTTTAGACAATTGTTGTTAAAACTAAAAAAATTAGGTAAAATCTGTTTCTCATGCAAGTATCGGTCGATTTCCGAGTTCCCAAAATTAAGAAAATCGGGGCCGATTTAGCGGTGCACCCCTATTCTGTATGGCTCCTTTTTTCATTACAAACCACACCCTTCATAAAAGGAAATTGCCTTGATTAGAAGCAGGCTCTAGACATTTTCATATTAGTATAAGAAACTAAATATATATCTCTACAACGTTGCATTACAATGTCTTAAAATGTACAATTCCCAATGGGTGTGCAAAACTCGTTTCCCAAATCACCCTTCTCCTAATTTAGTCTGGTTTCTAATGAAATTACCATTGAAGATGTCCCCACCACTTAAAATCATTGCTGTGGCAACAGTTGCAACAGGTCAGGCACTAAGGCACTTTTTGCCCCACTCCCCTCAGGAAGGAGATTGAGGAGCATTAAGTGTAGAACCACTAGACTGAGGTACAGCTTCTACCCTGAGGCTGTTAGACTCATGAATCTCTAACTAGAATCACTGTGAAAAATCACATCATGTTGCTGCTGATCTGTTTCATGTTGCTGCTGATCTGTTTCAATTGTTGATGTGGTCATGCGTGCACATCTGCTCACAAAGACTCATGTTCATGTTTGTACTGATGTTCAATGTTTTTATGTTATGAGTGCTTAGTGTATATTTAGTTGATGTTTTTCTTAGTTCATATCTTAGATGTTATTACTGTTTTTCTTATACATTTTATTGTTGGATGTAACTGGGACCCTGTGTACATAATGTCGCTCCATCACAAGTACCACATGAGGTGCAAATGACAATAAAGAATCTCTGACTCTGACTCTAACTAAGATCACATGGTCACATCACTCAGGTTGTATGACAGCAGCTTTCCCTATTCATCTGCAGTGTTGTGTGGAGAGAAAGTGTCTTTATCATGCATTTATTTCAAACACAACATACTTAATGCTGAGCTCACACTAACTTCTAGTAGTAATTAACCATCATTAACTAGTTAACTAATTTTAGATTACATCCAATGATAACGTTCTGAAAGTTTAATTAAAACCTGTCCATTGGTTCATGACATACAGGTACTGGTCATAAAATTAGAATATAATGAAAAAGTTGATTTATTTCAGTAATTCCATTCAAAAAGTGAAACTTTTATATTATATTCATTCATTACACACAGACTGATAGGTTTTAAATGTTTTTTATTTTAATAGGATAGAAAGAAAGAAAAGACAAAGTATGACTCCAAAATATAAGAAATATACATAAAGAGAGCACACAGCAAAACACCCGGCCACTGTCTGTTCACCTGCAAAGAACATGACAAAACACAGCAACAAAATACATAGGTATAAAGAACTTAAAATATTCATGGCTTTGCAGTAAGTTTCCATAAATATATATACCCATACCTACGCCTATATACATACATACATACACATGAATATACATTCATATACATATCTATATATCTACATATAAAGCCTACATAAGCATCCCTGCATCTATTTGTGTGTGGTTGTGAGCATGCATAAGTGTATAAGGCTTCTCTAATAGAATATTTAATAGTAACTGTGAAGCAGCAGAGACCCGACCCCCAAGACCAGAGGCAGACGAAAAAGGGGGGACCAGAACCCAAGACCCTAGGAGGGACCCCAACCGCAGAGACCCCAGGGCCACCCACACAGGACGAACCACTCACCCACCCCCCAGATCGGACCACAGGGGAGAACCGGAAGATCCCCACCAGCGACCACATGCAGTGACCCCCCGGGGCCAACAGCGACAAACTCATAGGCCCCCGCCGGAACCCGCCGCACTGACGCAGTTCCAGGCCCGGGCACCGAGGCCTGGGCACCGAGGCCCGGGCACCGAGGACGCACACCACCCAGGCCAAGGCCTGACAGGGCCAGAGGACCCGAGCCCCACCAGGCAGACACCAGGCTGAGCCAACACACGCCCAAGCGCCCAGCCCCCGACACCAAGGGCCCCAAGCGCGCCGGCAGGCAAGGGCACACCCCACCAGGGAGCCGCGCGATAGGGGCACGATGCCAAGCACCCCCAGTTGTATCAAAGAGGGGGCAGTCCGAGTCTCGGCCTAACAAATACCCATTCATACACAGACACAATCACACAGTCCCAGCCTCATTCTCACACTCACTCACTCAAAGACATACAATAACAATACATTTCATTCTTATTCCCGTTACGCACTCTATACCCCCCAGGTCCAAGACATGTACCCTCCCTCTACAGGGGGCAGCCCATGCCCAAACCCAGGAGGTAGACCCATTCATTCTCGAGCGGAGAGGAGCCAATATCCCAGACCTGGCCCAGGCCACGCCCAGCCAACAGGACACCCCCGGCACGAAGAGGTCACGCCACCGACCACCCCCACACACCGCCAACAACCAAGCACGCGCCCCCAGCCGACCGCCCGCCAGGCCCTGGCAGCTACCCCGGCCAGCGGGCCAACCATGGCACCCAAAAGCCAAGCTCAGGGGGTCCAAATAACCCCAGGGAGAGCACAGCGCCAGCACCGCCCACGGCAATTCCCCAGACCCCCACATAGTCCTGGTCAACACCCGACGGCCTGCCCTTCTCCCGGACCCCACTCCCAGAATGGCAGTTAGGGAACTAGGGGGGTGAGGAAAAAAAAAAGAATAAGACCCCGACACATACACCCCCGCCCCTAGATGTGCTGTTGATGTGTGTTGTTGTATAGTGCCATTAAAAAGGAAAGAAGAAGGAGCAAAGGCTGGCATGATGCCAGTTTCCCCTCCACCCCAACTCTATTCAAACCCTAGTGTCTAAATGCAACCGTTGTAAGTGAGCACAGGCACAGGGGGCGAGAGTAAGGTCATCCCACCACCCATAGCCATGTGCCCACCTCAAGTTCCTATATGTGAATGTCATGAGGATGTTATGAATGAATGTCTAAGGTGTACAATAAAATTGAGTCCCAGGTGGCTATGGTCAACAGAGATGTAAAATTGTTGCAGCACACCCGAGCCCAAACAACCCTAAATGTGTGGAATTGAAATTAAGAGGGCAGAGGTGCATGGTGAGGGATGGGGAGAAATATAATTGTAAGAGCAAATGCTCCCACAGGGAGTCAGCTCCCCCACTGACCGAACAGGCCCCCCCAGTTCCCCAAGGTCCACCCAGGGATTGAGGCCAAGACACCTCTCCATCTGGACCGACCGCCAGGCCCGCTGAGCTCCAGACCAGAGAGGGACAGAGCCCCGAGGGCCGCCAGAAGCAGTACCAGCGGCCCACACACCCGAGGGCCGCCAAGACCCCCACAAACCGCAGTCAGCCCGCCACCAGATGAAGCCAAACCCCACCAGGACGACCCAGCCAAGAGCGCCCGCCCAACCGCCGACAGAGCCAGGAAGCACCAAGAGTGAGGCCCCACTACAGGAAAGGGGCCAGCCAGTCAACATATGTTTTAAATGTTAATTTCTTTTAATGTTGATGATTATAACTGACAACTAGTGAAAACCCCAAATTCAGTATCTCAGAAAATTAGAATATTACTTAAGACCAATTAAAAAATTATTTTTAGAAATGTTGGCCAACTGAAAAGCATGAACATGAAAAGTATGAGCATCAAAAGTATGAGCACGTACAGCATCAATCCTTAGTTGGGGCTCCTTTTGCTTGGATTACTACAACAATGCAGCATGGCATGGAGTTGATCAGTCTGTGGCACTGCTCAGATGTTATGAGAATCCAGGTTGCTCCGATAGGGGCCTCCAGCTCTTCTGAATTGTTGGGTCTGGTGTATCACATCTTTCTCTTCACTATACCCCATAGATTCTCTATGGGGTTAAGGTCAGGCGAGTTTGTTGGCCAATTAAGAACAGGGATACCATGGTCCTTAAACCAGGTACTGGTAGCTTTGGCACTGTGTGCAAGTGCCAAGTCCTGTTGGAAAATGAAATCTGCATCTCCATAAAGTTGGTCAGAAGCAGAAAACATAAAGTGCTCTAAAACTTCATGATAGATGGCTGTGTAGAGGACTAGGCCTCCGACCAAAACCTGCCTCTGAAGACCTTCATGGGACAGGAACTGTTATTTCATTGATTTGAATTCAGAAATACAAATTAGCTCATCCAGAGACTGTCTAATTGTATCCTGAAGTATCAATTGAAAGAACACTCTCTTTTTTATATTATCATTACTATTTTACAATATCTTGATAATCAAAAGTGTGTTTAGTTCATACCATTTTTAAATGTTGAAGTGAACCACTCATTTTAAATCAACTGTGAAACAGTATTAATGATTTTTTAATCCTCATTCAAATTAGAAATCAAGTTAAATGTCTATTTTACAAAGTAATTATGCATTTTTTGATCTTCTGTCTGAAATGAGAAAGAGCGATGTCGGTCAAAAGTCGGAGACGGTCAAAAACAAGTTGTTAGAACGGGCTGTCGTGTTTTTAAAACTCTCAGACAGTAAATAAGAGAACTGGCACCTGCAGTGTTAGTCACTTCGCCAAAACATTTCTCTGTCTATTCCTAAACATTTCTGCTGTTTTCTTGACTTGTAAAAACCCTTTGATGCCACTAGAACAACCCCCAGTTGGTTGCTTCAACCAATCAGAAAGCACCGGAAGCAGAACTCTTTAAAAGTCGACACTTCCTGGAACTATTAGTCTTCTGAGTCTTCTGAGTCTTTCTGAGTCCGTGGAGTAATGTCTGCTAAGTCTTCTGAGTTTTCTGAGTCTTCTGGGGTTCTGTGGAGTAGTTCTGGAGTTTTTCCACTGCTGAGTGGAACTTCGGACTCAGTTTCCAGTCTGATGGAGTCATCCATCCCTGCAGGAGCCACGACGCCTCGCTGTGGCTCCACTAGGCGAATGCCCTACAACTTCTGAGGAAGTTTGTTCTGTTGAACGGAGTATCTCACGACTTCTGCCGAGTCGCAGCCGCCTTGAGGAGACGCTGAAAGGTAGCGTGCCAGGGACCTCTTGACCGTAGCGGACCCATCCTCTGCCAAGGTAAAGAGTCGTCACGAGCTTCACTACAAGTGTACCGTGGCGAACTGCGCTTGAAAGGAGCGTGTTGTTCTGGTCTACAGACATAAATCTTCCTGCAACGTCTTCCTTTAAACTCCTCCATATTTCCCATCTTTAAAACTCTTCTATCTTGCCAGTAATTAATCCAGATATCTTCAGAAATGTCTGTTGTTTTTATTAAGTAAAACGTGCCAAGTTTTATTAATCAGAACCAGATCAGTCTAATCAAGTATACAATGTTTTGATGGTAAATTTTGATTCTGTTAATAAATGACCACATTCATTTTGATGGGTCAAAGAAAATTAACGTCTCATGTCACTGATTAAACCATCTACGCACAGTACGTCTGTCACATATCTGTAAGTAGCTCGAAAAAGAGAGAACTCGTTAATTTAAAATGATGCAGATGTGACAGAAAAGAATATTGATCCGTGTGTGATAAAGGACTAGTTGGAGAAAGCGTTAACGCTGCTCACAGAGTCCTTAAATCCATATGGTGAACAGGTGGACAGCATGAACTCAAAAGAGTTATTGGACGAGCTGAAGGATGTTGCAGAGAGTGTGATTTCTACAGCCAGAACAAAGTCAAGCTATGACCAGCTGGCTAAGTTAGCACTCTTATTGAAGGCAACATTTTATAGGGAGGCAAACAGAGCTGATGACCTTGCAATAAGGTTAAACAGCGAAACAGAGGAGTACCTCAAACTCAAGGCATGGTCTAAATTTGATCAGCAGACCCGTGCGAATGAGTTACAACGTAAGAGGGAGCTCTCACAAGCTCAGCTGTCGTTACAAGCTCACTCATATGAGGAGAAGCTGAGGGACGGACAGATTAAGTGCCAAACACTGTTTTCAGACAATGATGCGCTACAACAACAGTTGCAGCTCACATCAAAAGCTCTGAACGAGTGCAGATTGGAAAAGGAGGCGTTAGTCCAACAAGGCGTGCGTTTACAAAGTGAATGTCATACATCACAAGAACGTTTAAAAGCCTGTGAGGCGAAACTAGCCGCTGCAACAAATGAGATTTCTGACGTGGGGCGAGGTTGTCTGGAACTCAAAGACGAACAAGGTCAGAGTCCAGGTCACCCACCATCACCTCAGAAGGATTTTGCTGTACCTCCTGCACTTAATCCCCTTCTGCCACCTCCAAGTGAGTCTAGTGACTCACCTCCACGTGCCATTTTGGTTACTACGATACCGATAATACAGCCTTTGCTCTCAATTTCGGATTTGCACAAAATTGCAAAATATGTCAACCGCTTTGAGCCAGGGCCGTTAGGTTCAACTGACACTAAGGCCTATCTGGACAACCTTGACTTCCAATTAAGAAGCTATCCCAACGCTACAGTTGAGGATAAAGTAGGTTTGATCATAGAGCTCTTCATAGAGCATCAACCTGATGCCACAAGAAAGGATTACCGCCTGTTATGTGCTGCTCTTATGAAAGAATATTCCCCTTGCACGGGAGCTGGCGGTTATCCAGCCGCCGACAAGGTCATGCAAGGTAAGAATGGGCACCCCAGGGCATATTATTCCAGGATTTTGCAGGCTTATTTTGGTTACAGGAACGAGGCCGACATGCAAGAAAAGGAACCGTTTAAGTACGTGTTCAGCAAAAATCTGCACCCTAACATAAGGATGTCAGTGCAAATGATGACTAATTTCAAAGAGAAATCCATCAGTGAGATAAAGAGTTGTGCTGTGAATGTTTTTGAGGCACGTTCACAGGCCAAAACACCCTTTGAAGTGTACCCAGGTGAGTGGATTCCTGCCCAGTCATTAGAATTGGAAGGGACGAGAGCTTCGACTCCCCCTCCCAAAAAAGGCGAGAGGAAACGAGGTTTCGCAGCAGCCAAACCACAACAGGTGGGTGCCCCCTGGAGACGAGATCCTAAATGGTTTCCCAAGGAACCAGAGGATGAACGATCGTATCGGAAGGGGGGCGAACGCCCTATGGGTAAAAAGTATGGCACCAAAAGTGACCCATACGAACAGGGATCCCACCGGGAACCACAGAAGGGGGGTACTGTTTCCCCACCACGTCGGGCTGAACAGCCTGAGACGAAAAAGAAACAGCAGCAGGTCCAAAAAAAGAACCGCAGTCCTCTGAGCTCGGACGAGACAGATGGGGTGTGTCGGTTGTTGGACTTGTTGGAAGGTGTTGCCACGGACAAACGACCTAACGCTTTGTTTGGCGATATCATTGCTGATAAGTCAGATCACACAGACAACACCGTTACTGCAGTCACAGACAGTCACCATGATGCTGTTGTTGTAAACTCTGACACACCCTCACCTGAGATGGGGGGGTACAATCACATGTCACCGACGGTGACCCATCACAAACTGAAACCTCAGAAACAACAATAGCTGTGCTAACGGTTCAGTCCAACCAGGGTGACACAAACAACAACGTTGCCGCTGTCATGGACAGCCACGAGAACCTTGTTGTTGCAAACAATGAGAGCCCCTCAACACACAGTGAGCGAGTGATCTCATACTTCAATGACGGACGCCCATCAACAGTCGAACTCTCAGGAGCAGCAACAACTGCACCAACGGTTCGGAAGAACCAGGATTACACAGTTAAAGGTAAACGTGAGAAGAAACGTCGGCCAAAACGTACAAGGTTCCTGTGTAACCTGATCGCTAGGGGGTCGCTAATAAAGCTTACCTGTCGATCACACTTGAAGGGGTCGTCACACATGAAGCCCTACTGGATGGTGGAGCCGACATAACTATTATGTCAGCTAAACTGTTCGAGGAGCTCAGGACTGCCGCTAACGGTGTTCACAGGGAAACACCTCTCATAGAATGTGCTTTAGGACTGCAGGGCCTCGCAGAGACGAGGACAACCCTAACAGCTAGAGCTATGGTTCACATGCAGGTTGGCGAGATGACACTATACGTATATGTGTCTATGATTGACTCATTCCCATTTTTGGTCGGCCAGGATTTTATAAATCGCTTTGACGCGATTATAGATTATGGTAAACAGACAATGTGGGCCAGAGTGAGCAAACCTCTGCCAATACTCATGCCTCCTGAGACAGTCACAGACTGCCCAACAGCAGGCACTGCAGAAGGCACCAAGGACCTCTCAACAGAGAACACAGTCCCGGTAAGTTATCCTTCAAAAGCATGTGAAACCAAAAACACCCAACCGGTGAACCCAACCCTGACTGAATTACAAAGCCTCCTCTGTGAGCTGAAACAGTCAGGGCCCACCGGATACTACCTACCATTGGTAGCTCAAGGTGTAGAGATCCAAGGATGCAACACCAAAGATGCTGTACTGTCGTCGGGAACAGATAAACCAGCTATCAAGGACGGAGCCGTAGACGGCCCTCAGAGGTCCTTTGACCCCTCCTGGCTGCTCGCAACTCTGTCAATACAACCTACAGCCGAGGTAAAGGCAGTCACATGTGCACAGGCTACAGCCAAGCCGGCTGACAACACAGTCTCTGTACAACCCATGCTGACTGACCCAAACATCATCCAACTTCAGAAGTTGGATCCTGTAGTAAACTCAATGATGCTGTATGTGACTGACCCAGGGAAAAACACTCCGCCCGAAGCCAACCTGGATTCTAATCCAGACCTTAAAGCCCTCTTTCAGCTGCGCAAACAGCTAAAACTACTCAAGGGCATCCTAACTTTAGCTCATGGAGCGACGTCCTCACCCGTGTTCGTGGTCACCCATGATCAAAGGGGGGTGATGTTAATTAGGGTAATGTTACCAGATGCGATAACGTGATCAAATCTGACATTCAGAGTGAGTGACGTGCCGAAACGTCGTTTCCTAGTTGCTTAATCACTACTTTTGTCAATGTTGAAACCTTGTTTTTCTGGTTGCTTAGTCACGATTTTGTCGATGTTGAGACATCGTTTAATTGTTTTTTGGTATCGTTTCTGAACACCTCCAGCAAGAATGAATTTTGTGTGCATTTTTAGTTAGAGACTAAGAGGACTTTAACTATGCCAACATGCAGTTCACTTGTTAAAACTCAATCTTTGAGGAGTCAATGTAGATTATTGCTACCTTAAGTACCATAATCTATATTGGTCTCACGACGCTCAAGCCGAACCTACTCGAACAATCCTATTCGGGGGGGGGGGGGGGGGGCGCTAGCTAATCCTTCAGTTGAGCCTCGCCATAGACTCCAAAACATTTAGGGGAAAACCAAAAAACCAAACCTCAAGTCGTTCGTCTAAAAGGACAACAGACAGTTGAACCAAACTATATTTTGCCATGTAAATCTAACTTAAACCAAGTTAGGAATGGAAAAATAGTTTGGAATGCCTTTCTATAGGTATAAATCCCTATAAGAAAATTTTTCAGCATGACCCACCCTTTAAACTGGTAACTTTAGCTGATCTAAACCATGATAGCTTACACATCAGGTGCATATAGGTCTTATGTAAAGTCCCACTCATAAGCCCAACTAAAACCACATAAATGCATAACACATAGAACCAGAATGGCACCCACTGGGAACCACCAGAAGCAACCTTCGCTGAAGGGACCTACAACTCCAACGTGGGTCTCCAATCTCCATCCAGTGGTCGCCTCTGCAGTTCAATCGAGGGAACCCCTCTGCATGCTGATCAATCAACACCTCCAATCGTTGAGGATTTATCGTTGTGGATTATATGACTTTTTACAATGGATTACAGACTTTGTTTCCAAGGGGTTAAAGCATTGCTACAATGGAATTACCAACAACATAATGGAATTACCAACAACATTGTGGAATTACCTTCTTTGACTTTTGTTTTCCTCTTGCTGGATTACATCAAGCTCAAGGACATTCGGAGGCGTAAGTTCATGTTGGAATTCATCCCCATGGACAGGCGATGATTTCCAAAGGGGGGACTTTAGCGGACTAGGCCTCCGACCAAAACCTGCCTCTGAAGACCTTCATGGGACAGGAACTGTTATTTCATTGATTTGAATCCAGAAATACAAATTAGCTCATCCAGAGACTGTCTAATTGTATCCTGAAGTATCAATTGAAAGAACACTCTCTTTTTTATATTATCATTACTATTTTACAATATCTTGATAATCAAAAGTGTGTTTA
The DNA here is from genome assembly GCF_014905685.2 of Nematolebias whitei. Taxonomy (NCBI): domain Eukaryota; kingdom Metazoa; phylum Chordata; class Actinopteri; order Cyprinodontiformes; family Rivulidae; genus Nematolebias; species Nematolebias whitei. Next base: position 10,967,893 of record NC_056514.1, read on the forward strand.
GTTCATACCATTTTTAAATGTTGAAGTGAACCACTCATTTTAAATCAACTGTGAAACAGTATTAATGATTTTTTAATCCTCATTCAAATTAGAAATCAAGTTAAATGTCTATTTTACAAAGTAATTATGCCTTTTTTGATCTTCTGTCTGAAATGAGAAAGGGCGATGTTGGTCAAAAGTCGGAGACGGTCAAAAACAAGTTGTTAGAACGGGCTGTCGTGTTTTTAAAACTCTCAGACAGTAAATAAGAGAACTGGCACCTGCAGTGTTAGTCACTTCGCCAAAACATTTCTCTGTCTGTTCCTAAACATTTCTGCTGTTTTCTTGACTTGTAAAAACCCTTTGATGCCACTAGAACCACCCCCTGTTGGATGCTTCAACCAATCAGGAAGCACTGGAAGCAGAACTCTTTAAAAGTCGACACTTCCTGGAACTATTAGTCTTCTGAGTCTTTCTGAGTCCGTGGAGTAATGTCTGCTAAGTCTTCTGAGTTTTCTGAGTCTTCTGGAGTCTTCTGGGGTTCTGTGGAGTAGCTCTGGAGTTTTTCCACTGCTGAGTGGAACTTCGGACTCAGTTTCCAGTCTGATGGAGTCATCCATCCCTGCAGGAGCCACGACGCCTCGCTGTGGCTCCACCAGGCGAATGCCCTACAACTTCTGAGGAAGTTTGTTCTGTTGAACGGAGTATCTCACGACTTCTGCCGAGTCGCAGCCGCCTTGAGGAGACGCTGAAAGGTAGCTGCCAGGGACCTCTTGACCGTAGCGGACCCATCCTCTGCCAAGGTAAAGAGTCGTCACGAGCTTCACTACAAGTGTACCGCGGCGAACTGCGCTTGAAAGGAGCATGTTGTTCTGGTCTACAGACATAAATCTTCCTGCAACATCTTCCTTTAAACTCCTCCATATTTCCCATCTTTAAAACTCTTCTATCTTGCCAGTAATTAATCCAGATATCTTCAGAAATGTCTGTTGTTTTTATTAAGTAAAACGTGCCAAGTTTTATTAATCAGAACCAGATCAGTCTAATCAAGTGTACAATGTTTTGATGTTAAATTTTGATTCTGTTAATAAATGACCACATTTATTTTGATGGGTCAAAGAAAATTAACGTCTCATGTCACTGATTAAACCATCTACGCACAGTACGTCTGTCACATATCTGTAAGTAGCTCGAAAAAGAGAGAACTCGTTAATTTAAAATATGACTGTAGTGAAGCTCTGAAGCTAACCTAGCCCTTTAGAACACTACAGCTGCATTGACCTTGGACCTCAGAAAACACAGTGGACCAACACCAGCAGATGACATGGCACCCCAAACCATCACTGACTGGAAACTTGACACTGGACCTCAAACAACATGGATTCTGTGCCTCTCCTCTCTTCCTCCAGACTCTGGGACCTTGATTTCCAAAGGAAATGCTAAATTTACTTTCAGCAGAGAACATAACTTTGGACCACTCAGCAGCAGTCCCAGGCGAGACACTTCTGACGCTGTCTCTTGTTCCAAGAGTGGCTTGACACAAGGAATGTGACAGCTGAAACCCATGTCTTGCATATGTCTGTGCATGATGGTTCTTTAAGCACTGACTCCAGCTGCAGTTCACTATTTGTGAATCTCTCCCACATTTTGGAATGGGTTTTGATTCACAATCCTCTCCAGGGTGCAGTTATCCCTATTGCTTGTACACTTTTTTCTAACACATTTTTTCCTTCCCTTCATCGCTCTATTAATGTGCTTGACACAGAGCTCTCTGAACAGCCAGGCTCTATAGCAATGACCTTTTGTGTCTTGCCCTCCTTGTGCAAGGTGTCAATGGTCATCTGTAGGACAACTGTCAAATCAGCAGTTTTCCCCATGATTGTGTAACATACAGAACTAGACTGAGACCATTTAAAGGTCTTTGCAGGTGTTTTGAGTTAATTAGCTGATCAGAGTGTGGCACCAGGTGTCTTCAACATTGAACCTTTTCACAATATTCTAATTTTCTGATGTACTGAATTTGGGATTTTCATTTATTGTCAGTTATAATCAACAACATAAAAAAATAAACATTTGAAATATACTGTATCAGTCTGTGTATAATGAATGAATTTAGAAGTTTCACTTTTTGAATGGAATTACTGAAATAAATCAATTTTTTCATGATTTTCTAATTTTATGACCAGCACATGTATATTTAAGAAATGCTCACAGATTATCTTTTAAGAAGACTTAGTGGTCTTGGGCTTAGTCAGCAAACTTTAGAGCTTGTGTATAAGGCAATTGTTGAGTGTTTTAACTTTTCATCTCCCTGCCTGGTATGGTCATCTGAGCTTTAGAGTAAAAAAAATTGTTAAGAATTGTTTCAAAGGCAGGTAAAATAGTAGGGAAACCACAAAAAGCTCTGCCTCACTTGTTTGCAGAAAGAACAAGGAAGTATTTAGGAATGTAAGAATATTTTAGCAGAGCACCCATCCTCTTTTTAATTAGTTTGAACCTCTGAGATCAGGAAGGTGTTATAGGGTCCCTCTGGCAAGGAAGAAAATCTATAAGAAGTAATTTATTCCGAGTGCAATAACCATTCTTAATCAAATCAAATGATAACATCTACCTATGGTATGCAAAGCGTTTCATTTTATGCACAAATTGTTGATATTTTGATTGTATGAATGAATTTTATATTATGGTTGGGGAGTTGAAGGAAAATTTTCACTTTGGTGGACAACAAAGTTTTATCTTATCTTAACCATCACCATGTGAACAGATCATATGATGAGTTTATGAATATTTTGGGAGCTCTGTATGAAAAGAATTGTGTGCAAAATAATTGTACAAAGAGAAATGTTGTTGACCAACCATGGATGACGAAAGTGTTGAGAAATGCTTGTAAAAAAAATAATTATTTGTATACATATTTCTTGAAATTGAGAACACAACAGGCTGAAGAGAAATATAAGAAGTATAAAAATAAATTAGTAGTGATTATAAGGAAACACAAGAAGGAATATTATAGTGATTTATTAAATAAAAGTAATGGTGATATGAAAGCTGCATGGCAAGTAATAAATAGTGTTCTGAAAAGTCATAAAGCAAAAACAGGTATTTCACAATATTTTTTGAAGGATGACAATGAAATCCATGAAGAAAATGAAATTGTGAACGTTGGATCAAGCCTTGCAGCTAAAATACCAAAAGTAGACAATAATGTGAACCATTCAGTTATAAGTTGTGACAATAGTATTTTTCTTAATGGAACTGACAAAGAAGAAATAATGAATGTAGTAAAAAATCTTACAGATGAGATCAAAAGACTGGGTGGATATGGATATGATGTTTGTAAAGGACATAATGAGTTATGTTATCGAGCCGTTTACATATATTTGTAACTTATCATTTTCAAAAGGAATATTTCCAGACAATATGAAAGTAGCTAAGGTAGTTCCTCTCTTTAAAAATGGTGATAAATGTATGTTCAATAATTATAGACCAATATCCTTATTACCACAGTTCTCAAAAATTCTAGAAAAACTATTTGTGACCAGATTAGATAAATTTATTACTAAACAAAACATTCTAAGTAGCAGTCAGTATGGGTTTAGAGCAAAAAAACTCTACATCAATGGCTCTCATGGAAATAATAGAACAAATAACTACTGCTGTCGATCAAAAACAGTATTGTGTTAGTATTTTTGTTGATTTAAAAAAAGCATTCGATACTATTGACCACACTATTCTCCTTGAAAAATTAAATAAATATGGTATAAGAGGACCAGCATTACACTGGGTATCTAGCTATTTAAAAGCTAGGAAACAGTTTGTACAAATAAATGGTGTAAGATCTGACCTGTGCAATATCACTTGTTGAGTTCCTCAAGGCTCTGTACTTGGACCAAAGTTATTTATTTTATATGTGAATGACTTAGTGAATGTATCAGGACTCCTCAAATGTGTCCTTTTTGCAGATGATGCCACATTTTTTTGTTTGGGTAAAGATGTAAAACGGATGTTGGAATTGATGAAGACTGAATTTGATAAAATACAAACTTGGTTTAAACTTAATAAATTATCATTAAATTTAGATAAAACTAAATACATGATATTTAGTAACAAAAAGAGAACTGTTGATGATCCATTTAAAATTGAGGGTGTTGAGATTTGTTGAGTTAATGAGATGAAATTTTTGGGTGTAATCATTGATGAACAGCTAACATGGAAAAATCACATAAAATCTGTAAGAACAAAAATATCTAAATCTATTGCAATACTATACAAAGTCAGGGAATTATTAAATGATAAAGCTTTGTACATGTTGTATAACACAATCATTGTTCCACATTTAATCTATTGCATTGATGTTTGGGGGAAAGCATGTAAAACATTTACAAAACCTATTTTTATTTTACAGAAAAGAGCTGTAAGAATCATCACCAGAAAGCATTACTGTCACCCATCAAGCACATTATTTTATCAACTGAAGTTATTGAAGTTCCACGATTTGGTAGATTATAGTATTTTTATCAGTTATGTATAGGGCTCAAAATAACACATTACCATTAAATATCCAAAGAAATTTTGTTAAAAGACAAAGTTGTTATAATCTTAGGGGGATAGAGATATTTGTCAAACCAAAATTCAGAACTAGTCTGAATGGAAGGTCTACCTCAATCCAAGGAGTTGGATTGTGGAATGGTCTAGAGAGTGATGTGAAAAATGCCAAGTCAATGTGTACATTTAAGAAAAAGATCAAAGCTGAATTGTTAAAAAAGTATATATGAAGTAGCTTAGTGTGTGTTTTGTATTAGAATTAGAAAAATTAGAAAGTTATTCATTTTGTTCTGTTACTTGAAGATTATTATGATTGAAATAATTGTTTGAAAAAAAGGGGCAGATATAATAAGATTTTTTTCTTCTTTCTGCTGCCTTTCATTTTAAATCTTTTGTATCTTTTTTTATATTGTTATGGAATTGTTTTGTACTTTTTTAAAATGAATAAACTTTATACCATACCATACCATACCATACCATACCATCTATACATGGACAAGTATCAGAGCAAGCTGTACTTCCTGATGTGGCTGTGGTCCTTAAACATCTGCAGGAAACTCTTATGGATGTTCCATCAGTCCGTGGTTGCCAGTGTTTTTTTCTACACCATGGTTTGGTGGAGGTGTGTGTGTGTGTGTGTGTGTGTGTGTGTGTGTGTGTGTGTGTGTG
>NC_056514.1:10973095-10976920 GCF_014905685.2 Nematolebias whitei
GTGTGTGTGTGTGTGTGTGTGTGTGTGTGTGTGTGTGTGTGTGTGTGTGTGTGTGTGTGTGTGTGTGTGTGTGTGTGTGTGTGTGTGTGTGCGCAGCACATCCAAAAAGTATATATCAAGGCTGGACAAACTGCTCAGGTGGGCCGGCTCTATGGTTGGCTTAAAGCTGGACTCTATGGTGACGTGGCAGAGAAGAGAACTCCAAACAAACTGCTGTACAATATGGATGATGCCGGTCACCTTTTGCATAATGTCATCAGCAACCACCGGAGCCTGTCTGGTGACAAACTGCTCCTTCCCAAGTGCAGGATTACCAAACAGAAGAACTCCTTTGTCCCTCTTGCCATCTGAATGTAAAACTCTTCACTAGGGAAGGAGGAGGGACAACAGGAAGAGAGAGGACGGGAAGGAGTAGCAGCCTCCAACACAACCTTAAAACAGCCAGTATCTGGTTATTTAGTATTAATTAAGTAAAATCTGCAACTGTGTATATTATTTTATTATTAATTTTACCCTGCATTATTTATACTTGCTAACTATCCCTTTTTTATTGTTATGTATGTAGTAGTCAAGGTGGGGGTCAGCCTTGCTGTTGCTTCACTACTAAAAATTTAAATAACGGGTTCTTTCTTTTTCGAGTTAAATTAATGCCATGTGACGAGATAACTGTGTTCATTGTTTAATCAATGACATGAGACGTTATTTTGTTTGACCCATCAGAATAAATGTGGTCATTTATTTAACAGAATCAAAATTTAACATCAAAACATGTACACAAGGATTTGTTGATCTGGTTCTGATTAATAAAAAACTTGGCACGATTTACTAATAAGACAACAGGACATTTCTGAAGGCATCTAGAAAGATTTACAAAATAGAAGAGTTTAAAGGAAGGAATGGAGAAGTTTAAAGGAGATGGATGAAGGGAGGTGTATATTTGGATTGACCAGAATTAGCACGCTTCTTCCAACCCCAGCTCAAACCTCCGGTACACTTCAGGACGTGCAGAGACTTCGTTACCTTAGACGGGGATACCTCCACTCCGGAACAGAAGTCCATTAGTACGATCCTTTTACAGCGTCTCCGGTTAGGGTGGCTGGGCATCGTCAGAAGTCGTGTGGTTTACTCCGTTAAACAGACACGCTTCCTTCGAAGTTGTAGGGGTTACGCCCGGGTGGATTCACAGCAAGGCGCTGTGACTCCGTCAGAGATCCCACTCAGAAGTGGAATACTCACAGACTCCATGAAGACTCCAGTCCAAGACTGCTCCAAGCCTCAGAAGACTGAAGAAGCCTGAAGAAGACTCAGAAGAACTGAATAGGTCCAGGAAGTGTCGACTTTTAAAGAGTCTTCACTTCCGGGCACTTCCTGATTGGTTGAAACAACCAACAGGGGGTGGTTCTAGTGATGTCAAAGGGTTATTAAAAGTCAAAAGAGGGTGCAAGAATGTTTAGGAACGTTTAGTACAGACAGAGAAACGTTATGGCAAAGTGAGAGGAACGCAGATGCCAGTGGCAGTTGTTTACCATCTGCTAGGTTTAAAACCAATACAGTCCGGTCTAATAACTTGTTTTCTGACTGTCTGACTTTCGACCGACATCGCTACTTCTCATTCAGACAGAAGATCAAAATGCATAATTACTTTGTAAATAGACATTTATAACTTGATTTCTAAGTCTAATGAGGTTTAAAATCATTAATACTGTTTCACAGTTGATTTAAAATGAGTGGTTCACTTCAACATTAGAAATTATATGAACTAAACACACTTTTGATTATCAAGATGTTGTAAAATAGTAATGATAATATAAAAAGAAGAGTGTTCTTTCAATTGATTAATTCAGGATACAATTAGTCTCTGGATGAGCTAATTTGTATTTCTGGATTCAAATAAATGAAATAACAGTTCCTGTCCCATGAAGGTCTTCAGAGACAGGTTTTGGTCGGAGGCCTAGTTCACTACATGTACCACTTGTGGAATCTTCCCAAGGGATCATCAAAGTTTTATCTACTATAAAAGAATCATCTTCTTTTGGCTTTTCCCTGTCCAGGGGTCTCCTCAGAGAGTCATTCTCCTCCATCTCACAATGTCCTCTGAGGTTGTTTTCACACCTGATAGTCCGGTAGACTCGGTTCAGTTGGGGACCAATATTCATAACATTTTGTTTACATTTGAGCTGGTGCGTTTGAATTCACACTGCACTGTGCAGTCGAGCCAACCTGTTCGAACCAACCTGTTCCCCCATTCGCCTGTGGTGGCGCTGCACCAAGAACTACTGAAAGAAACTATACAAAAACCTCTGAAGAAGACACTTGTCCTTCTTCTGGAAATAAAAACAAAAACTGAGTGGCATCAAGTTTTAGCAGTTTCACGAGTTATATTTTGTCATTTTTCAAAAATGGACTCAGCATGAGCAGAAGATGAGGCAGAAGACCATGGAGAATATTGTTTTTCACACAAGGCAGCTGACGGTTCCATATGAGGTAAGAGAAATGCGTGTTTGTTTGCCCTGCTCTGTACTCCACTTCTTGCTTGTGGAGCGGGGCCCGGTCTGATTGCATTCACACTATACTCCAACTGCGCTGGAGTTTTCTTCTACTGGACCGAGACCTAGGTTTTAGGTCATTTTCACACTAGATAGTCCGGTAGACTCGGTTCGGGACCAATATTCATGACCTTTTGTTTACATTTGAGCTGGTGAGTTTGCATTCACAATGCACTGTGCAGTCGAGCCAACCTGTTCGAACCAACCTGTTCCCCCACTCGCCTGTGGGGGCGCTGCACCAAGAACTACAGAAACAACGAGAAAACCTCAGAAGAAGACACTTCTTCTTCTTCTTCTTCTTCTTCTTCTGTAAACAAAAACAAGAATGGAGTGGCGTCAAATTTTAGCGGTATTAGGTTTTATGTATTGTCTGTGGCACATGTGCCAAACAAACATTTTTCAACAATGGAGTCTGCATGAGTGAAAGATTAGGCAGAAGACCATGGCGAGAGTTGTTTGTCACGCAAGGCGGGTGAGACAGCATTGTATGAGGCGGCGTGCACTGAGAAGGAGCGCATCCAGGTTCATAGTACTGATGTCTACTATTTACAGACGTCAAGCAAGGTATATATACTGTTCATGAGTTACTTCATTGCTATTACTGTTAAATAACATAACACTTGTAATAAAAAAAAATCACATCAGTTATTCAGCATCAAACAATACAAATAACATTCAACAGCAATGCTGAATGGCTTCCTCCTGTAGTTTTCCTTTAATTAAAATTATTTAAACAAATTAGAACAATTCACTGAGCTTAATTTTGATAACTAGGATCATCTGGCTTATATTTGTATAGTGCCTCGATATATTTGTTGTGAATTGGTGCTATATAAATAAACTCAAATGAATGCTATGTAAAACTATAAACAGAACACATTGCTAACTTAGTATAAAATTAAATTATTTACATAAGGTAAACCCTCCCATAATGTAGATTTAATATACATACATACATACATACATGCATGCATACATGCATACATGCATACATGCATGCATGCATACATGCATACATACATATATATATATAAACATACATACATATATATATAAACATACATACATATATGCATACATACATATATATATAAACATACATACATATATACATACATACATATAAACATACATACATATATATATACATATATATATATATATAAACATACATACATATATATATACATATATATATATATATATACATATATATATATATACATATATACATATATATACATATATACATATATATACATATATACATATATATACA
>NC_056514.1:10977020-10980726 GCF_014905685.2 Nematolebias whitei
GTTGTGCAGCGTTTTCTGCCACACTTTTCCCTTCCCACAGACTTCCCACTGAGGTGCCTTGATACAGCACTCTGGGAACAGCCTATTCGTTCAGCAATTTCTTTCTGTGTCTTACCCTCTTGCTTGAGTGTGTCAATGATGTCCTTCTGGACAGCAGTCAGGTCGGCAGTCTTACCCATGATTGCGGTTTTGAGTAATGAACAAGGCTGGGAGTTTTTAAAAGCCTCAGGAATCTTTTGCAGGTGTTTATAGAGTTACGTCATTGATTCAGATGGTTAGGTTAATAGCTTGTTTAGAGAACCTTTTCATGATATGCTAATTTTTTGGGACAGGCGTTTTGGGTTTTCATGAGCTGTATGCCATAATCATCAGTATTAAAACAATTAAAGACCTGCAATATTTCAGTTGGTGTGCAATGATTCTGAAATATATGAAAGTTTCATTTTTATCATTACATTATGGAAAATAATGACCTTTATCACAATATGCTAATTTTTTTAGAAGGACATGTATAATATATATATGTAGTAAAATTATTATATAGATATATTATTAAAAAACTTAATATATGATATATATAAGGTATATATGGCTTTTTTTTCTACACCTTACTGTGATATAATTTTCTTTCGTTGTGGTACTGTTAATGGTAGTATAGTACAATACTATTAATACCTATTTCTTTGTATTTTTGTCCCTGTAGGAGCATGTGGGCTCAGCTGCGTCCTTCAACTTGGTGGTAAGTTGTTAACAGGTCCTGGGATGAAACAGATTGGCAAAGAAACTTCAGGATGACAAAAACCTCATTTCTGCATCTTTGTGACATCCTCCGACCACGTTTGACATGTCAGCACACTCGATTTCGTTGTCCACTTCCTGTTGAGCTGCGGGTTGAAATATGTCTGTGGAGGCTTGCAACAAATCTGGAATATCGCTCCATCTCCCACCTGTTCAGTGTGGGTGTCTCTACAGCCTGTAGTGTCACACAACAGGTTGTAACTGCTATTAATGTTGTAATGAAACCTCTGTATATAAAAACCCCTTCTGATGCAGAGCTTATGGTGATCGTCCAGGGTTTCAGGACTTGATGGAAGCTACTCCAGGTTGCAGGTGCGATTGACGGTACCCACATAGGTATTATTGCACCAGCTGAGAATCCTGCTGACTATTATAACAGGAAAAACTTCTACTCAGTTATTCTGCAAGGCGTGGTAGATAACAAAATGAAATTCTGGGATATTAATGTGGGCTGGCCGGGTAAAGTTCATGATGCAAGGGTTTTGGCCAACTCTTCCTTGTACAGTAGGGGTGAAAATGGGACACTGTTCCCAGGCTGGATAGAAAGGTTGAACAATGTGGATGTACCTCTACACATTCTCGGCGATGCTGCATACCCACTACTGCCTTGGCTGCTGAAACCTTTTCCTGAGGGGAGAGGTTTAACACAACAACAGACAAACTTCAACTACAGAGTCAGTCAGGCTAGAATGACAGTTGAAAGGGCCTTTGGATGTTTGAAGGGCCGCTGGAGGTGCCTTCTCAAGAGGTGTGACACACACATTTCCTTTGTGAGCCACATAATATCAGCCTGTTGTATTTTGCATAATTTCTGTGAAACAGCAAATGAGGAGTGGACGGATGAAGAGCCACAAGATTATGTGGATGACTCTGTCGATCCAGAAATCGGCCTTCAAGCTAACAATGGGGGGGGGGGGATTAGGGATGCTCTGTGTGCATACTTGGCACAGTAATGATGTAGTAAATGAATATTATTTATTTAACATGATTTTGTGAAATTAAATTTCAAAATATATTTATTTTGTAATCTGCATCTGACAGGTGTTTATATGCTGCAGTTTAGCAAGAAAAAGACAAACTTGTTCATACTTTTTTTTTAATGTAACAAATAATACTTCAACATTGTAACAAATAAAGGTCCGTTATTGAACGTTGGAACAGTTTTGTGCACATTCTTCTGAACAATTTAACATAATATGTACTACTGACTAACATAAATATGAGTTGTTCAAACTGTTTATACAGATAATACAAAAAAAAAAAGATTCAAAATACTTGACAGTGAGATTTTCACGTTTACTAGCTACAGATCAAAGATAATTTTGTTGACATCACTGTAGTGAACTAAGCCTCAGGTCAAAACCTGGACCTTCCTGGGACAGGAACTGTTATTTCATTGATTTGAGTCCAGAAACACAAATTAAGCTCATCCAGAGACTTCTAAGTGTGTCCTGCACTAATCAATTGAAAGAACACTCTCTTTTTTATTATCATTACTATTTTACAATATCTTGATAATCAAAGTGTGTTTAGTTCAAATCATTTTTAAATGTTGAAGTGAACTACTCATTTTAAATCAACTGTGAAACAGTATTAATGATTTTTAATCCTCATTCAAAGTAGAAATCAAGTTAATGTCTGTTACAGAGTAACAGGTGAGGGACCAGACAAAGTGCAGCCCAAACACACCCCTATGATGAAAAACACAAATGGACCTAGTGTTCCCTTGCCCGGACGTGGGTCACCGGGGCCCCACTCTGGAGCCAGGCCTGGAGGTGGGGCACGTGGGCGAGCGCCTGGTGGCCGGGCTTTTACCCATGGAGCTCGGCCGGGCACAGCCCGAAGAGGAGACGTGGGTCCCCCTTCCCATGGGCTCACCACCTGTGGGAGGGGCCAAAGGGGTCGGGTGCAATGTGGGATGGGTGGTGGCCGAGGGCGGGGACCCTGGCGGTCTGATCCTCGGCTACAGAAGCTGGCTATTGGGACGTGGAATGTCACCTCACTGGTGGGGAAGGAGCCTGAGCTGGTGTGTGAGGCTGAGAGGTTCCGGCTAGAAATAGTCGGACTCACCTCTACGCATGGCTCGGGCTCTGGAACCAGTTTCCTTGAGAGGGGCTGGACACTCTTCCACTCTGGAGTTGCCCCTGGTGAGAGGCGCCGAGCAGGCGTGGGCGTACTAATTGCCCCCCAACTTGGTGCCTGTGTATTGGGGTTCACCCCCGTGAATGAGAGGGTGGCCTCTCTCCGCCTACGTGTGGGGGGACGGGTTCTGACTGTCGTTTGTGCTTATGCACCAAACGGCAGTTCAGATTATCCACCCTTTCTGGAGTCCTTAGAGGGGGTACTAGAAAGTGCACCTTCTGGGTACTCCCTTGTTCTGCTGGGGGACTTCAATGCTCATGTGGGCAATGACAGTGAGACCTGGAGGGGTGTGGTTGGGAGGAACGGCCCCCCTGATCTGAACCAGAGTGGTGTTCTGTTGTTGGACTTCTGTGCTCGTCATGGATTGTCAATAACGAACACCTTGTTCAAGCATAAGGGTGTCCATATGTGCTCTTGGCACGAGGACACCCTAGGCCGCAGTTCGATGATCGACTTTGTCATCGTCTCATCTGATCTGCGGCCACATGTCTTGGACACTCGGGTGAAGAGAGGGGCGGAGCTGTCAACTGATCACTACCTGGTGGTGAGTTGGCTCCGATGGTGGGGGAGGATGCCGGTCAGACCTGGTAGGCCCAAACGTATTGTGAGGGTTTGCTGGGAACGTCTGGCAGAGTCTCCTGTGAGACGGAGTTTCAACTCCCACCTCTGGGAGAACTTTGAACATGTTCCAAGGGAGGTGGGGGACATTGAGTCTGAGTGGACCATGTTTCGTGCCTCTATTGTCGAGGCGGCTTACCAGAGCTGC
>NC_056514.1:10980826-10983300 GCF_014905685.2 Nematolebias whitei
GGTTTTGACCTTAGGCTTAGTTTTGACATCAGGTTAAGTTCACTACATATGAAATAGAACCAACATTTTTCAGTCAGGTAGTTATTATAGTTATTAATGGTCGTCGGCCGCACGCATTTGCTGACACAACAGCTGGTAAGTTTCAGGTGAGTCACTGGCAGTGATCCATATGAACTTTTTTTTTTTTTTAACCTCTTTCAACCAGCCGGTCAGCACACGGTCAAACAGCCGCAAGCAGCTGGTCCAAATTGGATCGTCAGCCACGTGCATCCGCTGACGCAATCAAAAGCCCAACACTGACCCGACCTGCGCATCCAGCACATTATTTTGGCCTGGTCCAAATTTTGAGTCAGGCCGGGCCTGGGTTAGAAATGACAGCATTGAAACAGTGCCAGCTCTCCCATGGCTTAAATTAAATAAACCAAAAAAATCAGCCCTAAAAATATAAATCATAAAAATCTTACTAAAATAAACACACTAACAGAACAAAATAATAAAATCATCAAATATGGATTATTGAACATCAGATCTCTTTCCTCTAAATCCCTGTTAGTTAATTAACTGATAACTGATCATCATATTGATTTATTCTGTCTGACAGAAACCTGGCTACAACAGGAGGATTTTGTTAGTATAAATGAATCCACTCCTATTAATTATTTAAATTTTCATGTTCCTAGAACAACTGGCCGAGGTGGAGGAGTAGCTTCTATTTTTCCATCAGGACTGTTCATTAATGCTAAACCAGTTAGTAGTTATAATATTTTTGAGTCACTGTCACTTAAAGCCACTTCACGACTCATGAACATCAACATGAGTCAATATGAGAGAGACCTTCAGTTGTTAGAAGTTACCCTGAGGTCCTCTGTGACCTCGCAGACTATTCCACACCTTGGTGTGATGTTTGTTGGTCTACCACTACTGGGGAGGAAAACAGTGGTCTTGAAGTTCCTCCATTTGTTCACAATCTGTGTGACTGTGGATTGGTGGAGTCCAAACTCTTTACAGATGTTTTGTAACATTTTCCAGTCTGATGAGCATCAACAGCTCTTTTTCTGAGCTCCTCAGAAATCTCCTTTGTTCCTCCATGATCCACTTCCAACACATTGTGAAGAGAAGACTTTGATAGATCCTGTTCTTTAAATCAAACAGGGTGTCCACTCACACCTGATCATCATCTCATTGATTGAAAAACTCTAATTTCACCTTCAGATTATCTGATAATCCTAGAGTTTCACATACTTTACCATCACAAATATGTAATATTGAATTCCTCAATAAATAAATGAACAAGTATATACAGGTACTTCTCATAAAATTAGCATATTGTGATAAAGGTCATTATTTTCTTTAATGTAAAGATAAAAATGACACTTTCATTTATTTCAGATTCATTGCACACCTGTGGCACTGCTGAGGTGTTATGTAGGCCCAGGATGCTTTGATAGCAGCCTTAAGCTCATCCAGAGTGTTGGGTCTTGCGTCTCTCAACTTTCTCTCCCACAGGTCCTCTATGGGGTTCAGGTCTGGAGAGTTGGCAGGCCAATTGAGCACAGTAATACCATGGTCAGTAAACCATTTACCAGTGGTTTTGGCACTGTGAGCAGGTGCCAGGTCATGCTGAAAAATGAAATCTTCATCTCCATAAAGCTTTTCAGCAGATGGAAGCATGAAGTGCTCCAAAATCTCCTGATAGCTACCTACATTGACCCTGCCCTTGATAAAACACAGTGGACCAACACCAGCAGATGACATGACACCCCAGTGACTGTGGAAACTTGACACTGGACCTCAAGCAATGTGAATTCTGTGTCTCCTCTCTTCCTCCAGATTCTGGGACCTTGATTTCCAAAGGAAATGTAAAATTTACTGTAATCAGAGAACATAACTTTGGACCACTCAGCAGCAGTCCCAGGCGAGATGCTTCTGACGCAGTCTCTTGTTCAAAAGTGGCTTGACCTGGGGAATGCGGCACCTGTAGCCCATTTCCTGCACACGCCTGTGCACGGTGGCTCTGGATGTTTCTACTCCAGACTCAGTCCACTGCTTCCGCAGGTCCCCCAAGGTCTGGAATCGGCCGTTCTCCACAATCCTCCTCAGGGTCCGGTCACCTCTTCTTGTTGTGCAGCGTTTTCTGCCACACTTTTCCATTCCTACAGATTTCCCACTGAGGTGCCTTGATACAGCACTCTGGGAACAGCCTATTCGTTCAGCAATTTCTTTCTGTGTCTTACCCTCTTGCTTGAGGGTGTCAATGATGGCCTTCTGGACAGCAGTCAGGTCGGCAGTCTTACCCATGATTGCGGTTTTGAGTAATGAACAAGGCTGGGAGTTTTTAAAAGCCTCATGAATCTTTTGCAGGTGTTTAGAGTTACGTCGTTGATTCAGATGGTTAGGTTAATAGCTTGTTTAGAGAACCTTTTCATGATATGCTAATTTTTTGGGACAGGCATTTTGGGTTTTCATGAGCTGTA
>NC_056514.1:10983400-10994101 GCF_014905685.2 Nematolebias whitei
CGGCGTCTCAGGGGGGGGGAAGCGGTATGCCACCAACACTGTTTATAGTGGGAGTGGTTTGCTGCTGACCTCAACTCGGGATGTTGTGGGTCGGTGGGCGGAATACTTTGAAGACCTCCTCAATCCCACCGGCACGTCTTCCACTGAGGAAGCGGAGCCTGGGGACTCTGGGTTGGGCCCTCCAATCTCTGGTGCTGAGGTCACCGAGGTGGTTAAAAAGCTCCTCGGTGGCAGGGCCCCAGGGGTGGATGAGATCCGCCCAGAGTTCCTTAAGGCTCTGGATGTTGTAGGGTTGTGTTGGCTTACGCGACTCTGCAATGTTGCGTGGACATCGGGGGAAGTTCCCCTGGATTGGCAGACCGGGGTGGTGGTCCCCCTATTCAAAAAGGGGGACCGTAGAGTGTGTTCCAACTACAGGGGAATCACGCTCTTAAGCCTCCCTGGTAAGGTCTATTCGGGGGTTCTGGAGAGGAGGGTCCGTCGGATAGTCGAACCTCGGATTCAGGAGGAACAGTGCGGTTTTCGTCCTGGCCGTGGAACACTGGACCAGCTCTACACTCTCAGCAGGGTCCTGGAGGGTGCGTGGGAGTTTGCCCAACCAGTCTACATGTGCTTTGTGGACTTGGAGAAGGCTTTCGACCGCGTCCCTCGGGGGGCCCTGTGGGGGGTACTCTGGGAGTATGGGGTACCAGGCCCTTTGATACGGGCTGTTAGGTCCCTGTATGACCGGTGTCAGAGCCTGGTCCGCATCGCCGGCAGTAAGTCGGGCTTGTTCCCGGTGAGAGTTGGACTCCGCCAAGGTTGCCCTTTGTCACCGATTCTGTTCATAACTTTTATGGACAGAATTTCTAGGCGCAGCCAAGGTGTTGAGGGGATCCGTTTTGGTGGCCTCAGAATTGCGTCTCTGCTTTTTGCAGATGATGTGGTCTTATTGGCTTCATCAGATCGTGATCTACAGCTTTCACTGGAGAGGTTCACAGCCGAATGCGATGCGGCCGGGATGAAGATCAGTTCCTCCAAATCCGAGGCCATGGTCTTGAGCCGGAAAAGGGTAGAGTGCCCTCTCTGGGTCAGGGAGGAGGTCCTACCCCAAGTGGAGGAGTTCAAGTATCTTGGGGTCTTGTTCACGAATGAGGGAAAAATGGAGCGTGAGATCGATAGGCGGATAGGTGCAGCGTCTGCAGTGAAGCGGGCGCTGTACAGGTCTGTCGTGGTGAAGAGAGAGCTGAGTCAAAAGGCGAAGCTCTCAATTTACCGATCGATCTACGTTCCCACCCTCATCTATGGTCACGAGCTTTGGGTTGTGACCGAAAGAATGAGATCTCGGATACAAGCGGCCGAAATGAGTTTTCTCCGCAGGGTGTCTGGGCTCTCCCTTAGAGACAGGGTGAGAAGCTCGATCATCCGGGAGGGACTCGGAGTAGAGCCGCTGCTTCTCCACATCGAGAGGAGCCAGTTGAGGTGGCTTGGGCATCTGTTTAGGATGCCTTCTGGACGCCTCCCTGGTGAGGTGTTCCGGACACGTCCCACCGGAAGGAGGCCCAGGGGAAGACCCAGGACACGCTGGAGGGACTACGTTTCTCGGCTGGCCTGGGAACGCCTCGGGATTCCCCCGGAAGAGCTGGCCCAAGTGGGTGGGGAGAGGGAAGTCTGGGCCTCCCTACTTAGGCTGCTACCCCCGCGACCCGACCCCGGATAAGCGGACGAAAATGGATGGATGGATGGACAGAGTAATTATTCGTTTTCTTGATCTTCTGTCTGAAATGAGCAAGTGTGATGTCGGTCAAAAGTGGGAGACAGTCGCAAACAAGTTTATTGGAACGAACTGTCATGTTTTTAAAACCTCTCAGACATAAATAGAGGAGCTGGCACCTGCTGTCTGTCATCTCGCCTAAACATTTCTCTGTCTGTTTCAAAAACATTTCTCTGTCTGTTCCAAAAACATCTCACTGTTTTTCTGACTTGTAGTAACCTCTTACGTCACTAAAACCACACCCCTGTTGGCTCTTTCAGCCAATCAGGACTTCCCAAATGAACCGGAAACAGAACTCTTTAAATGTCGACACTTCCTAGTTCCAAACCGTTCGGAGAACAGAACCGAACAGAAAAGTTGCTGGAGAGAACAAGAAGTTCCAGACATGATCCGAAGTTCTTCCGAGTCTCGTGGGGATTATGGAATCTTCCACATCTGAGTGGAACTCTGACGGGCTCACAGCTCATGTGAGTCCACCTGGGAGGTGAGCGGGCTGTTGAACGAATTGATCTCACGACTCCTGAGGTCACAGCTGTCCTTACGGAGACGCTGAAAAGCGTTGAAAGGCAACTCTACACCGAGGCCGAACTATCGTCTGCAAAGGTAAAGAGTCGATCTTCAACTGCGAAGTGTACCGTGGGTTAAGCTGCGTCCAAAGGAGCGTGTTGTTCTGGTTATAACAGACACATTCCCTCACCCATCTCTCTCCATTTAAACTTCATTTTCCCATCTTTAAAACTCTTCTATCTGCCAGTAATTAATCCAGATATTTTCAGAAATGTCTGTTGTATTTCAGTTGCAAGTGAGAGAATCATGGCCGTATGATTTTCTCAGTGCAAAGCTCATTAATTAAGCTGTGTTATTGCGTTCAATCAGAATAATCATGTGTACAATGTTTGATGTTAAATTTTGATTCTGTTAATAAATGACCACATTCATTTTGATGGGTCAAAGAAAATTAACGTCTCACGTCACTGATTAAACCATCTCCCACACAGTATCTCTGTCACATATCTGTCAAGTAGCTCGAAAAAGAGAGAATCCGTTTAAATTAAGTATAATATCAGGTACTTGAACTAGTCCAGATATTATAACATGTAGTGGAGCTCCGAAGCTAAATGAAGCTAACCGACCTATTTCACTACATCACTGATAACACAAGATGTTGAAGGCTGAGATGTGTCTGCCATGTATTGCTCCTGTGGGGTTTGGGTTGGTGCAGGTGCAGTGTGGTGGGTTGGTATATTGTGCTGGTGGTGAGTATGTGCGGAGGGCTGGTGAGAGGATGCAGTGTGGTGGGTAGTTGGTATATTGTGCTGGTGGTGAGTATGTGCGGGGGGGCTGGTGAGAGGATGCAGTGGGCCACAATGGGGGCATGACTGGAGTAGGAGGCATCCACTGCTGTGTAGTAGGTGGTGTCATGGTTTGGGGCGTTGCAGCATGAAGGAAAGTAGACATCATCTGTAATAACATCTGGCTGTTGGCCCTCTGCTGCTCTTGGATCTGGCTGTTGGCCCTCAGCTGCTCTTG
Source organism: Nematolebias whitei (assembly GCF_014905685.2). NCBI lineage: Eukaryota > Metazoa > Chordata > Actinopteri > Cyprinodontiformes > Rivulidae > Nematolebias > Nematolebias whitei. The sequence goes on from NC_056514.1 coordinate 10,986,684, forward strand.
CATTAACTGGAAATGTCTTCAGCTTGCTGTTGCATTTTTAAGAAGTTCTCAAAAGATGCAGACTCCTGCTTCATTCTTTTGCATTCATCCTCATCCCTTTTTCTCTGATCATCCAAGTAGCTCTCTAACAATTTCTCCAACCTGTCAGCCTTTGTCTTTTTCTTTCTTTTCTGAGCCCCAGGTACAGCCAGCCTTGGTTGGCCACTTTCTTCATCCACCTGGGAGCTTGTGGTGGCTGCCTCTTCAATTTCACAGTTGGTGTCACGTTTATCTGCATGATTAAAATGTTACATACACGTTACCACAGTTATACACTGGAATTATACATATTTGCTTATGTATTTATAATAAATTGTGGCAAATAAACACAAACTGGCAAGATGTAACTGCTCATTTTAAAATGAAACACAATGTCAATATTGAAATAGTTCTGCTCAAGCATTATTACATAGTACAGTCACTCACTTACCACTTTTTTCTGAGTCCTGAGTCATCTCTGTGGTTTCGGAGTCGCTCTGTGCCAGGGTGGATGGAGGTGGAGTCTCTGATTGGTAGGACTCCAGCACATGTTGTGGGCTGCTCGTGGGTCGAGTGCCAAGAACAACATCTAGTTCATCGTACCAAGGAAACTTGACCTTCACGTCTCCTTTACTGTCCCTTTTCTTGAGCATGTCACGTACTTTTATGTATTGTTGGCAAAGTTTTTTGACCTTGTGCGCTGGAATCCCAACTTCTCCAATTTCAAACAGATTAGCCTGTAAACCTCATTGTTCTTGTGAGTGTTCACAAGTAACTGCAAAATACTTTTGTCTGACCAGACTTGTATGAGAGCCTTTACCTCCTTGTCACTCCACATCTGACCACGAGCCATTTCCTCCCGCTAATGTTAACGCGCGTTTGTTTTGGTGGTATTTACCCAGAATGCCCTGCGTTGTAGTACACTTCCTGTTGTTGTTGTAGTTCCACTTACTGCTGGCGGAGCAGTACCCTGTCTGTTTGCATTCACACTGCACTCGAACCGCGCTAGAGTTCGCTTCTACCGGACCGAGACCTAGGTTTTAGCCCGGGCCAGAGTTCGCCTTTTTGTTCCATGACAGAGTTTGATGGCGCATTCACACCTCCCTAAACGAACCAGACTTTCTAGGAAAACAAGCTAGAGTTCAATTAAAGTGGACTAAACAGGGCTGGTGTGAATGCACCCTGAATCCTTTTTCACTCCAACTACCTCCATGTCCTCTCTAACTACATCCATACATCTCCTCTTTGGCCTTTCTCTTTGTCTTTTCTCTGGCAGCTGCATTTCTACCACCCTTCTAGGGCTGAAACGACTCCTCGAATAATTCGAGTACCTTGATTACAAAAAATCCTCGAGGCAAATTTATCTGCCTCAAATCTTTGTTAAACTATTCAGAGCGATGTGGTCTAGCCGGAAGGTTGTTGTGTTGCACAACGCTACCCCTTCCGCTAACGCCTGGTGCGTATGTACCAAATTTGTAGCTATGGAGGGAAACGGAGAATGCTTAGAAGAAGAGACCCGAAAACAACAAAAACTTTGAAAAGTTTCGGAGCATTTTAGGCTAAACAGAAAAGTCAGCACAGCGCAATGCATCCACTGAAAGCAGAATTGGAGTAACCACAACAGCATGTCATCAATGTTGCAGCGTCTGAAGAGAAAACACTCGCTGTATGCAACAAACTCATCTACAGCTGGCAACAGGTATCATGTTCTCTTTGCAAAATACACTACATTGCCAAAAGTATTTGCTCATCCATCCAAATTATTGGAATCAGGTGTTCCAATCACTTCCATGGCCACAGTGTATAAAATGAAGTACCTAGACATGCAGACTGTTTTTACAAACATTTGTGAAAGAATGGGCCGCTCTCGGGAGCTCAATGAATTCCAGTGTGGAACTGATAGGATGCCACCTATGCAACTAATCCAGTCATGAAATTTCCTCGCACCTAAATATTCCACAGTCAACTGTCAGCAGTATTATAAGAAAATGGAAGTGTTTGGGAATGACAGCAACTCAGCCACGAAGTGGAAGGCCACGTAAACTGGCAGAGAGGGGTCAGCGGCAAAGAGGTCGCCAACTTTCTGCAGAGTCAATCACTACAGACCTCCAAACTTCATGTGGCCTTCAGTTTAGCTCAAGAACAGTGCGCAGAGAGCTTCATGGAATGGGTTTCCATGGTCAAGCAGCTGCCTCCAAGCCATACATCACTAAGTGCAATGCAAAGCGTCGGATGCAGTGGTGTAAATCACACCGCCACTGGACTCTAGAGCAGTGGAGGCGAGTTCTCTGGAGTGACGAATCACGCTTCTCCATCTGGCAATCTGATGGACGAGTCTGGGTTTGGCGGTTGTCAGGAGAACAGTACTTGTCTGACTGCATTGTGCCAAGTGTAAAGTTTGGTGGAGGGGTGATTAAGGTGTGGGGTTGATTTTCAGGAGCTGGGCTTGGCCCCTTAGTTCCAGTGAAAGGAACTCTGACTGTTTCAGCATACCAAGACATTTTGGACATTTCTATGCTCTCAACTTTGTGGGAACAGTTTGGAGCTAGCCCCTTCCTCTTCTAACATGACTGTGCACCAGTGCACAAATCAAGGTCCATAAAGACATGGATGGCAGAGTCTGGTGTGGATGAACTTGACTGGCCTGCACAGAGTCCTGACCTCAACCCGAAAGAACACCTTTGGGATGAATTAGAGCAGAGACTGAGAGTCAGGCCTTCTCGTTGACCATCAGTATGTGACCTCACAAATGCGCTTCTGGAAGAATGGTCAAAAATCCCCATAAACACACTCCTAAACCTTGTGGACAGCCTTCCCAAAAGAGTTGAAGCTGTTCTAGCTACAAAGTGTAGTGAACTTAACCTGATGTCAAAACTAAGCCTAAGGTCAAAACCCTTGACCTTAAGAACCTTGTGGGACAGAAACTGTCATTTCATTGATTTGAATCCAGAAATACAGGTTCACCCATCCTGAGACTTTCTTTCTTGAAAATCAAGTGAAAGAACACTCTCTTTGTTATTATCATTACTATTTTACAAATGTTGATAACCAAAGTGTTTTAGTTCAAACCATTCTAGATGTTGCAGTGAACTAATCAATTTTATTAACTGTGAAAAAGTAACAATGATTTTTTTAGTTGCTTATGCAGAGTTAGAATTCATGTTAAGGTCTGTTACAGATTTTTATGCATTTTCTGATTTCTGTCTTTGAATGAGCAAGTGTGCATTTTCCAAGGTCAGGAGTCGAAGCAGACATGTGTTGGAACAACTGTCTTGTTTACATCCTCTCAGACGTCAACAGAGAAGTTGGCACCTGTTTCCAAACTCGCCAAAACAAAACTCTCTCTGTCTCTGAGAACAGTTTAATCTGTTCCATAACAATTCTTGCTGTTTTCTGACTTCTAGTAACCTCTTACGTCACAAACCACACCCCTGTCTGGTTGATATTGACCAATCAGGAACTCCCAAATGGACCGGGAATAGAGCTCTTTAAAATGCCGGTACTTCCTGGTTCTCCAGGCTGAGCAGGCGGAGAAGTCTGAGCAGTCCAGTTCGGTGAGGCGCTGAGAAGTTCTGAGATGTTCGCAGTTCTGTGAAGCCGTTTGGGAGAACAGAAGTCCAGCCATGATAAGGCTCTTCCGAGTTGGATTATAACATCTTCCACCTCTGAGTGGAACTTCTGAAGGACTCCACTCATGTGAAGTCCACTTGCTGATGTGAGCTGGTGTCGGACGGAATCTCGTCACTACTTCGGACGAGTCACAGCCATCCTATGGAGACGCTGGACAGGTAGCGTTAACTGGAACTCCATATCTGCTGATTAATCTTCAGAAAGGTAATGAGTCAAGTTCCCTACCAAGCGTACCGAGGAAAAGCTGGGTTCGAATGGAGAGTGTCGGTTCTGGTCAACACTCCCCCTCACACACCATCTTTTACTCCCTTTAAACTTCATTTCCATCTTTAAATTCTTCTCTCAAGTAGAAATCCTTCCAGATAATTTAGAAATGTCTGTGTAAAGTGTTCATCCACCGCCGTGTGGATAATTGATCATAATTGTACAGTTTTCATTGATGTCTGCTGTTCTGCTGAAGAGTGGAAACAATCGCCGCATTGTTTCTCACTACCTGTAAAGCTGTTAATTATGTTGTTATTTTCATATTTTGCCAAATTAATGTAAATGTTTGATGTTAAACTTTGATTCTGTAAAATAAATGACCGCATTCATTTTGATGGGTCAAAGATAAATGACGTCTCACGATTACATTTCATTAAATTCAATGCACGTTTTATTCAGTCCAGAAAAATGAAGAATCCGTTTTAATTGATGAATATATCTCAGCATCTGTTCATCTACAATTGGTGGCCCGTAACGTGTTCATAAATGGACTGTGTATGCGTGTAATAATTGATATTTCATGTTGGCATGGAGAAATAGCAGACTGCAGCGTGTGAAGCTGCGCGCTTGGAGCTAGACGCTGCATGTTTACGCTGGCAATGTTTTGAAGCTGAAATTGTGAGTCATATGTCTTTATGAAAGCTGAAATTGTATGTCTGTTATGTGTAACTAAGCTGGATTTGTGTGGAAACGCTTTATTCTGTTTAAAGACGGTTCAGACGTGGTTCTGGTACCGGCTCGGTTCTGAAAAGATCGAACGAGTTGTTTAAATAGCTAGAAAGACGTTTTTGAGACCGGGGCGCCGACTCCGTGCAGCTGGGAGCTTATTGATTACATTTTTAACAGAAAAAAAGTGCATTTTGACAGTTTAAAAGACGAAAAAGTTGACGGACTTGTTCAGATAAATCTAACATGCTAGCTGGGGAAAACGTTGCATGATTGGTTAAATTAGCGGCGGTGTAACGCTCTCATTGGCTGAGAGACGTGTCAGTCACACCGTGTTGCTCTGTCATTGGCGGATTCAGTCACGTGACCCGGAAATGAAAACTCGTTTTTCATAGGGAATAAAATCTGCTTTTTAAAGTTCAAAAACGCTTTAAAGTTGATTCTGATACGATGCTTCGTGTCTTCGAAGCATAATCGCTGAAATTTCGCCACGTTTGAGTTTAAAATCCGTCATTAAATTATGTTTTTGAACAACGCTAGCGATGCTAATTTTAAGCTAACAGCTAACGACCGGATGAGTGACGTGTCACGTCACTTCCTCCATGTCGGATGTAAAGCTTGGTTGAACCAAAAGCTTTGCTGTGCTTAAAATCACTAAATGTAACTTGCCACATGCCCCTAAAACTCATGTTTCATGCAAAAAAGTCGTGCTTGTTGAAAGAACGCCACGTTTACGCTTCAACCGTTCGGAAATGTTGATTTTAACAGAGTTTAGCCGAAGCTAACTTTAAGCTAAGCGGCTAAAAACAGGATGTCAACCGAACGTCACAGGAAGTCGTCATAGACTCCTGCTGGTAGAAAGCTAAACACTGCCACCTCCTGGGAAACTTGAGATCACAGTTTCACCTCAGTTTTAGGTATTTTGAGTGAAATTAAACGTTTTTTATTTCTGTAAGGCATTTTTGAGTTAATAAACGTTCCTCAAAGCTGAATAATCACTGTTATCTTGCATTTAAAAAGTAATTAAGGTATTTATGCGGAAAGGCATTTACCAACAAACCTTTATTCACTGGTAATTCCTCATTGAGAAGGTACAAAATAAAAGGTAGAAACTTTTTAAAAAAAGATACAGTTACAGATATTCACAGAGAAAAGTTTACTCATTTGCTAAAAGATAATGCACGTTTAATTGCTAAATCACTAAATAAGAGTAAATATATCAGGAAAAAGAGACTTTTCTGATTTTTTTACCACCTAAACAAATATATCTTCCTATTTAATTTTAAATAGAGGATGAGACAGGAGGACAGAAGTAATTACAGTTTTTCTGAAGAAAGACTGATTATTCCTCATCATCAATTTTCTTTTCTCTTTTCACCCACCTGGGTTGATGAGTAACTGTTTAAAATAGCGAATTTCTGGAAGTAAACGGTTTAAAAACATTTTTAAACTGATGTGCTGTGAGACTAAAAAGAGAAATTGCAGGTTTATAAAAATTCAGTGCTTTAGAGTGGAAGACACTGAGACGCTTGGTAATCTAGTATCTGTTGAAAAATAAGCACATACAAGTAACACTGCATGGAAGCATTTACTTAAATATTCATGAATTGGGGTAAAACCTGTTTGGAAGATGCGTTAGCGCTGCTGACAGCTTCCTTACATCCATATGGCAAACGGGCGGACTGCATGAACCCAAAAGAGTTGTTGGACGATCTGATGGAGGTTGCAGAAGTTGTGACCTCTACAGAAATTACAATGTCAAGTTATGAAAAGCTGGCTAGAATTGCAATTTTGCTGAAAGAATCATTCTATGCAGTTGTTAGGAAAGCTGATGACCTTGCACTAAGGTTCTACAGTGAAAAAGAGGTGGTTCAGAAGATTGAAGAACACTTCCTTCAATTTAAAAGTGAACACGAGGTCCTCAAAAGAAAACATTATGAACAGATGTTTCAATTACAGCAATATGCACGTGCAGAAGTTGATTCAATGAACAGCAAAATACAATTACTCGAGGCATCACTGTCTGAAGCCAGGGATGCTAAAGATGTGTTTAAAACACAACTTGAGGATTGCAAAGCGGAAAAGGCGATATTTCTCCAACATTGTCGGCATTTACAAGGTGAATGTCGGACATCACAGGAACGCCTTAAGGCTTGTGAGGAGAAGCTAAGAGCAGCAACAAACAAGATTTCTGACGTGGGGCGAGTTTGTCTGGAACTCAGAGAAGACCGTGGACAGAGTCCGGGTCACCCACAAATACCTCAGAAAGACGTTGTTGCACCTCCTGCTCTTAATCCACCCTCATCTCGGGCGGTAGGACGCTGGGACAAAAAGGCTCCTCTTTCAGAGGATGAACGTGATGATCGTAAATGGGATATGCGTAGGACGCAAAGATATGGGATCCAAGAGGACCCATATTATCAGGGGACATCCGAAGAGGAACCCCCAAAAGACGTACCTAACCCTCCCCCACCTCGGACGAAACGAACCGAGGCGATAAAATCACAAAGGTCCCAGGAACAAGGCCCTACACCTCTGAGCTCGGAGGAGACAGAGAAACTACAAAGGTTTGTAGAAACTTTGAAAAACGCTGAAATGGGAATCCAACCAGGAGCACAATGTAGTGATCTGATCGCTACTAAATCTGAAGGCACGAATGACAACATTACAGATGTCGGTGAAACACACCAAGACATTGCTGTTGCTGCCTCCAACAACCCCTCATCGGACGAAGGGGGGGGGTAAACTCACACACAAACGATGATGAGTCATCGCAAACTGAAAACTCAGAAACTGATTTTCATGATTTTGGACTAGGCATTCCAGTTCTGGGAGGACTC
>NC_056514.1:10994201-11002119 GCF_014905685.2 Nematolebias whitei
GAGTTGGATTATAACATCTTCCACCTCTGAGTGGAACTTCTGAAGGACTCCACTCATGTGAAGTCCACTTGCTGATGTGAGCTGGTGTCGGACGGATTCTCGTCACTACTTCGGACGAGTCACAGCCATCCTATGGAGACGCTGGACAGGTAGCGTTAACTGGAACTCCATATCTGCTGATTAATCTTCAGAAAGGTAATGAGTCAAGTTCCCTACCAAGCGTACCGAGGAAAAGCTGGGTTCGAATGGAGAGTGTCGGTTCTGGTCAACACTTCCCCTCACACACCATCTTTTACTCCCTTTAAACTTCATTTCCATCTTTAAATTCTTCTCTCAAGTAGAAATCCTTCCAGATAATTTAGAAATGTCTGTGTAAAGTGCTCATCCACCGCCGTGTGGATAATTGATCATAATTGTACAGTTTTCATTGATGTCTGCTGTTCTGCTGAAGAGTGGAAACAATCGCCGCATTGTTTCTCACTACCTGTAAAGCGATTGATTATGTTGTTATTTTCATATTTTGCCAAATTAATGTAAATGTTTGATGTTGAACTTTGATTCTGTAAAATAAATGACCACATTCATTTTGATGGGTCAAAGAAAAATGACGTCTCACGTTACATTTCATTAAATTCAATGCACGTTTTATTCAGTCCAGAAAAATGAAGAATCCGTTTTAATTGATGAATATATCTCAGCATCTGTTCATCTACAAAAGGATGGACCACCGTCATATTGAACCCTGTGGATTAGGAATGGGATGTCACTTAAGCTCATATGCGAGTCAAGGCAGGTGAGCGACTTTTGGCAAGGTAGTGTACGTTAACCTAAATGTGTGATAATCTGTCATGTTATAAATATAAAATGAAGCATATTTTTGCTAACGTTTCACCTACTGACTAATCATCATGACTACCTGGCAGGGTGTTTCTGTAAATTGTGCGAGAAAAAAAAAAAACTATACAGGACTGAACGTAAATTTGTTAACGATAAAGCCCAGCAACAGACTGGCGGCATGAGCTGAAACACATTTATTTATTGCTTTAATTCCATCCTGACTTAAATTATATATTTCGGGTGAATATTTCAAGTGTAAATGTATTTACATAAGTTAGTAGGATTGTTTTTTCTTCTTGCTTCTGCTGCTTATGACTTGAAAACTAGGACTAATCTGCATTTATTACTACTGTCATATATATATAATAATAATTCAGTGACAGAGGGCTTTAATTAAAGCACCCTCAAACCTCACACATAAATAAAAGCTTAAAATTCATAAATCAAACACAACTGACTAATCTTACTTTGATTGCAGCAGTTCATCAGAAAGCATAGATTACCCCTTAACAATATTAAATAATTTTATAATATCCAATGAAGTACACTTGAAACATATTTATTAAGGCATAACAATGAACAAACAAATAATAATATTATAATTCTTTTCAGTAAATGGCAGTCATGTGTTGGACAGCTTAGTACAAAGGGCTCCAGGATGTTCGGTTGTGGAAGCAGCTAAGTTCACAATCAGCATTTTAAATATGATCATCACAGACATGTAGCCGCTGTCCATGGTGGAAGACGAAGGGTTACAGAAGATCATCTCCACCTTCAATACAAACTTGTTTATTTCTCTTCTGTTTTTGCATTTTAGAAAAAAAGCAAGAGTTTTGTTATACCACAGACTTGAAACTGAAATGGAGGTTCAACATGTTATTGCATTTTAAGCAATAAAAGATTTTAAAAAGAGGAATTAAATGGGTTGTTTACTTAAATGTCCTTTTCATGTATTTTTATTACTCATAAAATGAGTAATTACTACAGAACCTGACAAATTAAGTTTTTTGATTACTCGATAAATCGCCAGAATAATCCATAGATTAGTTGATTACTAAAATTGTTTAAAACAGCCCTACGCCCTTCTACAATATACCCATTGTCCCTCCTCTGAACATGTACAAATCATCTCAGCCTAGTCTCTCTAACTTTATCTCCCAGTTCTTCAACATATGCTGTACCTCTGATGATCTCTGATGAGAGTGAGGGGGCCTGTCTGACAAGCAGAGGTAACTCGTTCCAGAGTCTTGGTCCTGCTACAGAGAAGGCCCTGTCACCTCTGCGCTTAAGACGAGTTCCTGGAACTGTGAGGAGCAACTGGTCCGCTGACCTCAGGGAACGTGATGGGACATACGGTTGTAGCAAATCAGAGAGATGGGGGGGGGGGGGGGACACTGTTCAGTGATTTGTAGACATACATAAGTATTTTGAACTGGATTCGAAAGTGAACCGGTAACCAGTGCAGTGAGGCCAAAACTGGTGTAATGTGCTCTCTTTTGCCTGTACTGGTTAAAAATTGGGCTGCTGCATTCTGGACCAGTTGTAGTTGTGCAATGGAGGTCTGACTGATGCCAAACAGGAGTGAATTGTAGTAATCAAGTCTAGATGTAATGAATGCATGTATTACTGTCTCCAGGTTCTTTTTGGACAATAAGGGCTTCAGTTTAGACAGCCGCCTCAGTTGGAAGAAGCATGATTTAACAATCATGTTTACGTGACAGTTAAGTTTCAGGGAAGGGTCCATTATCACGCCCAGATTAGTGACTCTTTGTTTTTCTGACAGGGTTAGAGCGGAAAGGTCGATGAAGTGGTTTGTGATTGTGTCGTTGGGAGGGAACAACATGACTTCAGACTTCTTTTCATTGAAACTTAAGAAATTTAAAGCCATCCAGTCCCTGATGTCAGCCAGGCAGTTGAGCAGCGGTTGAATAGAGCATGTACCATTGTGTCTTAGGGGGAAGTAAATTTGACAGTCATTGGCATAGAAGTGGAAGGGCATGTTGTGTTTCCGGAAAATAGCACCAAGTGGCAGCAGGTATAAAGAGAATAGGAGGGGACCCAGTATGGACCCCTGCGGAACCCCACATTTAAGCTCTGCCTCTGCAGAACTAAAATCCTTGATGGAGACACAAAAGGATCTGTCAGTGAGGTAAGATCTGAACCAATTGAAGGCTGATCCTGTGACGTCCACCCACTGCTCCAACCTAGCAATGAAGATCTCATGGTCGATGGTGTCAAAGGCGGCTGTGAGGTCCAACAGGACAAGCAGCACAGAATCACCGGTATCTGTGAATCTGAAGATGTCGTTAAAGACCTTCAGCAGGGCAGTTTCAGTGCTGTGGAGAGGTTTAAAGCCAGATTGGAAAAGCTCTAAGATGGCGTGATCCTCCAGGAAGCACTTCAACTGAGACTCGACTATTTTCTCCAGTACTTTAGAAACAAATGGGAGTTTGGAGACAGGCTGGAAGTTGGAAACGAGTGAGGGGTCAAGGTTTGGTTTTTTCAGGAGAGGCTGGACGGCAGCATGTTTAAAGGTTTTTGGCACCACGCCAGTGGATAAACTACTGTTTACTATGGCAAGAATGGACGGACCTAGAGTAGGAAAAACCTCCTTTAGTAGTCGAGGGGGGACCACATCAAAGGGGGAACCAGAAGGTTTCAAGCTGCACATGACCTGCTCTAGAGAAGATAGAGTGATGGGTTCAAAATGGTCAAAAGAGCTATAGATTGAGGTAGGATGGATGGGTCATAAGTTGGAAGGGAAATGAGAGCCCTGGTGGTCGAAATTTTTTCCACAAAGAAATGTAGGAAGTTGTCGCACAGCTCAGTCGAGGCTTCCAGAGGTGATGGTTCAGTGAGGTGGAGAACAGAGTTTAGGGTGGAGAAGAAGACACGTGGGTTGTGAGAGTTTGAGGTAATTATATCAGAGAAGAATTTTGATTTAGCAGCTTTTACTGTTTTCTGATAACAGCGCCAACTCTCTTTAAGTATTTGGAAAGAGACCTGAAGCCTGTCTTTCCTCCACTTTCGCTCCGCCCTCCTACATTGCTGCCTAGCGGCCTTGGTGACGTCACTCAGCCAAGGTTCTGCTCTGAGTTTTGATTTTTTGGTTTTAACAGGTTCAACATGATCCAGAGTCTTTAAGCAGACAGAGGTGAACTGGGATGTAAGCTCCTCAGTGGTGGTGAGAAACACTGGGGGCTGAATGATAATTTCAGAGTTATAAACATCTGTGAAACGTGCGGCAGTGAAGTGGTTAATGGTCCGAGTGCGACGTGCAGGAATGCATGACTTAGTAGTTAGATGGGGGAGGGTGAACTCAAACTGGACTGGCATGTGGTCTGAAAAAACATTATCACCAATAACAAGATTATTAACAGTCATATCATGAGTTAAAACAAGGTCCAGTGTATGTCCACGCTCTTGGGTGGGACCGTTTACATGCTGAGTTAAATTAAATGAGTCCAATAAATCTAAAAAGTCCTTAACCAAGGGCTTCTCAGGACAGCACACGTGTAAATTAAAGTCACCAATAATGAAAACATGCTCATATTTTGGTGTGATTTCAGCCAAGAAGTCAGAAAACTCATTTATGAAGTCCTTAGATCGAGGTGGACGGTAGACAAGTGCAAATAACCTTGGAGGTGAATGTCCGAGTTCAAAGACGCTCAGCTCAAAGCTGGCGCGGGAAACTGGGATGGGCAGTTGTTTACAGTCAAAAGTTGATTTGAATATTGATAATAATCCACCACCGCGCCGACCTGATGGCCGCGGGGCATTAAAACACAGACTGTTCAGTGGCAGTAATTCTGTCAAGGCGCTGGACTCACCCGGAGACATCCAAGTAACTGTGATGAAGAAAAAGTTCAGAACGTGCTCTTGAAAGTAATCCCTGAGGATAAAAGTTTTGTTGGTAACAGATCTTGCGTTGACCAAACACATCCTGATATTGTCCAAAGTAGAGCTAGCAGCGATGGAGCTAGCAGTGATGGAGTTAGCACACGCTAATGGCCGCAGGTTTTCAATAACAGCCCCTCCAGGTCGGTCTGGGCTGCGCAAAGGCTGACAACTCACGTTGGTTACCTGGTCCGGGCACGGGGGAAGCTGGAGACCATGACCACAAGCTGAAGAGGAAGATGCAGCGCGCAGAGCTTTCAGCTTCACCAGCTGACCAGCACGTTTTCCCCAACGTCTGAAGCGATATCTCTGGGCAGGGAGGTGAGGAGCGCAGCGAAGGTAAGCTGGCACGTCCACCAGCGGGGGGGGGGGGGGGGGGGGGGGTCCAGAGGTACGCTGATAATGGTCCAGATAAGCGACATCAGTGCCAGAAAAACGAAGATCCAAAAGTTGTTGTCTGTCAAACACCAGCAGAGAGCTGATGTCACAGATGTGAAATGCAAAAAAACAAAAATAATCCGAACACCATCAGCAGAGGTGGATTGCAAGCCATGTACACGGGCGCCATCTTACCGGAAGAATATGTCATTGAAGGCGGGAACAAGATGGTGGTGATGCTTTAGTTTGCATTTTTGATGAGTTCCCGTCATTACTGCAAAAAAACTGCCTTTTGAGAAGATATTCTCGTGGCCTCTGATTTGGAAGCTCCAGGAATAGACACTGTTGTTTTTCTGACTCTGTAGAACTGCAAGATGACATAAAAAGTAAAGGAATTTAAAGCTGCAGGCTCTACCACTGGTCCAGATGCCTATTCAACCCACAGTGCTTCCAGAACCAGAGAATCCGCTCTGCCCTCACCAGGCCCCATAGACACAGATGAGGCGGCCCTGAAGTTGGACATTCTGGCTTCAATAAAAACAGAAATCTCTGCGATAATTAGATTGGAGATGATGGCTGCCCTGGCAGAGGACCTCACTTTTATTAAGGGTGAGCTTCAGGCAGTGAGGATGGATGTCGCCATTAGCCTTACGGCTTTCAGAGTGAAAACTGAGCAAGGGAAACTGGATGTCAAAAAGTTGCAGATGGGCTCTCCAACTGGTCAGATGAAGTTAAAGCCCTGTGCAGCACCAAGATGGAACTAAGTAATGAGCTGAATGGGCTGAAAAAGAAATACAAGGCTGTGGAGGGGTATATGAGAAGATGTAATGTAAGGATCACAGGCATCTCTGAGGAGCCAGTGTCAAACACCCTTGCAGCAGTATATGCTAACACAGGTGCTGTGGCTTAGCAAAGCACTGCTGATAGACCACTCGCACTGGACGCCGGGCGGGAGGAGGTCAGGCGATAAGTCGAGAGTTATTGTGGTTAAGTTGCATTACTAGACTGCGTGGAGATATTGTAACTTACGCAAAACTGTGGGAGTCACTGACCATCATAGTAGCAGACTATACACTTCGCGTGGCAAGGGCTCGGGCAGCATTCACAGAGGTGAGGAAACTCCTTTGCAGCTGGCAAGGTGTTTGGTATGGGCTACTTTTTCCTGCACAGCTTCACATCACACATGGGAAAGCAAACAGGGAGTTTGTGGATCCAGATAAAGCCACAGCCTATGTCAAAAGGAATATCATAGCAACAGGAAGTGAGGAAGGTAAAATGCTGTACAATGAACTTCTCTCAATCAGCATTCTTTTCAAGCTTATGTTTGGCTTATATATTTAGCTGTTTGGACCTTTGATGGGGTATGTACAACACTTCATTTGTATTGGAAGGTGACTGTACGATATTAACACTCTGAAATGATTACTGTAATTACCAATGAAGAATATGGGAGCGTTTCAAGGATTCAAGGGTCTTTATTTGTCATACACACCACATGCGGTATATGTGATGGGAGAAAATTGTTCAAGTGCATGTTTGACATTTACGGTGTTCTTGGCAGGTTTTTGTTTGTTTGTTTGTTTGTTTATATCATACGTGGGCAGACGGGAGCCCAGGCAATTTGAGCTGTGCTCCCCAGTATAAGCACAGATGTGTGGATTTTCAATTGATAGATCTTTTTGTTCTCTCCATGTTCATGTAGGAGAGAGCGGTGGGTTTATACCGGGTCAGTGTGTTTGTTTTTTTCTGTCAAGTATTGGCTTGTGATAATTTATGGGTAAATATTATCTTATTGTTCAACTATGACCAGTGTTAAGGATGTTATATACTCTTATAGCTGTCAAGTTAATTGTGTAAGCGGGAATATGAAATTCCTTAATGGTTCAGTAAAATTTCTGAAAATTATGTCACACCTGAAACAGCTGAACACTAATATTGATTTTGTACAAGAAACACATGTACATTCTGCAGATAGTGTAAGTTTTGGTTAAAAAAATTGTCTGGTCAGATGTTTCAATATAACTTTCAATCCAAATCAAAAGGGGAAGCCATTATAGTTGGCAAGCAAGTGCAACTTATAGCCTTGAATGTACATACTGACACTGCCAGGCAGTATGTTATAGTGGTGGGAAGGTTGTACACACTTCCAGTGATCTTGGTTTCAGTATATGCTTTAAACTGGGATGACTTCACATTTTTCAATAACCTCAACACAGAATATATCAACACAACCTTAAAATTAGTGGTGACACAAATTGTGTGCTTTCATTTCTTGACCATAGTTCGATTAGGAAAACTACCCTGACTAGGTCAACTCAATCAATTAACTCATTCCTTAAATCTTATGGCGTGGCTGGTGTGTGGCACTTCCGTAATCCAACATCAAGATCATACTCATTTCATTAGTTTTGTCACACCCGGGCACTCACATGGCAGCCCAGTTCACCTCTCTAGTGGGGTGGGTCCTTGTGACACACACAGACAGTGAACCCCACACATCTTCATGAAAATTAGCTATCTTACTCATCGTTACTCCACAAAATGCCTAACACAAACTAACACATAATGAACACATTAAGCTAAGAA
Organism: Nematolebias whitei; assembly: GCF_014905685.2. Classification (NCBI taxonomy): domain Eukaryota; kingdom Metazoa; phylum Chordata; class Actinopteri; order Cyprinodontiformes; family Rivulidae; genus Nematolebias; species Nematolebias whitei. The sequence continues at coordinate 11,001,900 of NC_056514.1, forward strand.
GAACAGACTAGTAATCACTAAAAGAACAACTCTAAACAGCTAGCTGAAATTATTAACAACAAAGATACATTTTACCCATAATCCCTCTCTGAGGCCATGTGACCAGCAGTCAACTAGCTAGCTAGCTAGATAGAGAGAGAGACAGAGAGAGACAGAGAGAGAGACAGAGACAGAGACAGACAGACAGACAGACAGACAGACAGACAGACAGACAGACAGA
>NC_056514.1:11002129-11017101 GCF_014905685.2 Nematolebias whitei
AGACAGACAGACAGACAGACAGACAGACAGACAGACAGACAGACAGATAGATAGATAGATAGATAGATAGATAGATAGATAGATAGATAGATAGATAGATAGATAGATAGATAGATATTTCAGAATTTACAGACCTCGGTTAGCAGGAGGAAGGTTACGACTGGACAGCTAGAAAAGACTGAACAAGTATACTTTATTAAACAAGTTGTTTCTTCAAAGAATATGGCAGCACAACTTCTATTTGTAACATTTCATCTGAATAATGTTGCTGTGTTCATGCGTGCTCATCTGCTCACACAGACTCACGTTCGTGCTGCTGTTCGACGTATTGTTTTTATGCTATTAGTGCTTAGCGTATTTTTAGTTGATGTTTTTCTTAGTTCATATCTTAGATCTTATCACTGTTTTTCGTTTACATTTTATTGTTGGATGTAACTGGGACCCTGTGTACATAATTTTGTTCCACCACATGTACCACATGTGGTGCGAACAACAATAAAGAAACTCTGACTCTCTGACTCTGAATAAAACACATAATCTTTGAAACAATATAATTTAGACAGAGTTTAAAGCAGAGTTGTTTACCGATAAATACCAGAAACAAACACCTCATCCAAACTGATTATAAAGATTGGAAAGACTTGTGTAAAAATTGAATTTAAATAATGTTTTGTTTTCCTTTATACAGTAGGCCCTCGATATTTTGTGGTTTGACTTTTGCAGACTCTCACGGGTTTTTAACGTAAGATTGTACACGACACACGACTAGATGATTGATGGAGTGAGCCTCTCGTGCAGCTCACTCAGGTATAAAACAAATACACACACACACACACACAAGCTAGAGCTGTCATTTCTAACCCGAGACTCAGGCCGGGCCAAAATAATGTGCCGGATGGGCTGGCCAGGTCAATGTCGGGCTTTTGATTGCATCAGCGGATGCACACGGCTGATGATCCAATTGGGATCACTACCAGCCACACGCGGCTGTTTGACTGTGCGCTAACCAGCCTGTTCAAAAAGCGTTCAATACAAAAACAACTGGACTTTATTTGTAACAGAAGACTTTTCGCTCCTCATCCAAGGAGCTTTCTCAATTCAAACAGAAGTGAGTGAGAGATTCAGGTTATAAGGCTGAGGAACTATTTACACAGACACGATGGGGGGAAACGTAGGTTTTTTTGTATGTTAATTAGAGGAAAAGATTTGCGTCGACACGGTTGGATTTTGGGTTTACATGCATCCGGAGGACCCCCCCCCCCCCCGCCCTCCCGAATCTGCTGTAGTTACCATGCCAGGTCATTAGATGGCGCTGTGAATTTTGTACCTTCACCTAATGAGCATGCGTGCTGCCTCGGCAGTTGTTTTCCTCTGGGCTAATCAGCTAACAACAACGTAACAAAATGTTAAAGGTGGATTTTGGATGAGAGTCGACATATTTGACGCCAAGCGGGACCGCTTCGTCTAACAGCTCCACACCGGTCGCTGAGTGGACCAGAAACGAGCCGACGATGTCAGACTTTACTCCGTGATAATCAGTAGCTGTTTTACAGCAGGTAAATCAAATGTTCTTAATAATGTTAGTTTGTGTTTACTTCGGTTACAAAACAACCAACTGAGTTTTTTTTTATTTTTTCCTGAAAGAAGAAGAAGCTGTCCTCCCACCAGGCGGACCGGTTCTGAACGAGGCTCGGCCCAGATGAACTGCAGGAGGATGTCGAAGAGAGAGATGTGGATGAACTATTTATTTAAAATTCCCCTCAGCTCTTTTATTCAATCCATTAAAGTTCAGTTAACGTGTTTTAATTGTGTGATCAGTTTAATTATCAGTGTTTGTGTGACATACAGTTTGTGGCGTTGAATAAATAAATAAAAATTAAACCTGATGTCTTCATTTTCAACTTTAGTGTTCAAGCTATATGTTTAGCATCATTTTAAATTTGAATTACATAATGTCCATATAGCTTCATTTAGCTCAGAGCTTCATTATATCTCACACACTAGCATAAATACTGTTTATCATTATTAAACTGTTATTATTTAGCACATTTAGTATGTTATAGTGCAGCGCGACGTGTGCGCGTTCCTCGTTCTATAAACAACGATATTAGAACTGGATCAGACTGTGTCTCTTCCAACACAGATGTCGGTCACAGCACCTGGAATCTGATGTAGATTAACTACGAGATTAAAAATATATTCCATCAATCATAGTTCAGAAAGCAGTGTGTCTGCTGCCATGTTGATAGAGATATAGCGTCTGTCCGTGCATGCGTGTGCGCATGTGGTTTAACACAAAGTCTCAGCAGGAGATGTTTACATTATCAGCAGGGGGTCAGCGAAAAACCTCCACTCTGGAAGGTGGGTTCAGAAACCTCCGGATTCAAAGAGGTGAGCCACTGGTGTCATGTAAATGATCAGCAGAACCGCAGAGAGAAAGCTGCGGATGCATTCAAAATATGCGCCGTGTAAACGGCCCCTGAGTGAGATAAGACACACACACATATGTAGATTGGCAAATCACACCTAAACACCTTAACAGTAGGGGTTTCTTAAGGTCTTTGCTACTCTAATTCACAGATGAGGCCCCTTTGTTCCCATTAGGTGTGAAAACTGGCTGGGAATCAGGCCCTGTACACACGTAGCCTGGTGTTTGAAAAAACGAATATCCGCGCAAAAAAATATCGCCGTACATACATGTTCGGATAGAGAAAATGATCGTCTACATGAACCCGGTGATGTTCACCACAGAGCGTTGTAAAGAATATGCCCAACCCATAGGAGGCAGTGTAGTGCAAAGGTGAAACGTATATCAGCCAATCACAACCCTTCAAAGCAACCACAACTTCCTGTTAGTATTGAATCATGGCGCCTGGAGGTTCGTTTGTGTGGACAGACCGCGAGGTTGAACTACTATTAAATACCGTGTTGGAGTACAAAGTTAATAAAACTCAGGAAAATGTCGACTGGGAATCCTGTCAGAACAAGTATGTTGATATTTTAGCGCTTTTTTTAGAGCATTACCCAACGGAGTCCTCCGACGAGTTTCCCCATTCACATGCCGACATCACGCGCGGGAATTTAACAACAAAAATGAAAGCAGTCCGAGGTAAATATCGCCATGCTGTTGATACAGGACGCAGGAGTGGACACGGTCGAGTGGTTCTTCTGTACTTCGAACTGTGCGAACAAATCTGGGGTGGCTCTCCAGCTAGTACTACCATATCCTCCGGTATTGAAACAGCTGACCTGGATCATTCTCGGACCCTACCCTCACCATCCACATCTTCTTCCTCCACTACCATGGATGTAGCAGACACAGGGTCTGATAATGAAAGCAGTGTGGGTCCTACTTCAAAGGAGAGGAGAGACCTGCTTGATGTACGTATATTTTTCTGTCCATTCCTCATAAATAAAAGTACTTTTGCTGTAAATGTTCATCTGTTGGATGTACTATAATTCACGGAACAGGTTTGTTGAATTGTGTTGCTATTAAAAATACAGTTAAGGCAATATGTGTGTTAAAAATGATGCAAGAGTTGAGGTGTGTAGTGGAGGCTGGAATGTGATGTTTTTTATATTTTACTGTGTACGGGTTGCTGATTTATTTTTATTATTATTGCAAAAAAGAAATGACACCATCATGCTCTTACTCATCTCATATTATGTTAGGCCTACATATTCATTAGTTTGATGGGGTGGTGGATACAAAATACACTTTAAGACATATAGCAAACATTGGATACGCTGTTATTACATATTGTTATGTAGAAGTGATGTGAAAAGTACAACATCAACATGATCCAGGTTTACTTTTTTATGTTTAATTGTGATGATTTTCATTTCTCTTTTGAAGGCAAAACTAAAAGGACACAGACACGACCGTCTGAGGAGAAAGCTGCCTGCTGAGACCCAGTGGCTGAATGCTCTTGAGGAAGACCAGCGTGTGAAAAAGAGACTGGTGGAAATCATTGAGACATCAGAACAAAAAGCATCCGAAAACTATTCAAAAATGTCCAATACACTGGAAAGACTTACCACATCGATTGTTGATGGGTTTTCTCTTCTGAAACAGGTCATTCATACACCTGCACAACCACCACACTACATGCCATATGAGCCAAGAGGTCCGATGTATTCGCACACAATGGCCCACCATTCTGTCCACCAAAACTCAGCAAATTACCCATACCCAAACAACTCCACTTCTGACAGAACACGTCAAAACACAAGACCAGGAAACACTATGAACACTGAAGCTGTGTTCCACACACCTGCTGAAGCCACTGACCAATTTTCATTCAGTCAGGCCCTTTTTAGTGACCAGTAGAGTACTGTTTTATACATCGAAGCAAGTCTGGTACAGTTAAGTATATACAAGTTCCACTTTTGCACAAGGTTGCACACATGTCAGGTTGTTAATCACAGTGTTATTTACTCTGACAGTGTGTTTTTTTTTCTGTTTGCTATCTTTTTATACATACTGTGAAAAGCTTAAAATGTAGCAATTGCACAATACTTTAACTATTTACATTTTTGTTACGTGAATCTTTATAAGAGTGGTGATCTAGTCCAGTCCTTGGGAGCTACTGCTACTTAGATGTATTTATTTCTCCAAAACACCACTATCAAATACATACTGATGATTGAAATCAGCTATTTCATACTGGTTTGTTGAAGAAAATGCAGCTGAAATGTACCTGTGGTAGCTCCCAAGTTATGGACTTGGGCATCACTGATTTAAAAGTGTACAGTAACTGTGCTGCTTTTCTCCCATGTTTAAAAAGCTTTATCTGTTGTAGATCTGTTATAATCTGATCTGTTCATAAATGAAACACAAAATAAGAACATGTTAAGTGTGTTCGTTTGAATAAATTGACAAACATTTTAAAAGCAAGTTTCTTTATGTGAATTTTTGTGAATATGACATTTATCAGTTACAAATACAGTCATGTTCATCAGAAAGTATTGGCAGCACTATTTAATACACTACAGGTCCAATTTTAAGAGAGAAAAGTAAAATCATTTCACTTAAAAGTCTGTCTAATGAGCTACAAACTGTTATATAATGTATCTAAATCCTGGGTGGTAGCTTTTCATGCATTAAGAGAATGAAATGCAATAACATTGCACAAAACAATTTAAAAATTCTCTAACATACATGGTGCTAACTATAACATTTTTTTATGAAAAAACAACGCAGTCTGCTAAATAGTTCACAGGTTTTTGTGTTTATGGATCCAGACACTGAGTGAGGACTCTCCTGACCCGCTTTCCTTCTGCTGCCAAGCTGTCTCCTCTGACCACTGGCTGTGTGTCCGGTTGATTGTTCCTGTCATGTTGAATAGCTTCAGTTATTCTGTTTTCATCCACAGTGTCTTTTGATGCCTCACAAAAATTGTGCAACACAAAACATGCATATATAACAAATGGAAGATCATTCATATTGATGTCCATGGCTCTCCTCAGGGCTCCAAATCGGGCTTTTAGTCTTCCAAACGCACATTCAATCACCATTCTAGCTCGGCACAACGAAAGTCCAAAGTACTGCTCCTGAACATTGCTTCCTCCGTTAGCATATTCTTTCATCAGGTAAGGTAGAAGTGGGTATGCAGGGTCACCCAGTATGTAAATGGGTATAGCGTCTTCGTTCTCCACAATTTGTCTTGGACAGGGGGGAATCTTCATGTTTTTCAGATTTGTGTTTATTGTGGAGTTAGCAAAAACTCTGGCATCATGCACACTCCCTGGCCATTTCACAACTACATCAATAAAGCTGTACTTGTAATCACAGGTGGCTTGTATGTTAAGAGAAAACCTCCCCTTCCTATTTAGGTACTCTGTAGAATTAGCTGATGGCTGCTTTATCTCCACATGAGTCCCATCCACAGCTCCAAGGCACTGAGGGAGACCATAAGCCTGCTCAAATCCCTCAACAAGTGCACGCACAGCAGTCTCTGTTGTTGGCATTTTTATGTAAGATGGTCCCAAGTACACAGTTATAGCCTTACACACCTCTCTAATTATGTTTGAGACTACCTGTCTTGATAAGCCAAATGCATTGGCCGTTTTACGCAGTCTTCCCTCGTCAGCCAAATAATATAGCGTGCATGCAACTTTTTTGACCACACAGACTGGAGATCGCATTACAGTACTCTTCCCTTGAATGTAAGGAAGGAGTAACTCCGAGAGCGACAGTAATGACGACCGTGACATTCTGAAGTTCTCACGCCATTCCTGTGGGAGAACAATTTCCTTCTCAAAGTTTTCCCACCAGCCAGCAGTGCGTCCAGGTCTGATCCAAAACCGGCGACGGCGACGCTGAATGGCGGTATTGTGCCTCCGTATCGGTAGGGATAGTTGCTGTAAAAGAGCTGAACGCCAAGCGCTTTTTCTCCTTTGTAATTCCATCTGTTGGAGCAGTTGTGCTTGTAAAAACAAGCAAGCAAAAATTGCCTGAACCAGCGTTACAATTAGTACTTCCCTAAACGCAGTCATTTTCCCTCCGAATGAATGGGCAAACAAAAACAATTGTCGCACATGTGACGTCAGCGCCGCGCTGCACCATCTGTCGCAGACATAATGCGCATATCTCCGGTTCCGAAAGTCCACACGCAAACCCGAAAGAGGAGATTTCTCAAATCTCCACTTTGGTCGGAGTTTTTGTTATTATTCGTTTATAGTTACATCAACCGGAGTTCACGTGTGGATGAAAGGCCACACCGCATGATAAACTATTCGGTTTTCCTGATATCCGGCTACGTGTGTACAGGGCCTCAGTCTTAACAAGTTGCATTACAGGTTTTTGAAAGTGGAAATCTGAGGCCTCCTCCTCTGTTAAATACGTTTTTTTCTCTTTTTACATGAATTGCTTCCTTCACCCCCCTCTCAAACCATCTGTGTTCTCGGTCCAAAATGTGCACATTTTGTTCCTCAAAAGTGTGTCTCTTATCTGTGAGGTGGAGGTGAACAGCTGAATCTTGTCCTGAAGAGCTGGGTATCCTGTGTTGAGCCATGTGTCTGTGAAGAGGCTGTTTAGTTTCTCCAATGTAGAGGTCTGGACAGTCCTCGCTGCACTGGACCGCATACACTACACCGCATACACTACATTACTCTGTTTATGTATGGGTGTGGGTGTTTTGTCCTTAGGGTGGACCAGCCTCTGTCTGAGAGTCCTGCTGGGTTTGAAATGTACTGGGATGTTGTGTTTGTTGAAAATCCTTCTGAATTTCTCTGATACTCCAACAACATAAGGGATGGCAATGGTTTTTTTGTCTGTTGTTCTCCTTTTTCTGTTTATTAGTGTGTTTTGTAGATTTCCTCGCTGACTTGACAAAAGCCCAGTTAGGATATCCACATGTCTGGAGAGCTTCTTGGATGTGTTTCTGTTCCTTTTCCTTACCTTCTGTCTTCGTGGGGACGCGTTTGGCCCAATGCTGTAAAGTTCTGATGACAGAGAGTTTGTGTTCCAGTGGATGGTGAGAGTCAAACAGAAGATACTGGTCAGTGTGAGTTGGTTTTCTGTAAACTTCAATGTTGAGGCTGTCCTCTCTTTCCATCTGAACCAAACAGTCCAAAAAAGGCAGCTTGTTGTCATTTGCATCCTCTCTGGTGAACTTGATGTTGTTATCGATCGAGTTGATATGCCTGGTGAACGTTTCTATTTCCTTGGCTTGGATTTTGACCCAAGTATCATCCGATATGTGGATGACACCTGGGTCAAAATCCAAGCCAAGGAAATAGAAACGTCTGACTGGGCTCCGACACTACACATGGGTCACTCTGAGGTAAAAGTGTCAACATCAGACTGACATGCTTGTCGATTAAAGCGAAATTATAGCAGAGCACAAGGGGAAGTTGAAGGTCAGGCAGCGATGGACACGGCAGATCAACAAGTGGTGGAGGCTGCAGGAGTGGAGCATCAACAAGTGGTGGAGGCTGCAGGAGTGGAGCAAGTTGGAGAGTCTGCGGTGGAAACCCCAGGAGAGGAGCTCACTGATGCTGCAGGTGGGGAGGAGGAAGATGAACCAGCAGTAAAAAGGCGACAAACAGAATGTCAGTTGTGTGAACAAAGAAGAGCAGAAATTAATCGTCTCTTAAAGGAGAACAGGGAGCTCAGGTCAGAGCTGAATAAAAAACAGCTGGACAGAGAATTTTTTAAGGATGACACAAAAAATGACACAAAATGATGACAAAAAGATGACACAAAAATCTGTTGGCTGCACAGAAATCTGTTGGAATCAGCCTCTCCACCATCACAGACATCTACACCTCCAGATGCAGGAAGAGGGCCACCTGCATCATGAAGGACCCCACCCACCCAGCACACACACTTTTTGCCCCACTCCCCTCAGGAAGGAGGTTAAGGAGCATTAAGTGTAGAACCACTAGACTGAGGAACAGCTTCTACCCTGAGGCTGTTAGACTCATGAATCTCTAACTAGAATAATCACTGTGAAAAACCATATCATGTTGCTGCTGATCTGTTTCATGTTGCTGCTGATCTGTTTCAATGTTGATGTGTTCATGCGTGCACATCCGCTCACAGACTCATGTTCATGTTTGTGCTGATGTTCAATGTTTTATGAGTGCTTAGTGTATATTTAGTTGATGTTTTTCTTAGTTCATATCTTAGATGTTATTACTGTTTTTCTTATACATTTTATTGTTGGATGTAACTGGGACCCCGTGTACATAATTTCGCTCCACCACATGTACCACATGAGGTGTGAATGACAATAAAGAAACTCTGACTCTGACTCTGAAAAAAGTCAAATACTATACAGGAGTTCATTGCTTTGTCATCTTGTTGTCATTGTTTAACACTGTGAGACCTTTTCTGCCCACATCAAAAAAACTTTCACAATTTCACATGGTTCTACTCACACTAATGCATCTTAGACTTGATCTACCTGTTCAACATCTCTGCCATCTTTTTAATGTGTCACATAAAAAGCTGTCTAATACCTTCACTGATACTGTAGATGTGTTGTATGCACGCCTTAAGCCCATGGTACACTGGCCTGAGAGGCACTGTTTACAAGCCACAATGCCGCCTCCGTTTTTTGAAACATTTGGAAAAGGTGTAGCCATTATTGTTGACCGTTTTGAAATAGGCATAGAGAGACCCTCAAATTTAAAAGCACGCGCATAATCCTTCTCTCATTACAAAGGTAGGCACACTATGAAATACCTTATTGGTATCACATCACATGGTGCAATTTCTTTTATTTCCAAGGGATGGGGTAGACGTAAGAGGATGACACAGGAGTGGATTTTCACTCTTGTCCTGTCCTGGTCCCACAGAAAAAATCCTGTCCTGTCCCAATCCTGGTCCAGAGTAAAAAAAAATAATCTTGTCCTGTCACACTCCTGGTAACATGACTCCTGCTCCTGTCCTGCTCCTGTTCAGAATCACTCCCACTCCTGTCCTGCTCCTATTTTTCATTTAATTTTTAGGAAATACATTGAATTTGATTTGATCTTCTACAAATTCCTGTTTAAATTACTTTGTGCTCAGTAGTTTTATTTCAAAAGATATGGCAACAGGAACAGTTCATCTGTGGTGAAATAGACATTTATTTCCTTAATCCAAACAAAAACCAAATGTCATAAAACAAATAATACATGACCTGTAGTCCCTATAATTTTTCTACGGAGGATCAGCTGCTGAGTCCCTGTTTCTAGCTCTTTTGAAGGTCAGTTACAGTAAAAACAAAAAATCAAAACCAGTACATGGGTCACACCATGTCTACCTTAGAAGAAAGAACCCAAACATAAAAAGTTGCATTTTACTTATTGAGCAATTGTTTCCTTTAAACAGTGACATTACTGTCATGTTTTAAATTGTTTAAACAAACAAACAAACAAAAAAATAAATAAAAAATAATGTACCAAGCAGATAACTCAACAAATAAAAATGCTTAAAGGCATTATCATACATTGGACGATGTTCTCCAGAAGTTCACAGTCTATGTGGTTGAGGTAACGAGCTCGTTTCGGTGAAGCAAGATGTTGTGCATCTTACCAGACTTCAGAGCATCATTTACAGACTGGAGCATTGCAGGTCTGGTGTTCCACCTCATCTCTCCACAGCTTGACCAGTCCAGAGTCTTGTGTAACCTAAAAGTGAAAGAAGACAGTGCACAAGTCAAAATAGGGTTACAGTGACTACAAAATTACAATTTGTTGGCCTTTCTTTTGGAATTTTTGTTTAAATCAAAAACAAGAGATTTACAATTGAAATTAAGTCAAGAAAATGTGACATTTGCAATTATAAATTACAGTAGCACAATTTTTCTTTATTTCACTTATATTTTATAATTATTTAAGCAGCCTCACCAGGCAGAGATTACACAATTTTATGTATCTTACCTGCTCTTTTGAAGTGTGTGACAAAGGTCTTCGAGTCCAAAGCTGTTTAACAGCTTGCTTCCAGAGCTAACAGCTTCCTGTGTTAGATGGAAAAATTAAATTAAATTAAATTAAAGACAAACAAAAAGCTTAGTGCTACTTCTTGTGCCATGCTTTCTAAAACAGTTATTGAATAAAGGATTTACTTATGTAGGTAAACATAGATGTTTTAAAACCTGTTAAAATACACCAGAATGCAGGAAATAGCAGCTACTTTATTCAAAAAGTTATGGGGGAGGACCCACAGACCTCACACCAATATGTCCCCCCTACAATAACAGTTATTATAATGTATATGCAACCAGCCTTTCATACAAAAACTGGGATATGTTTACTGGAGAATGCTTTCACTAACGAGTTTGTTGTTGTACTGACATGGTTACAGACGACAGTAACTATTTACACAATAAAGTGATGGTTATTCACATTTTTCCTCGATTTCAGTATCCAGCAGGATGTCACAATATAAAAATAGGGCTATTTTTACCAGAGAATGCGTGCACTTTAACCAGGAAGAGTTTTTTTTTTTTTTTTACATTACAAACAGCGACAGATAATAATAATAATAATAATAATAATGTCATCACAATGTCAGCACTGTATGTTTCCATACAATGGCGAAATTAGTCTCTGCATTTAACCCATCCACCACCAGGTGGTGCAGTGGGCAGCTATTGAAAGAGCCCGGGGGGCATTTTGGGGATGAGGTGTGCTGCCCAGAGACGCCACGTGATGTGCAGTGACTGGGGATCGAACCTGGGACTTTCGGGTCCCAAGCCATAACAAAGCAGAGCATAATTTTAAATAAAAAGGGACAAGGTGGAGAAAAATGCACTGTTTGAATCTGTTCATTTACTGACGGTAAACAAAGCAGCTCCTCACTGCAGCTGAGACTAAACATTTTACAAGCAGCTTGCACCAACACAACTCTCATGAAGTTCAGGGTTATTTGACACTTTCCTGCCCGTTCTGTGAGTTTAATAGACAGACAGTTACTTCTTACCTTGCGTTGCAAACTATTTTCAATTACTCGGTACCATTTCGCTGCTCCTCCCACTCTCTCGGTGAAAAGCTACGGATGGAACAGTTGACTCCTGGGAAATGTAGTCCTTTTGACTTTTGTTAAAGTGAAGGCTTACTGAAAGAAAACTACAAAATAGCTGCGCCCGTGTTTTTTATCGTTTGTTTGTTTCATTTTAATTTTTGGTTATTGGTCGGTTTCCGCTCCTGTCTGCTCCCGTAAGCTTTCGGTCCGGTCACGCCCTGGTCACGTGAGTTATAATGAGGTTGACTCCGGTCCTGCCGGAATCCGGCCGGAATCACGTGACCCGCAGTACTCCCGAAAAAATGTCATCCTGTAGCGGACGTGCCTCAGACAAGCACATAACAGAAAACTGTGGCCTTTTCTCCAAATTATTACCCGGGGATGTTGTGTTGGCTGACAGAGGCTTTGATATTAAAGACAGTGTGGGAATGATGTGTGCTGAGGTAAAAATCCCGTCATTCACTAAAGGAAGATGTCAACTTGATGCTATGGATTTTGAAAAAACTAGAGCTATAGCACACCTTACAATTCATGTGAAAAGAGTTATCGGTTGTATGAGAAACAAATACAAAATGTTACACAGGACTATACCCATTAGGTTGCTGCTTACATCTGAGGGTGAAGAGGTGACACTTCTTGACAAGATTGTGTATGTGCTGCAGTTTAGTGAACATGTGTCCTAGTGTGGTTGTAAAACCTTTGGCTAATGAAACCTGCACATGTTAATATGACACAGCAACGCTGATACTGATATATGGAAAATATAGATTGGAGAAAAAAAGATTAGACTATCTGCTTGCGTTTTGAAATATTTGTACAGTTCCTAATACCGTTTTATGCTAAATGTCGAATGTAAAAAAGATAGAAATTGTGTTTGTGTCACTCATTGTTTTGTGTTGAAATGTACAGTTGAATAATAACACTGTAGTGGTTGTTTTTTCAAATTTAATAAAAATGCAACATAGTAAACATTCCTGTTACATTTGATTCAAGCTCTTCAGGTAACATGTAAACATCTGATGAAATAGTTTCACATTTTGGGTAAACATCTGATGTATTTAAAGTTTTTCAGGTAGCAAGTATTCAAGTAATGAAATATTAAACTTCAAGTAAACAATTATGTAATTGAGCATTTAAAAGTAAACATTTCAGGATGACCTGATGAAACAGATCACATTTTTAGGAAACATTTCATATATTTCACATATTTTAGGTAAGAACAAAAAATGTAATGAAATAGAAAATAATTTAATGTAAACATTTTATGAAATTATAGTAAACAATATTGTAAACAGAAAATATGTGCAAATACAAGTCCAACAGCATGATTCATATGCTGTTATATAATTACATATTTATGCCTTCCTGAAAGCTGTAGTAACGGCATGCGCTGAGAAATATCTACCTACAAGCTCAGGAAGGCAAATATTTTTAAAGAAGCTTTGCGCTTTCTGACGATGTGGTTCCCAGAATTCATGATCTGGAGAGACACGGATGACAGCCATGTCTTTCTGGGTCCACACAACAAGCTCGCAGTGATTTGATTTTGTTACAAAAATGTCCGTTTGTACCTGTGCATAATATGGATGGTTTTTCTTCAGGTGTAGTTGATTGCCAGATAGCTGGAGGAAAAAGTTTTTGTCATTTGCATCCACAGCCTGCTGAATGCTGCTCATCCTATACTGTATCTGTAAGGGCACTTTATCTTTAGGCAGCCGTTCCCACAGCAATCACAGATTGCGAGTCCATCAGGAGATGCTCCAAGTTCAGGGAAGTTTGTGTTTATGATGAATCCACATGCTTTGAAATTTTAGATTTTTGTGCCTGTTTGCAGTGATTTTAATGTAGGCCTTTTGTGCATCACCCTCATGACTCACACCCCATTTTGTTTGTAATGTAGACACCGTGTTGCCTGGGTTACACACCTGTTTAATAACTGTCAGAGCAAGGCTTTCCAAACTGGTGGCAAATACAGCATGCATACTGGAAGCTGTAATTCGTCCAGCTCGACATTCATACCAGGTGGAAAAGTTATGCTGTAGTCTTGTGCCCTTTTCAAAAGCTTCTGTCTGCTCTTCAGTAACTATTGCACCATCTTTGTAGTTTTCACAGCACAGCAAAATAGCTGACCGGTCATGCGACTGTATATTTTTGTTGTGCAGAGATGTAAGAGATGGAGGTAAGATACTTGGCTGCTCATTGCATTTGAATAGTTTGCAATATTCATTAATTCCTGACAAACCACCAGCCTTACTGTGCTCTAGTATTGTGTCAAGCAGAGGTGCCAAATCTTCTTGATTTGATGGTGGGATTTTTCTTTTTTGTGGATGGCTTCTTCTGGCTGGTGTTGAGACGTTTATCTGGATTTTTTTGGTCAAGTATCTTCTTTTGAGGAGCTGCAGTACTGAAATCCATTTTATAGCCAACTTCTGGGTGAATCTTACTCAGATTTCCAGGCAATATCCAGTATGCTGGCTCATCTGTAACAGTTTTTGTGCCTCGTATCCTCACTGTTGCTTCCACTTTAAAAAGCAGGGCACCTACATGGGTGCAGGTCTCCGCTATGCCAGCCATACAGGTGCAGTGAGCACACTCAACAGAGTCAGTGTTGCTCAGCATGACCAAGAATCAATTAACAAAGTTAATGGTGGCTCAGAGAGTCTCAGAGTGCATAACCTGTGAACACAATAAAATTGGTGATTGAAATGACAGAAACATAAATGTAATGATGATAATGATGATAATATTAAAATATAATAATTATATATATACAAACCGGATTCCAAAAAAGTTGGGACATTAAACAAATAGTGAATAAAAACTGAATGCAATGATGTGGAGGTGCCAACATCTAATATTTTATTCAGAATAGAACACAAATCACAGATCAAAAGTTTAAACTGAGAGAATGTATCATTATAAGGGAAAAATCTGTTGTTTCCAAATTTCATGGCATCAACAAATCCCAAAAAAGTTGGGACAGGTCCATTTTTACCACTGTGTGGCATCGCCCTTCTTCTTGCAGCACATCTCAACAGACGTCTGGGGACAGAGGAGACCAGTTTCTCAAGTTTAGAAATAGGAATGCTCTCCCATTCATGTCTAATACAGGCCTCTAACTGTTCAATCGTCTTGGGCCTTCTTTGTCGCACCTTCCTCTTTATGATGCACCAAATGTTCTCTATAGGTGAAAGATCTGGACTGCAGGCTGGCCATTTCAGTACCCGGATCCTTCTCCTACGTAGCCATGATGTTGTGATTGCTGCAGAATGTGGTCTGGCATTATCGTGGTGAAAAATGCAGGGTCTTCACTGAAAGAGATGACATCTAGATGGGAGCATATGTTGTTCTAGAACCTGAACATAGTTCTCTGCATTAATGGTGCCTTTCCAGACATGCAAGCTGCCCATGCCACAAGTGCTCATGCAACCCCATACCATCAGTGAAGCAGGCTTCTTAACGGAGCATTGATAACAACTTGGGCTATCCTTGTCCTCTCTGGTCCGGATGACAT
>NC_056514.1:11017201-11037699 GCF_014905685.2 Nematolebias whitei
TTTTTAAGTCTCTATAATTATGTTATTAAACAACTCAAGGTAGTAAAAATTAGGTGTACCGGTAATTGCCATTTAGTTACCAACTAGTAGTTTCATATATCAGTTAAAAACATAGTGTATGTGTTCACACTTTTCAATACTCATAGCATACAGCAGGTTGAATGATTGTAAAAAAAAATGTACATTAATGATTTATGTAAAATTAAAGAGCCAAGAACAACGTACCTTTGTTCGAACCATAACATATTCACAATCCGGGGTGTTGAAAATGTCCAAATCATGCACGCAACCATTCATAAATTGGACATGTGCTTCCAGTGACTTATAGTTCTTAAAATTATTTGCTGTGTAGGTACTGACACCACAGACCAGATATGATAAAATGTCTGGGAAAGTCAGTGGAGGAAAATATTCCAGGTCTCTGCTCCAATTTTTTTAAAACAAACAGGTCGACATTTCAAATTTTGACTATTTTTTCTCCATCCATCCATCTTTACCAGCTTATTCCATTTTGGGTCACGGGGGTCGCCGGTGCCCATGTCCAGCAATCACTGTGCGAGGTGCGGGGTACACCCTGGACGGGTCACAAGTCTATCACAGGGCCACATAGAGACAAACGAGACAAACAACCATTCACTCTCTCACTCACACCTAGGGACATTTTAGAGTTACCAGTCAGCCTAACATGCATGTTTTTGGTCTGTGGGAGGAAACTGGAGTACCCGGAGAAAACCCACGCATGCACGGAGAGAACATGCAAACTCCACCCAGAAGGCCCCTGGACCGGGGTTTGAACCAAGGACCTGCTTGCTGAGAGGCAGCAGCTCTACTAGTTGCGCCACCGTGCTGCCCGCCTATTTTTTCCATGTACCATTTTTTGGCATCCGGTTGAAGTTTGTCACGTTACAGTCCACTTTGTTTTGCGCTGCTTTTCGGCATCGTGATGGAAGATACAGTGTGAAAACGATGGAAAATCACCTGAGTTTTTAAATTTTTTTCTGAGGGCTGTAAACATGGCGGTCGAGACGGGAACACCCCGCCCCTAACGCAGTGACGTATGTTCCAAAGCTCTATTGGGAGGGACACAGGTGATGAGCATGAGTGACTGTTGCAGAGAAGTGGACGTGGCAGGTGGAGATCATGACACGCTGTGCTTTCTTAGAGCTTTTAGAGAGTTTAGAACATAGATAAGAACATTGCAAGAGTGTGGGAACGGTTTATGAAGTCTTAATATTAGGGATGCATGATATTGGATTTCTGGCCGATATCCAATATGCCAATATGTTAAAACTTATTTGGTCGATAACCAATGCCGATACCGATATTTTATATATGTTCCTTTGTCAGAACATAGCCCTCTTATTTAGGATTATTTGCTACAAAAATTGTGCAACAGCTGTAAGAGCTGGTGACATATATTCAGTAACAGCCATATGATATGCATAACACTTTGACTTACATTAAATGAAAAGTGTTAAATGTTATTTATTAGCATTAGTCACCTGCAATGCTCTCTCACTTGTGGAGGCTTGTTCCAGGTTCCTAGCTGTAGTGTGGGATACTCTGCACTCTTGTGCATGAAGGACAGCCTTTTTAAGTTCAAAGTTTTTGTCGATCCATTGTGTCGTAAGACTATTCATGCTAACGGAACTAACACAACATCCAAATGTCTGTGGTAAAACTCACCCAACAACTTGTGCTATCGGCTATTAGCTTCTCAATGACGTTGGAAATGACAGCTTGTAACTAGGGTAACGTTACTTCCGAAAAATTTCTCAAGACTGCGGACGATGTAGCAAGGCTCAACGTAGTCCATAAATCTTCGGAATCCGACATCCTCACCAACAAAAAATGAAACTTCCACAAAGACGAAATTTAGAAATTTCCTCTCCGCCATGAGATCGGGTAGGCACACGTGACGTCATCATGTTGCACTGCCTCTGCAACGTCATCAAGTTGTGCTGCCGCTGCAGGCAAAAACAGCGCCTTTTATACTGGCAAGTTATTTTAATGGAATGGCCGATGTCCAATATTGAAATTTAACATTAATATCGGCCAATACCAATACCATGCTGATAATATTGTGCATCCCTACTTAATATATATAAATACTAAAATAAATACAACATCCCTACTTTGTGGATTTTCACCTATCGCGGGAGTGTCTGGAACATAACCCCTATGATAAGTGAGGGACTACTGTAGTTGATTTCAATTTATTTTTAACTTAACAATTCTTCTTGTTTTTTTATATTTCTGCTCAGTTTTTTTATATAATGTTTTCTCTTAAGTTCCTGGCCTTGAGGGTGAGGGGGATGAGTTGGGTTTGTAATGGCTTTGGCGTATACCCTAGCTGCAGTGAATTGGTCACGTGTGAAGTGGACACAGACATTATTTGATTACACTAACTGCCACCCACATAATTTTAGCACTGTCACACATTTAAAACTTTGATGCAGGTTTGAACTTGATTGGGAAAAGATAAATTAGTTACCTGTATGTGGTCCCTCCAAACCCCCAGTCTTCAATACACTCTGTCTGAAGCAGATGTAGCGCAGTCACCCTACCTGAAAATAAATCCATTAATTAATTAAAAATAAATTAATTAAAAATTAATTAATTAATTAAAAATAAATTAATTTCAACTTTATCTTCACATTTAAATTTTTTGATATGCCTAAACCGTAGAAATGCAGCACAGGATCAGCTTGTCCTTGGCACCCACAAATATCTAGCTTGTCTGAGAAATCTGATTTTTCCCTTGTCAGTAAATGCACCACAGACAAGCCGCTGAGTCACTCAGCACTGTTCGACGAAAACGTTTGTAATGTAGAAAAAACATCAAGTAAGCTCCATGGACTGTCTGTAAGGTGCTTACAAAAAAAAAAAAAAGTGAAAAGCAATTAAAAGAAAAACGTTTTTTTTTTTTACAGAGGATTCTTCTTTGCTACAATCAGCTCACTGCAGCCTACAATTTAGTTTTTTTTAAGCTTCAACATATGGTGTGGAAACTCTTACAAAGTTAATCATTTAAGGTTAATAATTATATTTTTATTCAACAGTAAATCCATTATGCCCAGAAAAAAATGGTGTTGCATATTGGCTATTGATGCACTGATTTCAAAAGATCTGCATCGGCATAATTAGCAGTTATAGAATTGCGCTGCTCAAGGTGGATGCATGTTGGAGCAGCTCTGTTACTTTCATTCTGAGATTTTGCTTTTGGAAATTTAATTCCTCTTTTTCTGGATGTAAATCACAGTTTTTGGATGACTGTTTCCTCTGGTATCAGATGCTGTGCAGCTGGAAGGATTTTTACTGAAACTTTTTTAGTTTTGGACATTTGTTATGATGCGTAACCATGGCAACGAGGCAGTTTCTACAACCAGGAACAGCTGATTAACATCTCAAAAGCTCAAATAATATCTCAACTACAGCCTCAAATCTCAAATGAGTTGAAGGGATGTTCTGTGTACGCATTCTCATCTACCTGCCGGCTGTGCTCGAGTGCCTGACCACTGAGATCCTGGAACTAACAGGAAACACGGCTCGTGACAGTGGAAGGACAGGATCGTCCCTCGGCACCTACAGTTGGCTGTCCGCAGCGACGAGAAGCTCAGCAGACTGCTGGGAGGAGTAGCCATCGCTCTGGGAGGAGTTCTGCCCGGCATTTAGGTGGTCCTACAGCCCGGGGGAAACGAGAGGCCAGTCAAGTCTGGGTGAACGGATCGGATGGCATCTGCAGCCAGTTTCTTAGGATCCACTGTGGAATGGACCTTTACAAGAGATCCTTCCTGCCTACAGCCATCAGTATCTATAACATCTCTTAATGAAATGAGGATAACGAGTTACAACAACAAATAATTTTCCTTTGGGATTAATAAAGTATGTTTGAATTTAATTGAATTAATCAACCCATTAATATTCTACCACTTATCCATGGAGGCAACAGGTCCAGGAGTGAAATCTAAACACCTCCTTCCCCAGAGACGCTCTCCAGCACCTCCTGAGGGATCCCAAGGTGTTTTCAAGACAGAGGGGAAACACAATCCCTTCAGTGAGATGTGGGTCTGCCCTGGGTCTCTTCCCAGTGGGACGTGCCCAGAAACTTATACAGGAAGTCATGATCAGATGCCTCGATGATGGAACTGTTCATCTTATTACTAAGGCTGAGCCTGGCCAAGTTATGAAGGAAGCTCGTAGTAGCTGCTAGTATCCAAACCCTGAATATCTTGATTTTTCGGCTGCTCCCTTTTCAGAGGTCACTACAGCGAGTCGTCCTCCATCTCACTCTATTCTCTGACCACAAGCAGCACGTCGGCTGAAACCACAGATCTCACAGATTTCAAAACTGTACGTTTCATCACGATTCAACCAAGAGTCACTCAACCAGCACTCACAATCACTCACATTTTACTCAAATCTGTCAAGACATTCACAACAGAAACATATTTGCATTATTTTATTTTTATGGCACTAACTGGTGCTCTTATTTTCTGAAGCAAAACACCAAGAGACGTTACAACACAGAAAGCTTTTCACACTCCTAGTTTTTATGAATTATCTCAAATGCTGGTTTTGCTTTATAAACTTTTATTTTATGCCATTAATCCCCCAAACTCCTAACAGCTCTGCTCTTACAAGTCATGAGGCTTGTGTAGCTACTTTAGCCTCTTGTGTGTTCACCAGCTTTATGTAGCACTATAATTAGTTTGGATCGACCAAAATACACAAATCACCCTTGGTACAAATCCTTTGATCCAGTAGAATCTAACTTCTTCAAGATCATACCAGTCCTACCAATCACCAACTATAAGGGGACAGATGTGATGCAGACTGTGACATTCACCTTCATCCAATCAACAACAATCAGGTCTGTCTTGTAAATGAGTCCTTGAGGCTCAATGGGATTTACTGGTCTAAATAAAGGCTGAATGAAAAAAACCCGACTCATATTCTGGTCAGGAGGGGTTAATTTGGACAGGAGAATATTTTGGCAGATGTAGTTGCTTAGTAAATACAGATTTATTCTGGTAGGAATAAGCTCCAGAGGCAGCATGACAAAGATAAGCGATTTTTATATAATGCTTTGCAAATGTGAGTGATAATTCTATAGTAATAATATTTTCACTTTATAATGTAGATGTTTTTGTTTCATTTTTTAAATATAGTTTTTCTTCCATTTAATTTTTCAATTTATATGCTTTATTTTATGATTGTCTACTGTTATCATTCTTTGTTTAAAACAGGTCTCACTCGTAAATGAGTTCTCAGGGCTCAATGAGACTAACCTGTATAAATAAAGGCTGAATGAATTAATTCTGCTCTTCTTTTGCTTTTCATTCAATCAGAGATTCTTTATTGGTGTTTGCATCTCATGTGGTGGAACGAGATTATGTAAGCAGGGTCCCAGTTACATCCAACAATAAAATGTATAAGAAAAACATAAACGAAAAATACACTAAGCACTAGTAGCATAAAAACATTACGTCGAACAGCAGCACAAACATGAGTCTGTGTGAGCAGATGAGCACGCATGAACACAGCAACATGAAACAGATCACAGAGAGCACAGGATGCTCTCCACTGCACAACTGTAGAAGGAGGTGAGGACTGAGCTTCCCAGACCAGCTCGTCTCAGCTGCCTGAGGAAGCAGAGTCTCTGATGAGCTTTCTTGATCAGGCTGGTGGTGTTGTTGCTCTAGCTGAGGTTGTCATTCAGGTGTACACTCAAGTACTTGTTGTAACTGGAGACCACTTCCACCGCAGATCCAGGGTAGTTGTGTTTGTTCTTTCTGAAGGCCATGATCATCTCCTTTGTCTTCTTCACATTGATGTGAAGGTTATTAACTATGCACCAGCTCTCCAGGTGTTCCACCTCCTGTCTGTAGCTAGACTCATAGTTGGTTGTGATGCATCCAACCACCACTGTATCATCTGCAAACTTTACAATGTGACAGCCTGGATGGGTAGCTGCACAATCATACCCAACATTTCAAGAAAAAATAATTCCCTGAGTTTTCTGTGAGTATGTCCTGAAATTGAAAGAGATTTTTCAGTTACAGGAAACGCTCAGAACTTAGGCTATGTTTATACTGCAGGCAAATGCAGACGAAATACGATTTTTTTTTCCCCATGTGACCCATATCAGATTATTTTCAAGTCGATCTGAACATGACAAAATCATGGCGTCATGCAGCCTTCACAACACAAAATTACACTGTGCCAAGCAATAGTCACACACAATAAAAAACATGTCAACTTGCATGTGATTATTAAAACGAAAAGATTTACAGGTACATTCCTACCTTGGTGCCGCTCACAAATTCTACAGTTCATAACTTTTATTCCCCTTCACAATCAACTTGGAATAACATCCATCTCTCTTCTCCCATTGTTTTCCTTCCCCATCACCGATTTTACCAATTTTACTTCCCAGAAAACTTGTGTTACTTGAGTTCTTTCTACCCAACATAATACTTCTCCTTCAAGGTGTTCTTTATGACACCATCAGGTGAACTTTTCAAATCTTAGGACAAAAACAAAGTTCCTTCTCAGATTAGACAAATCTTCCAAAAATGTACTGCCTTCTGTCATTTACAGACACAAAGCTAGCGGTGCGCAATACAAATACGCTGGCTAAGATGCTACAGAGGTAGCACTCCACTTACCTAACACGAATCTCTCCCCCCCCCCCCCCCCCGGTTGACAACTGCAGACAATAACGTAGTCGCACAACACAGAAGTGTCTCTCCCTCTTCCCCCCTACCCCCGTCAACAAAAAAAAACCTGAAGACGAGCTCCGTGAGTGACCTCGGGGAAACATGTATATAAATATTTTTTAAATATCATAGTTACTGTGATGCCTATGTCCCACACATATCTATGTTTAGATAGCAGACCTTGAGTTAGCTGAAGTACAAAACAGGAAATTCAATTCTGTCCCAAGTACAGAGGGCATGGAGTTCAAGAGATTAATGCCCCTTTTCCACTGTCACGGCGTGGGTTGGATATTTCCGGCTTGACGCGTGTTTGAGGTCTTTTCCATGGTTCTTGGGACCGGCTCGCCTCCCTAAATTCTGGCCCAGCTTCTCAAGGGGTCCAAGCGA
The DNA here is from genome assembly GCF_014905685.2 of Nematolebias whitei. NCBI lineage: Eukaryota > Metazoa > Chordata > Actinopteri > Cyprinodontiformes > Rivulidae > Nematolebias > Nematolebias whitei. The sequence continues at coordinate 11,024,311 of NC_056514.1, forward strand.
GCCGAGCCGTGACATCAGAAACACTGTCGGTCACTGATTGGTCGGGGGGAGGAGTCTGTGCAGTGTTTCCCCTAGTTAACTTGCCATGGCGGGGTGCTCATCTCATCCATGATTTTTGATGACGGGGGGACGGACATGTCTGAGCGCAGATTGTGCTAACAGTTTTTGAGTGGGGGCGGGGGGCGTTCAGCATGAGGGAAAAGGTAACGTGAGTGCTGCCTTTAGCTTTTTAGCTAGAGAGCCTGTATTTCGTGCCACTAGCTTAGTGCTTTATCAGTGCTGGGTGGGTGGGTGTGGGTGCAATTTGGTTTGGTAGGCAGGGTGCTCAGTTCTGTTGACGGGGTGGAGCATCCCGCTTGTATAATGGTAGGGGAAACACTGATGTGGAGTCTTTCCAAACAACCCGATCCGCCATTTTTCTCTACCGCCTGCTATTAGCGATAACTCCAGGAGCGTACCTTTTAGTATTTTGAAGCTATACAAAAACAATAATATCAAAGCCGTGGTCAAATGCAGAAGTGCAGGTGTTGTTGTGCTTGGTGGCCGACGAAAAAAGTCAAAGCGAGCTAGATGGAGATTGGAGGGTGGTATGGACACGGCCACTGCTCTACTTGAATCATTTATAGAAGATGGTGAGTGTTTTCTAACTTTAAACATATTTTAAGTTACTCATCCCATCGGTTCTGAACATTTTTTAACTAACAAAAGAGGCTGACGCCATAATAGGACAACATCGGTGCTACAATGCTAAGCTAATCTGCATAAACGCTAACTGTCCTCCGGTCCCATTTCTCACTGTATTTTATTTTGTAGAACGTATTTCAGCGCATGACGGTCCATCTCTAAACTCCACATTAAACCCTCCAAGACTCCCGGCTTCTGCTCCTGCTCCATCAGCGGAGTCTGCACCTGACAGGTCTCCATGGCAGGCTCGCAGCCCACCTGCACCTCACAGAGCAGCACAACGCTGCAGCCTTCTGTGCTTGGTAAGAACAGATGCAACATGTTCCACATCACTTTATTTGTGCCGATAAGGACTTGCTTTTATTTTATTTTTAAAGTAAAAAAATAAAATGTTAAATAAATACTGAAATGGGATGAAATTATGTACACAGGGTCCCAGTTACAGACAACAAAATGTAAAAGAAAAACAGTAATAAGATCTAAGATATGAATTTAGAAAAATATCAACTAAAAAGCATCTACTAATAATACACTAAGCACTAATAGCAGTAAACAATCAAAACAATACGTCACACAGCAACATGAACTTGAGTTTGTGCAGCCTTATGAATACCTAACCAGGATAATCACTGAAAAATCACATCATGTTGCTGCTGATCTGTTTCATGTTGCTGTGTTCAAGCTTCACACAGACTCACGTCCATGCTGCTGTTCGACGTATTGTGTTTATTGTTTTTATGCTATTAGTGCTTAGCATATTTTATTGTTGGATGTAACTGGGACCCTGTGTACATTATTTTGATCCACCACATGTACCACATGTGGTGCGAATGACAATAAAGAATATATGTATCTGTATAATACTTTCTGATTCATATATCCATTGTTGTTGTTATATTATTTTCATTATTTTTAAATCAATTTATTTTTCATTTTCTTATTTTATCAGTTTCTTATGATTAATATAGCTGTTAGCTGCACCTTTCTTTGTTTTATGCATTTATTCAAACACAGTATGTAGCTTGAATTAAACACCTTTTTCTTCTTTCTAGGCAAGAGAAAGAGAAAAGAGTCCAATAAAGAAAAGTCTTATTTCATCACTGAATGAACGTGAAGAACTGAACCGGACAGAGCGAGAACAACACTTGCATCTTCTTCTGGATGAAGCGTGGAGCAAGGGATAGACAGATAGACAATCATTAGTTGGATGCAGTATTTTTTATTTTTGTACATTTTTCACTTCTTACTTTTCCTATTAAACAATTTTTTTCTTAAGTGGTGTCCTTGAACATTAAATTTCCTAAACAAATTTTACAATGTTAAGTGCGTATAGTGTTTGTTTAAATTCATACTGGAAGTTGAGAAAAATTTCCAATTGCATTTGATCTTTAATGAATCCTAAGAAAAGATTACCAGAATCTGCTCAACTGTTATTATGTTATCAATTTTTTGGTTCTAGGATGAAGTGAGACAAAATAGTCAAAAATTCAGAGAAGACAGTTATCAGTTATCAGTTATCAGTTATCGGCCGTACAACTGTGGCCCGAGAGATTCAGCTGAAAGCCCTGGTGCACTTTTTATTTTATTTGAACCTGCAGAGATTTGAACAGCTAATCTGAAGCAAACAGGCAGGTTCTATTTCATATAGGCTTCGCCCTTTAAGAGCTGTCGCTTAGTGGGTTTATCCCGTCATGCGAAGCATTGCACTGAAAAATTTAGTCCACACTCGCCTGCTGTGTGGGCCCCACCCGGTCCGTATAAATTACGTTAAGAGCGGGTAATCGACTCCCATTTTTCTTCAGCAAGCTAATAACACTGTCAGAAGAAGGAAGAAGGAAAGTTGTCTAGCTTGACCAACCTTTGTTAAGACTGCCTGTGGCCCCGCCACGTCAACCTCCTGCCGTCCCGGTGAGTTCTCCTCCCCGAGGAGAAACAGATGAGCAGTCTTGTTTCAAGATACGCGCAGAGGAGCATTTCTCAGTGGCAGGTCGCTACACGCTGGACGACGCCATCTTGTAATTTTCCTTTTTTCGCCGACTCTCGGAGCAAATCGGATGGTTCCTCCGGGACAGGCGACGTCAGCAGCAGCCCCCCGCTGCTCATTCCCTCCTGGAGAGCATGGTGTCAGAACGAGGGGGGCTGAGCGAATGCTCAACACCCCCCCACAACCTTTTTTTCGCATCGGCGACCACCCCGCTCCTAGCCGTCGGTGCCCTCCTCTGGAGCTGCCTGGCATAATCCAGGAGGCGGCTGACATGAAGGGATTTTTTCCGTCCCTCTCCTTCCCCCGCCCAGATCGGATGATCAAGCGGGAAGGTTCCTGGGCTCCATTCCGGCTCGCTGTCCTGATCCCATCTGGCCTCTTTCCCAGCAGTGACATCCTACTGGGACGAGGCCGTAGCCGGTTCCTGGTAGAATAAGGGCGCCGGTTCCCACATTCACGCCCATCACCAGAGTGGAGGGGTTTCACCGAGCGGAAATTCCTTCGGTGCCCCCCCTGGAGCCGAGCCTGGCAGAGGCTTTCGGAGCAAAGATGTCCAGGTTGGACCAGCGTCCTGCACCTCCGGGTAAGCATAACCAGACGGTGATGTCGCTCTCCAACCAGGCTCACCAGTGTGTGTTCCAGGCGGCCGCAGCGAACAATACATTACGTTGCTGGTGTACAACGTTCAAGAGGCTGGAAGAGACGTAGCGCTCCCTCTGCAAGGTAGCTGACGTCATCCTCAACCTGTGAGCCTCTTTTGTTGTCTGCCGGTCTCGCATCGCAGCTGGAGGACAAGGTTTTCCAGAGGTCCACCTGGCCCGTCACACCACCTCCCTCTCGGAGGAGCTGCAGAAAGTTTTTTTGTTGGAGGGCCCCCGTCAAAGACGGCCGCTCTGTTCAGGACCATTTTCAAGACATTCCAAGGCTGCAGCAGCGTCTCCCCGCCCCGCTACGCTACGCCAGCCCCGCCCATCAGACATCACCTTTCTCATCCCGCCAAACATCACCTTTCTCATCCCGGCAACCGGAGGTTCAGCGTTTCCGAGATCGTCAACAGGCGGCGCCTTAGGACAACAAACCGCAGAGCTCACGGGGGAGATGATTCAAATGACGGTTTGCGGAGGATGTATGTAAAGATGACATGAGTTTTTGGAATAAAACATCATTTAATGATGAAAGTGTCTTTTTTAGCCAGTCTGTCATCTCGGATGACCTCACAGCGGCTCCTTCACACATCCTCCACACAAAACGAGCCGGTGGCCTTTAAAAAGGTTTTTCAGAATCACCGTTGCTCCAAATAAGGATGAGACGCTCGCTTGACACAATAGTCGAAGCGAATGTGGTCTGCAGAACTAGTTCAGTTGAATAACTTGTTTTCAGCCGGAGGTGCACACCTCCAGGAGCGGCACGCGTCTCACCGAAGCAAACGCGTGCTTCCGCGGCGCCTGCAGCCTTCATTCAAACGATGCAGCGTTAATGAAGGCGCGTGCACCGTCTCTCAGCGCTCGCCCGCTCGCATCAGCATAAATGTGAGACCACAGAACGGGCACAGTGAGAAACTTCGCTCTCAGCAGGAGTGACACGGGTCTTACCGAAGCAAACGCGTGCTTCCGCTGTGCCTGCAGCCTTCATTCAAATGATGCGGCGTTGATTAAGGCGCGCACAGGAGCAGTACGCGTCTCACCGCAGTGGTGTCAAACGCGTGCTCCCGTGGCGCCAACAGTTTTCACATGCCTCTCCTCAACACATGCCGGTCCATATAGACATGAATGTGAACCCGCAGCCCGAGCACGGCACAGAGGCACACTCAGAACCCTTTCAAGGAAGCCTCGCCTTGGGTCACGCGGAACACACTTCAGCGGCACATGACGACGATCGGGGCAGTAGACTGGCTGGCGTCTGAAAAAACGCACCACCTAAACGCGCGCACACTCCACGAACGTTACGCGCAGTGGCTATGAGCTTGCTCGCCAGACAGATGGATGGCCAAGCTGATAGCAGGGGTTACACACTGCAACTTGCAGCCCGACCCCCACCGTTCGGAGGAGTTCTTAGAGACAGTCCTGTCATCACAAGACCAGGTCTCATCCCTAAAAGCAGAAGTCCAGGGGTTCCTGACGGAGAGGAGAAAACAGGTTTTTTACTCACGTTACTTCCTGGTTCCAAAACGAACCGGAGGAACGAGACCGATTTTGGACCTGTCAGTTTTCAATAAGGCAATCGTGGGCAGACCGTTTCACATGTCAGCACAAGCTGTTGATGTTCTAGAATTGCGCCGCTCAAGGTGGCTGCATGTTGGAGCAGCTCTGTTACTTTCATTCTGAGACTTTGCTTTTGGAAACTTTAATTCCTGGTTTTCTGGATGTAAATCATATTTTTTGGATTATTGTTTCTTCTGGTATCGGACGTTGTGCAGCCGGAAGGATTTTTACTGAAACTTTTTAAGTTTTGGACATTTGTTATGATGCGTAACCATGGCAACAATGCTGTTTTCTACAACAACAGCAGCTAATTAACATCTCAAAAGCACAAATAATATCTCAACTATGGCCCCAATTCTCAAATGAGTTGAAAAGGATGTCATGTGGACGCATTCTCATCTACCTGCCAGCTGTGCTCGAGTGCCTGACCACTGAGATCCTGGAACTAGCAGGAAACACGGCTCACGACAGCGGAAGGACAGGATCGTCTCTCAGCACCTACAGTTGGCTGCCCACAGCTATGAGGAGCTCGGCAGACTGCTGGGAGGAGTAGCCATCGCTCAGGGAGGAGTTCAGCCCAGCATTCAGGTGGTCCTACAGTCCAGGGGAACTGAGAGGCCAGCCGAGTCTGGGTGGACGGATCGGACGGCATTTGCAGCCAGTTTCTTAGGATCCACTGTGGGATGGACCTTTACAAGAGATCTTTCTTGTCTACAGCCATCAGCATCTATAACCTCTTAATGAATGAGGATAATGAGTTACAACAACAAAATAATTTCCCTTGGGGATTAATAAAGGATTTTTGAATTTGAATTTGAATTGAAGCTCAGGTGTTGACGTCACACCTGCTAATTCTGGGCTTCGCCATAAATTGGGGAAAAGCTCGATTCTCCCGGCCCAGACGATTGTTATCTGGGAGTGGGGCTAAACTCAACCACCATGAGGGCTCATTTATTCGTTTATCACAGATGAGAATCGACATTCTAAGAGTCCAGCTCCGTCACGTAAGACCGGGCAGAGTAGTAACAGCTATTTTCCATCATGACGCTGTTAGGAACAATGTTGTCGGCTCACACAGTGGACCCGCTGGGTTTACTACACATGAGACGCCTCCAGAGATGGTTTGCTCGTATGCGTGTGGATCCGGTGAGGCAAAATAGACGGACGATCACTGTTCCTCCCTCCGTGAGAGCAGATCTCCGGCACTGGGAAACCCCCTGGTTCTGTCCGAGGGAGTCCCCGTTAGCAGACCTACGTCACACGTGTCAGTCTTCACAGACGCGTCGTTGTCAGGTTGGGGGGTGACATGCCTATCTCGAGCTGTAGGGGCGCTGTGGAATTTCTCACAACAGCTCATATAAATTTTCTGGAATGTCGCACGGTTCTGAATGTGATTCAACACTTTGCTCCTGTGCTGCAGAATCAACACGTTTTGATTCACACAGACAACAAGGTTACTACTGCTTACATAAACCGGCAGGGGGGTGTGCGCTCAGCCCAAATGTTACACATTGCGAGGAAACTACTGTGTTGGGCACACCAAATCTGCTCTCTATCAGAGCAGTGTACATCCCCAGTGTCTGAACAAGGGGCAGATGTGATGTCCAAGGGCGGTCCGCGTCACGGGGAGTGGACCCTCCAACTCGATCTGATGGCCCAGACGTGGCAGAAATTTGGCAAGCGGCCGTGGACCTGTTTGCGACACGAGAAAATGCTCAGTGACAACTATGGTTTTCACTGAGCCCGCGAGACGAACCACCGCTGGGGGTGGACGCGTTTGCTCACAGCCCATGGCCCAAAACGCTTCTTTACGCGTTTCCCCCACCTCCTCTGATATTACGGTTTCAGAACAGAGTTCAGGAGGAGGGACTGACAGCTCTCCTGGTGGCTCCCAAGCGCATGAACGCACCATGGTTCCCGGTTCTATGACGCCTGTTATCTGGGCGCCCGTGGAAACTGCCGTGGAGGGAGGACGCTCTCCTCCAGGCGGGAGGAGCGATCAGGAGTTACCCAGAAATAGGCCAGCACGTGTGGGTCTGGCCGCTGAGCAGATCCGCTTAGAGAGGATGGGTCTCCCGCAAGATGTAGTGCGCACAATCCAGGATTCACGTGTTGTATCCACAGCTTTTCAGTGCTGGTGTACAGAGAAAGGTGTAGAGGCCACCTCATGTCCACTAGGCGGCGTGCTGTCCTTTCTGCAGCAGCTGATGGACAGAAATCTGGCATTCAGCACAATTAAAACGTACGCTGCAGCCATCGCTTCCTGTCACGAAGGGTTCGGAGACAGAACAGCTTTTAATCATCCGCTGATGAAGCATTTTTTTAAAAGGTGTACAGAGACGCAGGCCTGTTTCACGCCCACTTGCTCCACAGTGGGATTTAACTTTGGTCCTGCAAGCCCTGATCAAACCTCCATTCGAGCCACTAGATCAGGTTCCGATTAAATTCTTGTCTCTTAAAACAGCCCTGCTGTTGGCTTTAACATCTTTTAAGAGGGTGAGTGATTTATCTGCCCTCTTTGTCGCTCTGTCATGTCTCAGAATTCAGGTCGATGGCAATTCAGCTGATCTGAGGCCTAATCCAGCGTTTATGCCCAAAACATCACGAGCTCTTTTAAATCAAGAGTGATATCGTTGGAGGGATTTTTCCCTCCTCCCCACAATCAGAAGAAGCAGCATCTTTCCATTTTCTCTGCCCTGTACGTGCGTTGAGGTGTTACGTAACACGCATGGTGGCACTGCGTCAGGCTCAACATTTGCTTGTGAATGATAGAGATGCATCTGCAGATCGCCTGTTATCCACCCAGCGCCTGTCACATTGGCTGTGTGAGGCCATTTCTGAAGCCTACAGAGCATCAGATTTAGAGCCTCTTGACAACCTCGGGGCACATTCGACCAGAGGTATCGCATCTTCGACTGCTCTACATAATGGTATGACAATGCAGGATATTTGTACTGCGGCCGCGTGGTCAACACCCTGCTCATTTATTCGCTTCTATTTACGTGATGTGATGGCTCGTTCCATGACACATTCTGTCTTTAGTGTTTTAACAGAATGAATATTGTTGTTTCAGGGAACCCCGTTTAAACTCACATCTGACTGCATGCATTACAGTGTGAGATGTTGTTATTAGCCACATGTTGTGACTGTTATTTTGGTTCTACTGTCATTAATCAGTTCATGACTACTGTTACCAATCAGTTCATTTGATCGATAATCAGCTCACTTGTTATTATTAATCTGTTCATATTGTTCAGCCATGAATCTGTTGATTCATGGCCCCTTTTCAGCATCTTCCTTTCCCCGTTGAAAGTTTCCGGGGCGTTCATGCACTCAGAACGCATAACTACACAGCATGCGTCTGTGCATGGTACGCATAATTACGCAACGCGTAATTACGTACATGGAGAGCTGAGTGACAAGACATTTTTTTGGGCAAGCTGCCGCTTCGTATGGTGTTCGAATGGACCCAGTGAGGCAAGGACCACATCTGCTTCGTCCTTAACCCACTAAGCGACAGCTCTTAAAGGGCAAAGCCTATACGAAATAGAACGTTGGTTATGTACTGTAACCCCAGATTCTATGAGTATAGGTGTAGCCCTTTAAGCGTCGGCCTCACCGGCTCCAAAATGGCTGAAGAAAAAGCTATTTGGGAGCCGATTACCCGCTCATTTATTTTTTTTTATTTTTATTTTTTTAAATAGATGGCCTCCCTTCTCCCCTTACAGCCATCGTCTCCACACCATTATAATGAAATATTTATTCTAGTGATTATCTAGTGTAGTTTTTTTTTTTAATAGGATAGAAAGAAAAAAAAAGACAAAGTAAGACTCCAAAATATAAAAAATATACACAAAGAGAGCACACGGCAAAACACCCAGCCACAGTCTGTTCACCTGCAAAGAACATGAAAAAACACAGCAACAAAATACATAGGTATAAAGAACTTAAAATATTCATGGCTTTGCAGTAAGTTTCCATAAATATATATACCCATACCTACGCTTATATACATACATACATACATACATACATACATACATATATACACATGAATATACATTCATATACATATCTATATATCTATATATAAAGCCTACATAAGCATCCCTGCATCTATTTGTGTGTGGTTGTGAGCATGCATAAGTGTATAAGGCTTCTCTAATAGAACATTTAATAGTAACGGTGAAGCCGCAGAGACCCGACCCCCAAGACCAGAGGCAGACAAAAAAGGGGGGACCAGAGTCCAAGACCCCAGGAGGGACCCCAACCGCGGAGACCCCAGGGCCACCCACACAGGACGAACCACTCACCCACCCCCCAGATCGGACCACAGGGGACAACCGGAAGATCCCCACCAGCGACCACATGCAGTGACCCCCCGGGGTCAACAGCGACAAACTCATAGGTCCCCGCCAGAACCTGCTGCAACGATGCAGTTCCAGGCCCGGGCACCGAGGCCTGGGCAACGAGGCCCGGGCACCGAGGACGCACACCACCAGGCCAAGACCTGACAGGGCCAGAGGACCCGAGCCCCACCAGGCAGACACCAGGCCATGCCGACACATGCCTAAGCGCCCAGCCTCCGACACCAAGGGTCCCAAGCGCGCCAATAGGCAAGGGCACACCCCACAAGGGGGCCGCGCGATAGGGGCGCGATGCCAAGCACCCCCAGTTGTATCAAAGAGGGGGCAGTCCGAGTCTTGGCCTAACAAATACCCGTTCATACACAGACACAATCACACAGTCCCAGCCTCATTCTCACACTCACTCACTCAAAGACATACAATAACAATACATTTCATTCTTATTCCCGATACGCACTCTAAACCCCCCAGGTCCAAGACATGTACCTGCCCTCTACACGGGGCAGCCCATGCCCAAATCCTGGAGGTAGACCCATTCATTCTCGAGCGGAGGAGCCAATATCCCAGACCCGGCCCAGGCCACGCCCAGCCGACAGGACACCCCCCGGCACGAAGAGGTCACGCCACCGACCACCCCCACACACCGCCAACAACCAAGCACGCGCCCCCAGCCGACCGCCCGCCAGGCCCCGGCAGCCACCCCGGCCAGCAGGCCAACCATGGCATCCAAGAGCCAAGCTCAGGGGGTCCAAACAACCCCAGGGAGAGCACAGCGCCAGCACCGCCCATGGCAATCCCGCAGACCCCGAACCCCCACATAAAATTGAGTCCCAGGTGGCTATGGTCAACAGAGATGTAAAATTGTTGCAGCACACCCGAGCCCAAACAAACCTAAATGTGTGGAATTGAAATGAAGAGGGTGGAGGTGCATGGTGAGGGATGGGGAGAAATATAACTGTAAGAGCAAATGCTCCCACAGGGAGTCAGCTCCCCCACTGACCCAACAGCCCCCCCCCCAGTTCCTCAAGGTCCACCCAGGGATTGAGGCCAAGACTCCTCTCCATCTGGACCGACCACCAGGCCCGCTGAGCTCCAGACCAGAGAGGGACAGAGCCCCGAGGGCCGCCAGAAGCAGTACCAGCGGCCCACACACCCGAGGGCCGCCAAGACCCCCACAAACCGCAGTCAGCTCGCTACCAGATGAAGCCAAACCCCACTAGGATGACCCGGCCAAGAACGCCCGCCCAACTGCCGACAGAGTCAGGAAGCACTGGGAGTGAGCCCCCACCACAGGAAAGGGGCCAGCCAGTCGGCCATGCACAGTCCCGGGCCGCCCCCAAGGACATCCACCCAGTCCCCATCCGAGAAGAAATACTACACCCACCCCTCATTCGAACATCTCTCAAAACACATAGCACACTAGACACCTAGGCTGGGTCAAACTACACCCTCTTAGGGGCCACTGGTCATGCCTCCAAACACCCAATCCCCCAGCCCATGAACCCACAACCTACCAGCGAGCCGAAGGCCCCTGCCCAGAACCGGGCACCAGAGCGCAAGCCGGCCCAGAGCCCGGCAACCCGCCCGCCAGAGCCCAAGATCCCCGATGCCCACAGGCCCAAGCCCGGGGGCGACAAGCCCCCAGAACACCAAGCCCCCGCGCCCACCCCGAACCTACCCCAGCACAGCCAGGCTACCAGATCGGTGACCCACGACCGCAGCCACAGACCACCTGAGGGCCCGCACGCAGACACCAGCAGACATGCCCCAGAACCACCCAGGCCCTCCCCAGGGCGAAAGCAGTGCCCCCCTGCCCAGGTACCCCCAAGAGCCCAGCCCCCGGCAACACCCCCGGACCCAAACCCATACACCCGCCTCCACATCAACCCCAAGGCCCCACAAGGTCAGATCCCAGACTACCCACTCTCACTATGTAACGGAGCTGATCAAAGGAGCACAAAGAGATTGATCCAATGTGTCGGCAGATGCTGTTTCAAGACTAATATGATCTAACAGAAGATTTTTATACTGATTAATGCTAAGATTATTTTTATTTTTCCAATTCAGGAGTATGGTTTTCTTTGCGATGCATAAGGCAGTGAAAATCATGCGACATGTATTTTTTTTCCAGGGTAACATCTTCCAAGATAGCCAATAAGCAAACAGACGGAGAGAATGGAATATTACATTTCAGACATTTAGACAAGTCTTCACAAACCTGGACCCAGAACCTCTGAACGGGTGGGCAGAACCAGAGTGCATGGATATAATCATCAGGAATCATTCAATCAACCTTTATTTAGACAGGTAAATCCCATTGAGCCTCGAGGACTCATTTGCAAGAGAGACCTGATTTCAACAAAGAAAGATGACAACAAAGGACAACAGCCACAACAATAAACAATTATAAAAAGTCATAATACAGGTTTTGTTTTGTTTTTTACAAATAGGATGGCTAAAAGGAAAAAAGGAAAAAGGAAAAGGTAACAAAAAAACAAAAAACAGCTAGATTCTAAGGTGAATGTGGAAAACTAAAAACAGGAACATGTCTACATTGGTCCCTGCCAGGAGTCCAACAGATTCTTAAAGCCACTTAGAGAGGTCAAGGTTGAGAGCTTCAAATCTTTTTGTAAGATATTCCAGGAAACAGGAGCGGAGTAGGAGAAGGCCCTTTTGCCTAGTTCAGTCCTCATTGAGGGAACACTGCAGGTAATAATGTCTTGAGAGCGCACGCTGTAGCTGCACTCACGCAGAGACATGTAGGAGGAGATGTATGAAGGCAGCAGACCAAGAAGTGATTTAAAGATGAAAATGTACCAGTGAGAGAGTCTGCGTGAAGTTAATGATGTCCAGTTAACCAGTGAATACAGTGTGCAATGGTGGGTACGATAATCACAGCCAGTTATGAATCTTAGTGCACCATGATAGACAGCATCCAACATCTGAAGGGTTCTTGTAGGAGCGTTCATGTAAATAATGTCACCATAATCAATTGAGGGAAGGAAAGTCACAGATACAAGGAGTTTTCTAGCATTCAGGGTTAGACAGGATTTGTTTCTGAAAAAGAAACCCAGTTTAACTTTCAGTTTCTTTACCAAGTTTTCCACATGGAGCTTAAAAGAGAGATGTGAGTCGACCAAGATACCCAAATATTTATAGGAATCAACTAACTCAATGGGGACACCATTTGAGGATAAAATCGGAGGGAGAACTGCTGGGACCAACTTCCTATTTGAAAAAAGCATCCCTTTGGTTTTGTCGGCATTTAGGGCAAGTTTGAGGCGGAACAAATCAGTCTGGATGTAGTTGAATGCAGAATTCAAAAGCTGGAAAGCCTTAGCAACAGTTTTAGCTCGACAATAAACAACTGTGTCATCAGCATAGAAATGTATGGATGCATTAGGGATGTTTTTACCTACATTATGTATGTAGATTGTAAAGAGGGTGGGTCCTAAGACTGAGCCTTGTGGTACACCATTGTTAACTGTTAAATAACTGGAGGAAGTACCATTACGTTGAACACATTGCCTCCGATCTGAAAGATAGTTAGAGAACCAACCAATGGTGTCTAAAAAAGTTAAATCTGGTCCTCTGGACATTCAAAAAAAACAAAAAAAACAAAACAAAGCAAAACAAAAAAAAAATCCGAGAGACTTCCTCAGTCTGAGGTGCTGTTTTCAGCTCAGTCTCTTAAATAGCACCTTCTCAGAGTGGATCAACCAGTTTTGCTGCTGACAACCAGAACCAGCTGATCACATGCTCAAGAAGGACCATCAGCCTAACAATGGATCATTAGCACCTGATGGCTGTTTACTATTCACAGAGGGCTGAGTGATACTAGCAATCACAGCATTGTAAGAGGGGGACAATTGAACACGTAGGCCTCCACCCCTGTTTAACGATGGACGGTTTCTTTTCACAAAGATGGCCTCCTTTACTCCTCTCTCAAACCATTGTTCCTCTCTATCCAGGATGTGCACATCTTCATCCCTGAAAGAGTGACCGCTGGCCTGGAGATGAGTGTAGACTGCAGAGTCCTGGCCTGATGAAGAATATAGCACCTCAGACTGAGGAAGTCTCTCGGATGAGAGACGAAACGTTTCGACTTTTTTTTTTTTTTTTGCTTTGTTGTTTTTTTTTTGTTTTTTTTTAA
>NC_056514.1:11037799-11039034 GCF_014905685.2 Nematolebias whitei
TTTTTTTTTTTTTTTTGCTTTGTTGTTTTTTTTTTGTTTTTTTTTAATGTCCAGAGGACCAGATTTAACTTTTTTAGATTTTTCTACCTGGATTATTGAGCATGCATCAGGACAACCAATGGTTTGTTCTGAGAAACCAATTTCTGAGAGTTTATGACACAAGATGTTATGATCCACAGTGTCAAAAGCTTTAGACAGGTCTAAGAAAAGTGCAGCACAATAATCCTTAGCATCCAGTGATTCAACAACGTCATTAAGAACCTTCAGTGAAGCAGTGGTTGTGCTGTGTTGTTTCCTGAAACCGGATTGATGGGGAGGTAAGATGTTAAATGAGTCGAGGTAATTTTTGATTTGAGAGTTTATCAGTTTTTCTAGGACCTTGGCTAAAATGCAGAGTTTAGAGATTGGTCGATAGTTGTTCAGTGAGGTGGGGTCACCTCCCTTCAGCAAAAGAAAAACAAAGGCTGTTTTCCAAGTGTCTGGGATGGAGTTTTGACTTATGGAGAGATTGAATATATGGGTCACAGGGACTGTGAAGATATGAGCAGCCAGCCTTAAAAAATAAGGTGGAAGTTCATCTGGACCTGCAGATTTTTTAGGGTCAAGATCTTTTAACAGTTTATTAACCTCACTGACTGAGAATGGAGAAAAAGAGAAGGTGTGATTAACTGAGGATTGACTTGTAGGAGGGATTTGATTTGTAGAAGTTTGGTTATTAGGGGAAATGGCTGATTTTCTGTTAGTAACTGTGTCAAATAAAGAACTAGAAGCAACAAAGTGTTTGTTGAAACAGTTCAGGATCTCGTGCTTATTTGACACAGGAACAGAGTTAATGAGAAGTTGTGATGGGAGGTCAGATGATTGGGGGGTGCCTGAGAGAGATTTGATGGTTTTCCAGAATCAGTTAGGGTCATTTAGATTTTTGGAGGTCTGAGATAAGAAATAGTTGCGTTTTGCTGCTTTGACAGCAGTTGTGCATTTATTCCTCATCTGTCGAAAACTCAACCAATCAGTGTCTGAGTCAGATTTTCTCGCTGCAGCCCAAAGATGGTCTCTCCTGTACAGGAGGTAAGCTAGCTCTGGAGTAAACCAGGGGCTGTCTTGTCCCTTTATTCTGAACTGACGAAAAGGAGCATGTTTGTTCACGAAAAAAATGAAACTATAATGAAAATAGTTCCAAGCGGAGTTCACGTCATCAGTTAACAGAATACGATGCCAGTCAAAGTGAGACAGAT
>NC_056514.1:11039134-11046364 GCF_014905685.2 Nematolebias whitei
TTAAATTATTAAATGGAATAAAGTCTACACCTTCAAATATGTGTTCCAGACGTTCAATTCCCTTGACTCTCCAACCTGGGAAATTTAACATTATTTTCTTGTAGGATGTCAGGATTGTTCCAGATGGGTGCATGTCTACAGGGGAGTAGTGACGATTTTGTCATTTTCAAATACTCCCACCATGCTGTCAGAGAAGAGCTAATACTTATGCTTTTAAAGCAAACATGTCTTTTTATATTTGTGCTAATAAATGGTAGATCTGAAATCTTAATATTATTGCATAAAGTTTGTTCTATGTCTATCCAAGTTTCATCTAATGTATTCGGATTTAACCACTTTGAGATATATTGTAACCTATTGGCTAAATAGTAGTGATAGAAGTTGGGAAGTTCTAATCCTCCGGTATCTTTGGATTTCTGTAATGCTTTTAAGCTAATACGTGGAGTTTTGTTTTTCCAAAGGAATTTAGATATCAAAGAGTCCAGTGACTTAAACCATTCAGTTCATTTGGAATCATTGAGAATGGTTTATTCTCGGCAGGACCATCATTTTTACTGAGGCAACTCTTCCCATAAGTGTTATGGGCAAAGATTTCCATCTAGTAAGATCATCTTCAATGTTCTTTAAAATTGGGATATGATTCAATTTTATTAAGTCTTCCAATCTAGGAGAAATATTAATGCCCAAGTATGTAATGTTACCTGATTGTAGTCGTTCATTGAGAGAAGTATTAAACACGCAGTTTATTGGAAGAGCTGTAGATTTTGACCAATTTATAGAATAATCAGAAACTTTTGAGAACGAGTTTATTAATTCGATAACATTAGATATTGAGTTTTCTGTGTTCTGAAGAAAAAGTAAAACATCGTCAGCATAAAGACTAATTTTATGTTCTATATTTTTACACAATATACCTTTAATATCAGCAGTTTGTCTTATTGCTGCTGCTAAAGGTTCAATAAAAATAGCAAATAGTGCAAGTGAAAGTGGACATCCCTGCCTGGTCCCCCTCTATAAATAGAAGCTTGAAGATATTTGATTATTTGTCCTGACACATGCTCTTGGTGAGCTATATAATATTTTTAACCAATTAATGAAATGGTCCCCAAAACAAAATTTACTCAATGTAGCAAATAAAAATTTCCAGTTTACCCTATCAAATGCTTTTTCTGCGTCCAAAGACAAAATAGCTGTTTCAATATTTTTACTATATGAATACTCTATTAAATTATATAATCTGCGCGTGTTTGTGGTCGAGTGTCTTCCTTTTATGAATCCAGTTTGGTCAGGATGAATAATGAGAGGAATTATTTTCTCTAATCTTTTAGAGAGGAGTTTACTAATTATTTTAACATCCACATTAATAAGAGAGATGGGGCGATAACTGGTAGGTAGTACTGGGTCTTTGCCTGATTTTAATAGTAGACTAATGTTGGCTGAATTCATGTGTTGGAAACCTGCCATTTTCTTCTGACTCATGTAGCATTCTGTGAAATATTGGTTCCAGGATGTTCCAGAACTCTTTATAAAATTCTGTTGGATATCCATCTGGGCTTGGAGATTTCTTATTAGGCATGTTTTTAATGGCTTCACGGAGCTCATCTGATGTTAATGGTGAGTCTAGTTCTGATGATTGACTACTGTCTAGTTTTGGAAGTATTACTCTCTCCAAGAATTGATTAATATCTTCATCTGTTGGATTTATTTGTGGAGTGTATAGAGTTTTATAGAAATCTCTAAAAACACTATTTACTTTTTCCTCGTCATAAGTTATGTTACTATTTGAGTCTTTAATACCATATATATTTTTTACATACATTTTTTCTTTATTTGGTATGGTATGGTATAAAGTTTATTCATTTTAAAAAAGTACAAAACAATTTCATAACAATATAAAAAAGATACAAAAGATTTAAAATGAAAGGCAGCAGAAAGAAGAAAAAATCTTATTATATCTGCCCCTTTTTTTCAAACAATTATTTCAATCATAATAATTTTCAAGTAACAGAACAAAATGAATAACTTTCTAAATTTTCTAATTCTAATACACAACACACACTAAGCTACTTCATATATACTTTTTTAACAATCCAGTTTTGATCTTTTTCTTAAATGTACACATTGACTTGGCATTTTTCACATCACTCTCTAGACCATTCCACAATCCAACTCCTTGGATTGAGGTAGACCTTCCATTCAGACTAGTTCTGAATTTTGGTTTGACAAATATCTCTATCCCCTTAAGATTGTAACAACTTTGTCTTTTAACAAAATTTATTTGGATATTTAATGGTAATGTGTTATTTTGAGCCCTATACATAACTGATAAAATACTATAATCTACCAAATCATGGAACTTCAATAACTTCAGTTGATAAAATAATGTGCTTGATGGGTGACTGTAATGCTTTCTGGTGATAATTCTTACAGCTCTTTTCTGTAAAATAAAAATAGGTTTTGTAAATGTTTTACACGCTTTCCCCCAAACATCAATGCAATAGTTTAAATGTGGAACAGTAATTGTGTTATACAACATGTACAAAGCTTTATCATTTAATAATTCCCTGACTTTGTATAGTACTGCAATAGATTTAGATATTTTTGTTCTTACAGAATTTATGTGATCCCTGATTTATTACTGTGTTCAAAATTTTCTAATCGAAGTCTTTGTATCAAGAATTTGTTTTTTTTTGTCAATACATTCATTTAGTTCTAATTTTATCTTGCGTAGTTTTTTCTGTGTTTCCTCTCCTTGTAAACTTCCTAATAATTTGATAGATTTCTCTAATTCCTCAATACGTTTATTTTCTTTTTTCCTTTTGTTTGTTGAGTAGGATATTATTTTCCCTCTCATAACTGTTTTCCCAGCCTCCCAGAGTGTACATGCCGATGTTCCTGGCAAGTCATTAAACTCTAAATACGATGTCCATTCATTTTTAAAGTATTGTATAAATTCTTCGTCCATAAGCAGTGAGGTATTTAATCTCCAGTTTATACTTTTTGGGATTTCTTTCTTATTATCTAAATTTAAAGTAACTGGTGCATGATCGCTGACAGCAATAGGGTGCATCTTAGTGTCTGAAATGTTGGTCAGCAATGAGTTGCTGATTATAAAATAATCCAGACGAGAGTAAGAGTGATGCACATGTGAAAAGAAAGAATACTCTTTACTTATAGGGTGAAGAGACCGCCATGCATCGCAGAGTCCATAATCACTCATGTACTGTTTAACTACATTTATGGATTGCCAACTGCGTTGAGCTCCTACTGCATTCAGCCTGTCTATTTTGTTATCTAGACCAAAGTTAAGATCACCTCCCAGTACCAGCGAGCAATCCATGTGATTTGATAGAATAGAAAAGAGATCATGAAAAAAGCGGCATCGTCCACATTTGGCCCATATAAGCTAACAATACAATATTTTTGACTGAGTATGGATAATTTTAATATTATATATCTACCTTGTGGTTCTATAACTGTGTCTAATATTGTGAAGTTCACATTTTTATGTATTAATATTGCTACTCCTCTTTGTCTTGAGTTATAGCAGGCTGAGAATACATGAGGAAACTCAGGAGATTTTAGCTCATCCACAGTTGACGGTAATTTATGAATTTCTTGGAGTAATACAACATCTGCCTTTAATCTTTTAATCTGGTTAAAGATTCTATATTTTTTATGTTGGCCACCGGCTCCATTAATATTCCATGTGACAAACCTTAAGATGCCCATACTTGTGCTTGTGAAAATATAATTAAACCACACCCATTATCACAAATATCAAAAATAGTAAAACACCCAGACAATAACAATTGATTCTAATATCTCCTTGAAGCCTGTATTATCAGGAGACGGTGCCGTAACGCTATCTGAGCTTCCCTGTCGGTGCCGCTTAGCAGTGGGGATGTTAGCTGAATCGCTAGCAGCACCGGATGTATCTTTAGGTTTACCCATGACTAAGCTGTCAAAACACTCGTCAACAAACAATTCCAGGCTCTCCAAAGTCTCCTCGTCCAGTTTGTTTAATGGAATGAAAAAGTTAGTAATATTTAGGACTTTCTTAATGATCTTATATTTAATTAAACAGTTTTTATTTAAATAAATGCGGACTTACCAAAGTTTTATCATAATACTCACGCACAGTTTTTTCCTAGTTCTCAGCAACAGCTCATTGCATTAAAAGGTGTACAAAGAAAGGTGTAGAGGCCACCTCATGTCCACTAGGCGGCGTGCTGTCCTTTCTGCAGCAGCTGATGGACAGAAATCTGGCATTCAGCACAATTAAAACGTACGCTGCAGCCATCGCTTCCTGTCACGAAGGGTTCGGAGACAGAACAGCTTTTAATCATCCGCTGATGAAGCGTTTTTTAAAAGGTGTACAGAGACGCAGGCCTGTTTCACGCCCACTTGCCCCACAGTGGGATTTAACGTTGGTCCTGCAAGCCCTAATCAAAGCTCCATTCGAGCCACTAGATCAGGTTCCGATTAAATTCTTGTCACTTAAAACAGCCCTGCTGTTGGCTTTAACATCTTTTAAGAGGGTGAGTGATTTATCTGCCCTCTTTGTCGCTCTGTCATGTCTCAGAATTCAGGTCGATGGCAATTCAGCTGATCTGAGGCCTAATCCAGCATTTATGCCCAAAACATCACGAGCTCTTTTAAATCAAGAGTGATATTGTTGGAGGGATTTTTCCCTCCTCCCCACAATCAGAAGAAGCAGCATCTTTCCATTTTCTCTGCCCTGTACGTGTGTTGAGGTGTTACGTAACATGCATGGTGGCACTGCGTCAGACTCAACATTTGTTTGACAACAAACAACAACATCTGACTGCATGCATTACAGTGTGAGATGTTATTAGCCACATGTTGTGACTGTTATTTTGGTTCTACTGTCATTAATCAGTTCATGACTATTGTTACCAATCAGTTCATTTGATTGATAATCAGCTCACTTGTTATTATTAATCTGTTCATATTGTTCAGCCGTGAATTTGTTGATTCATGGCCCCTTTTCAGCATCTTCCTTTCCCCGTTGAAAGTTTCCGGGGCGTTCATGCACTCAGAATGCATAACTACACAGCATGCGTCTGTGCATGGTACGCATAATTACGCAACGCGTAATTACGTACATGGAAAGCTGAGTGACAAGACATTTTTTTGGGCAAGCTGCTGCTTCGTATGGTGTTCGAATGGACCCAGTGAGGCGAGGACCACATCTGCTTCGCCCTTAACCCACTAAGCGACAGCTCTTAAAGGGCGAAGCCTATACGAAATAGAACGTTGGTTACGTACTGTAACCCCAGATTTTATGAGTATAGGTGTAGCCTTTTAAGCGTCGGGCCTCACTGGCTCCTAAATGGCTAAAGAAAAAGCTATTTGGGAGCCGATTACCCGCTCTTAACGTAATTTTTACGGACCGGGTGGGGCCCAAACAGCAGGTGGGCGTGGACTAAATTTTTCAGTGCAATGCTTCACATGACAGGATAAACCCACTAAGCGACAGCTCTTAAAGGGCTACGCCTATACTCATAGAATCTGGGGTTACATTACGTAACCAACGTGTTCAACTGAACTGACCACTCCTGCTGTGTTTGATGGCCTCCTTCTTTGCCATCCATCCATCCATCCATCCACTATCTTCTGCTTCCGGGTTGTGGGGGCAGCAGCTTTACCTTTAGCTTTAGGCACAGACATCAACAGCCACCTCTTCAGATAGGAGGACCCCATGGTGTTTGCAGACCAACTGACTATTTATTAAGTAATATCCTGATGCATGCTCAATAATCCAGGTAGAAAAATTTAAAAAAGTTAAGTCTAGTCCTCTGGACATTCACAAAACAAACAATAAATTTTATAATAAATAAACAATACATGTTTTTTTTGTTTGTTTGTTTTGTTTTTTGAATGTCCAGAGGACCAGACTTAACTTATTTAGATTAATAAGTAAAACATTTAAAAAAATAATAATAATAAAATAAATAAGTAAAACATTTATGTTTTTAAATTTAATGAAAGACAAACCTTTAAAATTTAAGGACAAAATTTAATCTAATTGTTTTCAAGTCTGTAGCTTATTGTAAAAGCAGTTTCAAAGATTACAGCGCAGTGTGATGTTTTGCAATTTTAACATGAACCTTGTGCATATTCGTAAATAATAAAAGTGAAGATATTTTTAATACATCTTTATTGTAAAAATCTATACTAAAATGGAAAACAAATGGGTTTAAAGCAGGCAGGGAAGGCAGTAAGGTAGGATTATTAAGCAACTGGCCCAGACAACATCCCCGGAAAAGTGTTGAAGGAATGTGCTGATCAGCTCTGTGAGGTGCTGGCAGACATCTTTAACACCTCACTTATCCTGGAGACAGTTCCCACCTGCCTGAAGACTGCCACCATCATCCCAGTCCCAAAAAGCTCTACAGTGACTGGTCTGAATGACTATCGGCCAGTGGCCCTCACCCCGATAGTCGCTAAATGCTTCGAAAAACTGGTCATGACTCACAACAAAACAACCATCAACATCAACGAGGACCCTCATCAGTACGCATACCGTGAGAACCGATCAACAGAGGATGCAATCTCCTCTGTGGTCCACACTGCACTCAACCACCTGGAGCAGAAAAACTCTTACGTCCGTATGCTCTTTGTGGACTTCACATCCGCCTTAAACACCATGATCCCCCAAACCCTGATGGACAAACTATCCACACTAGGACTAAGCCCCTCCATCTGCAACTGGGTACTAGACTTTTTAACAAACAGACCACAGTTAGTGAGGATCCACAACCTCTCCTCCTCCACCATAACCCTAAGCACTGGCTCTCCTCAGGGATGTGTGTTGAGCCCCCTTCTGTTTACTCTGCTCACATATGATTGTGCAGCTACCCATCCAGGCTGTCACATTGTAAAGTTTGCAGATGATACAGCGGTGGTGGGATGCATCACAAACAATGATGAGTCCAGCTACAGGCAAGAGGTGGAACACCTGGAGAGCTGGTGCAGAGAGAATAACCTTCACATCAATGTGAAGAAGACAAAGGAGATGATTGTGGACTTCAGAAGGAACAAAAACACCTACACCCCCCTGAACATAAGAGGATCTGCGGTGGAAGTGGTCTCCAGCTACAAGTACTTGGGTGTACACATGAATGACAACCTCAGCTGGAGCAACAACACCACCAGCCTGATCAAGAAAGCTCATCAGAGACTCTACTTCCTCAGACGGCTGAG
>NC_056514.1:11046464-11052896 GCF_014905685.2 Nematolebias whitei
ATATATACATACATATATATACACATATATATACATATATATATATATATACACATATATATACATATATATATATATACACATATATATACATATATATATATACATATATATACATATACACATATATATACATATATATATATACATATATATACATATACATATACATATATATACATATACATATATATACATATACATATACATATATACATATACATATATATACATATACATATATATAGATATACATATATTATTTTTCAAATTCATTGCTTGCTTCATTATGTACAGTCAGAAAAAATGATCTTGTAAGGCTAACAACAAAGACCTTTCGTTCAGTAATGGCACTTCTCTGCATTTAAAAAAAAACAGTGTCTAATGATTAACCACCTGTCGTTTCTTCTGTCTAGGCAAGAGACGCAGTAGATTGTCTGCAAAAGACCATGCTTTGATTGTGGCGCTGAAAGATGGCGAGAAAGAGGACCGGGAGCAGCGTGAGAGACACTTTCGTCTTCTTCACGCTGATGCACGCGAGGCAAGGGAACAAGAAGCAGTTCAGCGAAGAGAGGAGGCTGCTCAGATCTAAGCCTTCAATCAAGCCTTCCTTTGTGTGCTGGGAGATCTTGCGCGTGCCATGAGACCTGTGTGACTGTTTAGAATTGATAATCAGTAGGTAGTAGTACTTTTAATAGTTTTTAGTGTAGTAATTTTGTTCCAGTAGTTAATTTTGTTTATTTTTTTTTACATTTATTACTTTCAAATAAAAGACTTGTTTCTTATGTCCTGTGTCTGCATGATAATTGTCAATGTTAAAAGCTGACAATATTTCTATTTACGTTCATAGTGAATGTTAGGCAAATTTGACATTTATCCCTTTTATACATTTAAGATTTTATGATTCCTAAGAAAAGATTTCTACAATTTGTTTACTGTTATTAAATTAGTCTTTTTTTGTTCCAGGATGAAGTCATCACACAAAAATTTTCTACTTCAGTTTTTCCAGTGAAAATATGACAGCCTGTATTGTAAAGATGAACAGTGAGACAAAAAAATGCTGTTTGTAATTAGTTTATGTGTAATATAAAGTTAAATATAATACACATTAGATGTTAAATAAATGGTATATAAATAGAAATTAATTAGTATATATAAAGTACATTTATTTTATGGGTTTTTCTTATGAACCACAAAACTTAAGATTTAAGGAGAAATTCAACAATAATGTTCTTTAAATCTACAGATGCTCTTAAAAGCAGTTTCTGTGATGACAGCACACTGGGATTTGTTTATCAATTTTTACATGAACCTTGTTGTAGTGCATCTGTTCATAACAAAAGTCAAGATATTGTTAATACAGTACATTTTTATTATCAACAGCGACACTTACATGTTACAAAGACGGGTTTAAGGCATGCAGGTAAAGAAAAAATGTGTACAATTAGGGATTAATTTAAACAGTTAATCAAATGAGGATGAATGATTTATCATGAGATGCTCCATTAGAGCATTTCTGACATCATCTCTTCCTTCCCCAACTTCCTGTGTCACAGCCACACAGGGTGGCTGGGCAGCTGCTTCTGCATCATGTTCATCCAATACGGTCTCGTACGTCTCTCCATGACTTTCACACAGGTTATGTAGAGCGCAGCAGGTCATCACCATGGACTTAACAAGTTCAACATCACAGTCATTCCTTTTATGAAGGCAACGCCATCTTCCCTTCAGCCTACCAAAAGCATTTTCCACAACTACCCGTGTACTGCAAAATTTTTGGTTGTGCATCTGCTGTTCTGCTGTTAGTCTTCCAGTGTCAGAAAAATGGTTTTAAGAGCCAGTCCGGCAATGGATAAGCTGAGTCACCCAGGACGTAGTAGCCAGTGGACGCTGTGCCAATGGTCCTGAAATGAGCTGGGAATAGGTTTCCTCTCGTGGCTAGCTCCCACAGTGTGGACAGTCTCAGAACCCTGGCATCATGCAGGCTCCCTGGCAATCCAGCAAACACGTTCCAGAACTGTCCCCTTCCATCCACAACAGCTTGCAGGATAATGGAATGCCAACCTTTTTGATTAAAATAATCAGTGTGAAAGTGCTGTGGTGCTATTATGGGAATATGACTGCCATCAATAGCACCCACACAGTGTGGGAGCCCCCACCGGTTCTCAATGTAAAGGGCCATTTCTCTTAACTTCTCTTCATCAGGAAAACGGATCTGTTCTGGCACCAACAATGTCTCTGCTGCAGCACAAAACTCCTGCACACATCTACACACCGTAGTGATGCTGACGCCAAAAAGATGTCCGACACTCCTGTACTCTGATCTAGTTGCCAGCTTCCACAGTGCAATTGCCACCCTCTTCTTTAATGACACACATTGGCGGAAAGTTGAATGTTGTCGCTCCAGAGCCGGTCGTAGTTTATTGCACAGGTAGATGAATGATTGTTCTGACATTTTGAAGTTCCTCAACCACTGACTGTTTGTGAAACCAGGTACAATAACGTCACACCACTGAGTAGCTCTGTTATGCGCCCACACTGTAGGTCTGCTGCGATTATTATTATTTAGCAGGCGAATCATCTGAAACACATACACGGCATATGTATTACTAAACTGTTTTTTACCAACATTTATGTACTTTTACGCTCGGCTTTTATAATATGTTATTGCATGCTATAGCAAAATAGCATTTTAGCTTACCCGCACACGTCGTTTAGCTTGCCTCCTGTCTTCTATTTTGTAACGCTCTAGGGCTTCCCACACTCTCCTGTACTTCTCCAGAGTTCTTTGCCTTGCTTCCTGAAGCCGTTTCTGACTCTCTTGTCTTCGACGGCGTTCAAAAAGCCACAGACTGAGAAGTAAGTTGAACAAAGCCACGATACCCTCCATTTTGTTTTATGGTCGTCTTCTTCTAACACTTAAGTGGTGGCTAGTACAATAGCTTAATGGCGCACTACCGCCACCATCTGGTAATACATGTTGGATTCTGGACCCCGCCCACTGGAACCGGTACTGAAAGCATAATGGAAACACAACCTGTACCGTACCGAGTAGAGTAGAACCGTGCTGTACCGGTACTACAGGTACTAATGGAAAAGGGGCATAAATTGGTCAAATGGCCAAAAACACCTGGATGGAGATTGGTCAGTCATTGTGTATGAAAGAGTATGTCTGCAGAAAAGTGTAGAGCTTATTTTCATGATAGATTTGTGGCCAAATGATCAATGCAGGGATGGAGTGGAGACCCTGGGAGGAAGAAACTTATGCAGTGATGTATAGTGAGAGGGATTTACTAGGAGGTCTACATTGTGTATCTTGTGGACTACGAAAGGTGTGAGCGAAAATGACCGTCCCACAACCACATGACTGCAAGTCGACTGTTGTGCTTCAGATGGAATATGCTGGGTCCTTAAGTTATCAGAACCATGTGGGCAAGGCTACACCAACTTTGGATTGTTGCCACAAAACACATATTTAAAACAAAACTGTTCTAACTAACAATAAATAAATAAACTCATCTGCACCAAAAGCTTTAATTCAATTCAGTTTATATATAGCGCCAAATCACAATAGAAGTTGCCTCAGGGCACTGAATAGAAACATTCATATACATACAAAAACCAATTAGCAAAAGGAAAGAAGTCAGCAGTTGAATCTTCACTTCGTCATAGTCTCCAATCCTGAGCAAACACAAAGGCAACAGTGGAAAGGAAAAACTCCCTTTAAACAGGAAGAAACCTCCAGCAGAACCAGTCTCCGGACAAGCGGCCATCTGCTTTGACCGTCTTTAGTCAAAAGGCTTGGTCCGGTCCTCAACACATCCACATGTAAATAGTAAATGGACTGTACTTATATAGCTCCTTTCTGTCTAATCAAGATATTCAAAGCGCTTTACAACACAATCTGTGTTCATTTACCTCCACAAACACATTCATACAGCACTCTACTACATCTCTACAAAGCTAACTGAACAAATCATTGTAAAGAGACTAATCAGTGTTTTTAGATCACATTCATACACTGATGGGACACACATCAGAGACAATGAGGGGTTTAGTGTATTACTCAGGGACACTTAAACATGGGATTGCTGGTGGAATTGAACCCCCAACTCTCCCATTGGAGGACGACTGCTATAACTACTCAGCTGCAGCCGCCACATTGTCAATATTCCACCATCGCCTGAGCCCCACCCACAGAGACTAGTTACATATTCAGATGGGGGCCGAGATGGTGTAGGGGCAGCAGCCGACTCGGGACCCGAACATCCTGGGTTCGATCCCCAGTCATTGCACATCTCGTGGTGTCTCTGAGCAGGACGCCTTATCCCCAGTTGCTCCCCGGGTGCTTTTAATAGCTGCCCACTGCTCCAGCTGTTGGTGGATGGGTTAATTGCAGAGAGCCAATTTTGCCATTGTGTGGGAACATACAATGATGACAACACATAACACACATTATTTTTTTCCTGAGCGTCATCCTCTGACCTGATAACACCTTGAAACTGTGTCAGATAACGTGGAGAGGTTACAGGCAACTTAAAATGGACCTACTGAGGCGTGGCCATGATGATGTGGCCACTTTTAACATCTCAAGATGACTTTAATGGTGTAACTTCCACATAATTCATCTAGTGAGGCTGAGTTGCCGCCACTTTAGTTTAACCTTGTATGTACGATCTCATGCGATGATGTGTAAATTGTTGTTTTGATCATAAATGTTGCACTCTTACCACAGTACAACACAGAGAGGAAATAACAACAGCAATGGGGCAGTTACAAGTTCTTACTGGGGTCAACATAACCAGACTACAGTTGTTAACGTGCAGCAAAGAAAAAAAGTTGTAATAACTATCCATCCATCCATCAATCCATTATCTTTACCCGTTTATTCCATTTTGGGTCACGGGGGTCGCTGGTGCCCATGTCCAGCAGTCACTGTGCGAGGGGCGGGGTACACCCTGGACAGGTCGCAAGTCCATCACAGGGCCACATAGAGACAAACGAGACAAACAACCATTCACTCTCTCACTCACACCTAGGGACAATTTAGCGTTACCAATCAGCCTAACATGCATGTTTTTGGTCTGTGGGAGGAAACCGGAGCACCCGGAGAAAACCCACGCATGCACGGAGAGAACATGCAAACTCCACCCAGAAAGGCCCCTGGACCGGGGTTTGAACCAAGGACCTTCTCGCTGAGAGGCAGCAGCACTACCAGTTGTGCCACCGTGCTGCCCGTTGTAATAACTAGCTAACTCAAATTATTTCTTCAATATTCTAAATGCAAATTGAACAAAAACTTTATTCAGAAAGATTTAACCTACACAAAGTAAGCAATAAAACATGATGAGTGATGTAATCGAATAATAAAGCCAGTGAACACCTGAGAAGATGCAGACAGGTGGACACAACATGATGGAAGCCATCAATGAAGCCTGGAGGTTAACAAAAGAAAAGTTGATTGTTCCACACATGAACCTCCTCATAAATCTCTTTAACTTCACAATGAAATGTGACAAAAGCCCAAATCTCAACCAAGTTAAGCTTCATTGTTAAAGAGTTTATTTTCCCGGGGCTTAAGTTTGTCCTCCACGATAAGTTGGTTTGGAGGAGCCGTGAGGAGAAGCTCAGGCAGCGGGAGAACACGGAGTCCAACCTGGACCCGCACGGGTTTGAAGCCTGCTTCCTTAATACAATCCTTCCAAACCAATACAAACACAGCGCCTCGCAACAAGACCATTTTATTCTCAGGTATTTGACACCTAAATAAAGCCCCCACGCGTTCAAAGTTACAGGAAATAACTTCTTTCTTACTGTGAGTTCGGACGGAAGTTCGGGCTGTGTCCCATCAACGTCCGACATGCTGGTGAAAGCAGTCCGGCTCGGAAAAGCTGAGAAACGTAAGATACATTTGGCTTCCTTCTCCCTGACGGCGGCCATGACACTACATCCGGGTACTGCTGAGTGTCTGTACTGTGGTAAAGAAGCGGATTCGTCTGTTCTGTTCGTTAAACGCCATCATGGCGCCGCGGTGACGCTTTTATCCACACAAACAAAAACAACTTTTACTGTGACGGAAATATGTTCAGTTCAACAAGAACTCCATTTGAGCGTGTCGTTGTTGCAGCATAAAGCCTACGTCATCCCTCGCGCGCGCGTGTGTGTATCTTTCTGGGTGAACTGAACAAAGATGGCGGATGCGAGCTATTTCCGATTCAAAGGCGTTCATGTTAATCTAAATAATACAGTTGATCTCCAGACATATTACAAATGTTAATAATACTAATAAATGAAGTCACGTGTCCATGCCTCTCTACCAGCAGGTCGTGTAATATTCAGTTCAGTTTGTTAGCACAAAATCACAACAGAAGTCATCTCGGCACTACCCCTTAGCAAAAAGAAGTATACTTGAAGTTTAATTTATTTAGTATA
>NC_056514.1:11052996-11056079 GCF_014905685.2 Nematolebias whitei
CTGACACACACACACACACACACACATGATGGACTCTGACAAACACACAAACACACACACACACACAATGGACACTGACACACACACACGATGGACTCTGACACACACATACACACACACAGACATGATGGACTCTGACACACATACATGATGGACTCTGACACACATACATGATGGACTCTGACACACATACATGATGGACTCTGACACACACTGTACATGATGGACTCTGACACACATACATGATGGACTCTGACACACACACAATCTAAATGTGTTGTATTGCTTGTGACTACTTGTACATTTTTACAATCTGCTCAAGTTTTAGCATTGTTGCACCTTACACAGTTTTTATCTCTGCTGGTAAAAAACAGAAAACATTGTACTGCTAACCACATATCAGAACATGTTCTACCTCGATGTACATGTTACATATGTTACATGTACATGTTCTACACATGTACTAATCAACACATGTCTAGTCTTGTCTCTTAAATACTTGTTTAGATTGGAATGTTTAGATTAGGTCAGATGTCTTTTTGCATTCATTATAGGTCTGTTTGTATTTATTGTTCTGTTGTGTATCTGCACTGTGTATTGTTTTATTTTTGCACATTATGTTCTGTGTTGTACAGTGATCCTGGACAAATGCTGTTTCGTTTCAATATGTACTTGTATGTAGCTGAAATGACAATAAAACATCTCTGACTCTAACACCAAAACGGACGTCGGTACTTCACTTATTTTTCAACTTATTACGCTCACAATATGCCTGGACAGACTAAGGGTATTTTCAAATTCCTCTTGTTCATTCCGCGACTAGGGACAAAATTGAAGCTTTAACAATTTAATTGTTACTGTACTGTCAGTCATACCACCAGATTACCTAGGTTCTGTTTTTAACATCACTGGACTTTTTGATAAGCAATGATGTGAATAAACTGTGTTAAAATAATTTGACAAATTTTCTATTAGACGGGCAGCACGGTGGCACAGTTGGTAGAGCTGCTGCCTCTCAGTGAGCAGGTCACCCTTGTTCAAATCCCGGTCCGGGGGCCTTTCTGGGTGGAGAAAGATGCATGTTCTCTCTGTGCTTTGTGGGTTTTCCTGCAGGTACACCACTTTCCTCCCACAGACCAAAAATATGCATATTAGACTGATGGGTAACTTTAAATTGTCCCTATATATGAGTGAGAGAGTGAATGTTTGTTTGTCTCGTTTGTCTCTATGTGTTCCTGTGATGAACTGGAGACCTGCCCAGGTTGTCCCCCGCCTCTCGCAGAGTGATGGCTGGACATCATAGATATCATATAATCACTAGATCCCGCATTGGCTGCTGCAGCGCAGGAATTTCGGCGGCCATCTTGGAGCGGTCGTCTTTATTTGGTTAAAGCAGAAGATGTCTCAGCACTTCGCAGCTTATTTATGTTCTAATCGACGGACTGTTGACGTCAGGTCTCGGGGTATAACTTTTCACAAGTAAGATGAACATATTATTGTTAGTATTTTGTGAATAGAATATTACTGTACTGTATTTATGTCCACCAGCTATGTTCAGTGTAACACCGGTGTTCAGCTGCAATGAAGCTAACTGAGAGCTGATGACAGGAATATTTTTCTAACAAGTGTACTCACAATTTCAGTAGCTTTGGTTCATTATCAACAGATATGCATCAGAATTGGAGTTTTATTTAAGTTCTAGGATATAAAAAATAAAACTAGGGAGAATATAGGAAACAGAAAATAAGATTGACCTCCTTTGTACAATGTTTTTGTGTAGCCACAAATCTCCTGTTTTCATTTTGAAGGTTTCCCAAAGAAAAAGATTTGAGGAAGAGGTGGAAGTATTTTTGTGGAGGATTTTAAACAGGAGGATTTTGATAAAACTGATCAGATTGTCCGACAGAGATGGTGTGGTACCATCGGCTCATTTTCAAAGAGTAGGTGCATAATTTTAAGTTCATTAAGGTTCATAAAGTTACGTATTTTATTGTCAGTCACAAGGTGAGATACCTCCATGTGTTTATATGTACAGGTAACTATAGACTGTAAAGTTCATATTCATTATGCTTTTACATTTCAGCTTGAAAACTGCAGGACTACAGGAACTCAACAAAAGCTGGAGCTGGTCTGTCTGTGGCCTCTCAGGAACGTGCACGTCACACCCACAACCTCGGCCTAATGATGTGAGTATTTCTATTTTAAACTATTATTTTTTCATTTACCCTTTATTTATACAAATAGTCTCATTGAGTCACGAGAACTCATTTTCAAGACAGACCTGTTTAGGAGCAGATGGTGGGGGTTGAGGGCCTTGCTCAAGGGCCCAGAGTGGGGCCAATGAGGGTGGAGGCAGGTGTGGGTGTTTCACCTTTTCCACCCACATTTTGATGTTGACGGTACCGGGAGTTGAACCTGCGACTTTCCGATCTCAGGCCCATCTTGTAACCTCTGCGCCACCACTCCCCCACAACATCATATCATAATGGTCATGGTCATATTAAAATCTCACTGGTTTCCTTTCAGATGTGTTAAACAGCTACTGGTCTCACTGATGTTTACAGGTGGCTGTGGACAGTGGATGAAAAGCCTGGCATGAACAAGATGATGCTGGAGATCATCATTTGACGAGAGCTACCACCTTCTAACTCTGAAGAACAACGGCAGCTTAGTGATTCCCTCAAGGCTCAGTGAAGGTGCTGAGAGCTGCAGAGAGGCTGATTCATGGAGGTTCAACACAACAACCTCCAAACATGTCCACCGTCACACATATCGTCCGTGAAGAGATTAGAACAGAGCAGGCAGCACAAGATAATAAGACAGTGATAACAACATCAACAACAATAGACACTCACAAATGATTCATACAAATTTAAGTTTTTTGTTTGTTTGTTTGTTTGTTTTACAATTGAAAAACAGTTTGTTATCCACTGTTGTCATCACTCTTTGTTAAAATCCAGGTCTCTCTTGTAAATGAGACCTATTGGCTCAATGGGACTAATCAGTATCAATAAAGGTTGAATGAATCTAAATATTTACATAATGATTTATTCAACCTTTTATTTAGACACGTTGGCTTCATT
>NC_056514.1:11056179-11064022 GCF_014905685.2 Nematolebias whitei
CACAAATGTACAAATCACAAAACAAGAACTTTAAAGCAAAGCTAAAAATAAAATGTATATATGTGAACAAGAAAGAAAACCACACATCTAAAATGAACATTAAAAGTAGACAATGAGTGCAAATACATCAAATGATGATGAAAACCTATAAAAATTTAAATCTAGATGTTTTTGTAGGATCTGGTTCATCAGAGATTTAATTTATATACATATGTATATATATTTATATATATATATATATATAAATACATATATATGTATATATATATATAAATACACATATATATGTATATAAATATATATATGAATATATATAAATACATATGTGTATATATACATATATATATGTGTGTGTGTATATATATATATATATATATATATATATATTTATTTATACACATGTACATACACACAACTTCAAAATCACATAAATTCTCAACCTGTACTGAAAACGGTTTCTGCGTCTCAGCACCACCAGCTGGTGAGAGGTGGTGACGTCAATTTGAACCCCGCTCACTGGAACCGGTACTGAAAGCATAATGGAAACACAACCTGTACCGTACAGAGTAGAGTAGAGCCGTGCTGTACCGGTATTACAGGTACTAATGGAAAAGGGGCATAAGCAACTAGCTAAGAAAGCATTTACTTAGAATATTCATGCATTGGGGTAAAACCTACAAATAGGTGCCCATTCATTTGAAGAAGTTGGCTTATAACAGTACTGTTGAGTGAACCCAGAGCTAAAATAGTGTGTGAAACTCACTGCTCATTTAAATACAAATATTTACCGGTTAAATAACTCTAAAGTTGACAACTGTTTAACCAGAAAAGTGCTGAACAGTGAATAACCATGGCAGATGTGACAGAAAAGAATATTGATCCTTGTGAGATGAAGGACTCGTTGGAGAGAGCGTTAAAGCTGTTCACAGAATCCTTGCATCCATATGGTGAAGAGGTGGACAGCATGAACTCAACAGAGTTATTGGACGAGCTGAAGGAAGTTGCAGAAAGTGTCACTTCCACAGCCAGAAATGTCAAGCTATGACCAGCTGGCTAAATTGGCGCTCTTGTTGAAAGCAACATTATATGCTGTGGTAAACAAGGCTGACAACCTTGCAATAAGGTTAAACAGCGAAACAGAGGAGTACCTCAAACTCGAGGCACAGTCTAAATTTGATAAGGACACCTGTGCGAATGAGTTACGTGAGAGGGAGCTCTCACAAGCTCAGCTGTCATTACAAGCTCACTCATATGAGGAGAAGCTGAGGGAAAGAGAGATTAAGTACTAGGCACTGTTTTCAGACAATGATGCGCTACAACAACAGTTGTAGCTCACATCAAAAGCTCTGAACGAGTGCAGATTGGAAAAGGTGGCGTTAGTCCAACAAGGCGTGCGTTTACAAAGTGAATGTCATACATCACAGGAACGCTTAAAGGCCTGTGAGGTGAAACTAGCCGTAGCAACAAATGAGATTTCTGACGTGGGGCAAGGTTGTCTGGAACTCAAAGACGAACAAGGTCAGAGTCTAGGTCACCCACCACCACCTCAGAAGAATTTTGCTGTACCTCCTGCTCTTAATCCACTTCCGTCACCTCCACATGTGTCTAGCGGCACACCTCCACGTGCCATTTTGGTTCCTACAATACCGATAATACAGCCTTTGCTCCCAATTTCGGATTTGTACAAAATTGCAAAATATGTCAATCGCTTTGAGCCAGGGCCGTTGGGTTCAACTGACACTAAGGCCTATCTGAACAACCTTGACTTCCAATTAAGAAGCTATCCCGACGCTACAGTTGAGGATAAAGTAGGTTTGATCAGGCTCACTTCATCCAGGACGGTGCTTTCCTTCATAGAGCGTCAACCTGATGCCACAAGAAAGGATTACCGCCTGTTATGTGTTGCTCTTATGAAAGAGTATTCACCTTGCACGGGACCTGGTGGTTATCCAGCCGCCGACAAGGTCATGCAAGGTAAGGATGAGCACCCCAGGGCATATTATTCCAGGATTTTGCAGGCTTATTTTGGTTACAGGAAAGAGGCCAACATGGAGGAAGAGGAACGTTTAAGTACGTGTTCAGCAAAAATCTCCACCCTGACATAAGGATGTCAGTGCAAATGATGGCTAATTTCAAAGAGAAATCCATCCGTGAGATAAAAAGTTGTGCTGTGAATGTCTTTGAAGCACGTTCACAGGCCAAAACACCCATTGAGGTGTACCCAGGTGAGAAGATTCCTGCCTAGTCAGGGACGAGAGCTTCGACTCCCCCTCCCAAAAAAGGCGAGAGGAAACGAGGTTTCCCTGCAGCCAAACCACAACAGGTGAGTGCCCCCTGGTCCAGACAAGATCCTAAATGGTTTCCCAAGGAACCAGAGGATGAATGATCGTACCGGAAGGGGGGCGAACGCCCTAAGGGTCAAAAGTATGGCACCAAAAGTGACCCATACGAACAGGGATCCCACCGGGAACCCCAAAGGGGGGGTACAGTTTCCCCACCACGTCGGGCTGAACAGCCTGAGACGAAAAAGAAACAGCAGCAGGTCCAGAAAAAGAACCGCAGTCCTCTGAGCTCGGACGAGACAGACAGGGTGTGACGGTTGTTGGACTTGTTGGAAGGTGTTGCTACGGACAAACAACCTAACGCTTTGTTTGGCGATATCATTGCTGATAAGTCAGAGCACACAGACAACACCGTTACTGCAGTCACAGACTGTCACCATGACGCTGTTGTTGTAAACTCTGACACGCCCTCACCTGAGATGTGGGGGTACGGTGACCCGTCACAAACTGAAACCTCAGAAATAGCAACAGCTGTGCTAACGGTTCAGTCAAAACAGGGTGACACAAACAACAACGCTGCCGCTGTCATGGACAGCCACCAGAACCTTGTTGTTACAAACAATGAGATCCCCTCAACACACAGTGGGGGGGTGATCTCATACATCAATGACGGACGCCCGTCAAAAGCCGAACTCCCAGGAGCAGCAGCAACTGCACCAACAGTTCAGAAAAACCAGGATTACACAGGTAAAGGTAAACGTGTGAAGAAACGTCGGCCAAAACCTACAAGGTTCTTGTGTAACCTGATCAGAAAGGGGGTCGCTAATAAAGCTTACCTGTCGATCACACTTGAAGGGGTCGTCACACATGAAGCCCTACTGGATGGTGGGGCCGACATAACTATTATGCCAGCTAAACTGTTCGAGGAGCTTAGGACTGCCGCTAACGGTGTTCACAGGGAAATACCTCTCATAGAATGTGCTATAGGACTGCAGGGCCTCACAGAGACAAGGACAACCCTAACAGCTAGAGCTATGGTTCACATGCAGGTTGGCGAGATGATACTATACCACCCGGTATATGTGTCTATGGTTGACTCATTCCCATTTTTGGTCGGCCATGATTTTATAAATCGCTTTGACGCGATTATAGATTATGGTACACAGACAATGTGGGCTAGAGTGAGCAAACCCCTGCCAATACCCATGCCTCCGGAGACAGTCACAGACTGCCCAACAGCAGGCACCGCAGAAGGTACCGAGGACCTCTCAGCAGAGAACACAGTCCTGGAAAGTTATCCTTCAAAAGCATGTGAAACCAAAAACACCCAACCGGTGAACCTGACCCTGACTGAATTACAAAGCCTCCTCTGCGAGCTGAAAAAGTCAGGGCCCACCGGATACTACCTACCATTGGTAGTTCAAGGTGTAGACATCCAAGGATCCCACACCAAAGATGCTGTACTGTTGTCGGGGAAAGATAAACCAGCTATCAAGGACGGAGCCGTGGACGGCCCTCAGAGGTCCTTTGACCCCTCCGGGCTGCTCGCAACTCTGTCATTGCAACCTACAGCCGAGGTAATGGCAGTCACACATGCACAGACTACAGCCAAGCCGGCTGACAACACAGTCTCTGTACAACCCGTGCTGACTGACCCAGACATCATCCAACTTCAGAAGTTGGATCCTGTAATAAACTCGATGATGCTGTCTTTGACTGACCCAGAGAAAAACACTCCGCCTGAAGCCAACCTAGATTCCAATCAAGACCTTAAAGCCCTCTTTCAGCTGCGCAAACAGCTAGAACTACTCAAGGGCATCCTAACTTTAGCTCATGGAGTGATGTCCTCACCCGTGTTCGTGGTCCCCCATGACCAAAGGGGGGGGTGACGTTAGTTAGGGTAATGCTACCAGATGCAATAACGTGATCAAATCTGACATTCAGAGTGAGTGACGCGCCGAAACGTCGTTTTCTAGTTGCTTAATCACTACTTTTGTCAATGTTGAAACGTTGTTTTACTGGTTGCTTAGTCACTATTTTTGTCGGTGTTGAGACATTGTTTAATTGGTTTTTGGTATTGTTTCTGAACACCCCCAGCAAGAATGAATTTTGTGTGTAATTTAGTTAGAGACTAAGAGGACTTTAACTATGCCAACATGCAGTTCATTTGTTAAAATTCAATCTTTACGGAGTCAATGTAGATTAATGCTACCTTAAGTACCATAATCTACATTGGTCTCACAACGCTCAAGCTGAACCTACTCGAACAATCCTATTCGGGGGGGGGGGGGGGGGGGCTAGCTAATCCTTCAGTTGAGTCTCGCCATAGACTCCAAAACATTTAGGGGAAAACCAAAAAACCAAACCTCAAGTCGTTCGTCTAAAAGGACAACACAATTGAACCAAACTATATTTTGCCATGTAAATCTAACTTAAACCAAGTTAGGAATGGAAAAATAGTTTGGAATGCCCTTCTATAGGTATAGATCCCTATATGAAAACTTTGCAGCATGACCCACCCTTTAAACTAGTAACTTTAGCTGATCTAAACCATGATAGCTTACACGCCAGGTGCATATAGGTTAAGGTCTTATGTAAAATCCCACTCATATGCCCAAATAAAACCACATAAATGCATGACACATAGAACCAGAATGGCACCCACTGGGAACCACCAGCAGCAACCTTCGCTGAAGGGACCTACAACTCCAACGTGGGTCTCCAATCTTCATCCAGTGGTCGCCTCTGCAGTTCAATCGAGGGAACCCCTCTGCATGCTGATCAATCAACACTTCCAATCGTTGTGGATTTATCGTTGTGGATTATATGACTTTTTCCAATGGATTACAACTGACTTTGTTTCCAAGGGGTTAAAGCATTGCTACAATGGAATTACTAACAACATTATGGAATTACCAACAACATTATGGAATTACCAACAATATTGTGGAATTACCTAAACCATTGTGGGATTACCTTCTATGACTTTTGTTTTCCTCTTGTTGGATTACATTAAGATCAAGGACATTCGGAGGAGTAAGTTCATGTTGGAATTCATCCCCATGGACAGGCGATGATTTCCAAAGGGGGGACTGTAGTGGACTAGGCCTCTGACCAAAACCTGCCTCTGAAGACCTTCATGGGACAGGAACTGTTATTTCATTGATTTGAATCCAGAAATACAAATTAGCTCATCCAGAGACTGTCTAATTGTATCCTGAACTAATCAATTGACAGAACACTCTCTTTTTTATATTATCATTACTATTTTACAATATCTTGATAATCAAAAGTGTGTTTAGTTCATACCATTTTTAAATGTTGAAAGTGAACCACTCATTTTAAATCAACTGTGAAACAGTATTAATGATTTTTTAATCCTCATTTAAATTAGAAATCAAGTTAAATGTCTATTTTATAAAGTAATTATGCATTTTTGATCTTCTGTCTGAAATGAGAAAGAGTGATGTCGGTCAAAAGTCAGAAACAGTCAAAAACAAGTTGTTAGAACGGGCTGTCGTGTTTTTAAAACTCTCAGACAGTAAATAAGAAAACTGGCACCTGCAGTGTTTCTCACTTCGCCAAAACATTTCTCTGTCTGTTCCTAAAACATTCTTGCTGTTTTCTTGACTTGTAAAAACCCTTGGACATCACTAGAACCACACCCCTGTTGGTTGCTTCAACCAATCTGGACTTACTAAAGTGACCGGAAGCAGAACCCTTTAAAAGTCGACACTTCCTGGAACTATGGGTCTTCTAGAGTCTTCTGAGGTTCTGTGGAGTAGTTCTGGAGTGAAGTTCTGTTCTTCAGCTCTAGCGGTCCTGGAGTTCTGTAGTTTTCCACTGCTGAGTGGAACTTCGGACTCTGTTTTCCAGTCTGATGGAGTCATCCATCTCTGCTATGGTCACGGCGCCTCGCTGTGACTATCACCAGGAGAATGCCCTACAACTTCTGAGGAAGTTTGTTCTGTAGAACGGAGTATCTCACAACTTCTGCCGAGTCGCAGCCGCCCTGAGGAGACGCTGAAAGGTAACGTGCCAGGGACCTCTTGACCGTAGCGGACCCATCCTCTGCCAAGGTAAAGAGTCGTCACGAGCTTCACTACAAGTGTACCGTGGGCGAACTGCATTTGGAAGGAGCGTGTTGTTCTGGTCTACAGACATATATCTTCCTTCAACATCTCCCTTTAAACTCCTCCATATTTCCCATCTTTAAAACTCTTCTATCTTGCCAGTAATTAATCCAGATGCCTTCAGAAATGTCTGTTGTTTTTATTAAGTAAAATGTGCCAAGTTTTATTAATCAGAACCAGATCAGTCTAATCAAGTGTACAATGTTTTGATGGTAAATTTTGATTATGATAATAAATGACCACATTTATTTTGATGGGTCAAAGAAAATTAACGTCTCATGTCACTGATTAAACCATCTACGCACAGTACCTCTGTCACATGGCTGTAATTAGCTTGAAAAAGAGAGAACCCGTTATTTTAAATATAAGTGTAGTGAAGCTCCGAAGCTAACCTAGCCCTTTAGAACACTACATGTGGAAAAACTGTGCACCCATCACTGTTACATTTTTTGGGGTGGCCCCTGTGGATACATCCTTCAGCAAGTGCGAGAGGAATATGATTGTTTTTGGCTCTCTTCTAGCCAGAAGACTTATTTTATGCAGATGGAAGGATCCACATCCCCCGACACATGAACACTGGATAAGAGAAGTTATGTGTCATGTTAATCTGGAAAAGATTAGATATACTCTGAAAGGTTCTGTTCAGAGATTTTGGGACACTTGGCAGTGTTGATAAACCTGGTGTCCAAATGATGGAGTAACGGACAGCCAGCTTTAATGAGGTGAAGGCTGATCCATTCTCCTCCACAGCTGAAAACAAAGAACTGAACTTCTGCTTTAAAAATCATCAATAGTAATCAAGCTAAATATAAAAATGTGTATCCAAAAAAGTTCAATCTGGTCCTCTGGACATTCAAAAAAACAAAAGCAAAACAAAGCAAAAAAAATCTAGAAACGTTTCGTCTCTCATCCAAGAGACTTCCTCAGTCTGAGGTGCTGTTTTCAGCTCAGTCTCTTAAATAGCACCTTCTTAGAGTGGATCAACCAGTTTGCTGCTGACAACCAAAACCAGCTGATCACATGCTCAAGAAGGACCATCAGCCTAACAATGGGTCATTAGCACACTGATGGCTGTTTACTACTCACAGAGGGCTGAGTGATACTAGCAATCACAGCATTGTAAGAGGGGGACAGTTGAACCCGGAGGCCTCCACCCCTGTTTAATGATGGACGATTTCTTTTCACAAAGATGGCCTCCTTTACTTCTCTCTCAAACCATCGTTCCTCTCTGTCCAGGATGTGAACATCTTCATCCTTGAAAGAGTGACCGCTGGCCTGGAGATGAGTGTAGACCGCAGAATCCTGGCCTGATGATGTTGATCTTCTGTGCTGGGCCATCCTTTTGGCCAGTGGCTGTTTAGTTTCCCCGATGTAAGACTGATCACAGCCCTCCTGACACTGAACAGCATACACAACATTACTCTGTTT
>NC_056514.1:11064122-11067303 GCF_014905685.2 Nematolebias whitei
ATGTATATATATTTTTTATGACCAGCTCAGCTGGTCTCACTCGATCCTCTCCTCCGGAGACAGGACGGGCAGGGTCATTTTCCCAGCTCCGAGCTCAGCTGGTGACTCGCAGAGGCCGTTCCAAGACCCCAGCTGCGCGTAATCATGAAGGCCCGACCCGCGCAGACAGGCGGACAGAGACGGGTCTGCAACGAACAGTGGAAGCGATTTTAAAAAACATTTTACGTGTAAAAAAAAAAAAAATCATTTTTAAATCGCTTCAGCAATTTTCAAAACATTTTTTGTATAAGAACAAAATATTATTTTATTTAAAAATTGCTTCCACCATCCATCCCAGACTGTCCAGTCCGCCTGGCTGCCGGGCGGGATTGGGATTCAGCCTTCATGATTACACGCGGCCGGGGTCTCACAACGGCCATCTGCGAGTCCCCATCTCCAGCTTCGCAGTGACCAGCGGAGCTCTGAGCACACAAGGCTGGTATCCGGAACCTGAGCCTCCGAGTCGGCACATCGAAGGATCTTCCGCGGTGACCAGCTGAACTTGGAGCCGGGGAGATGACGCCCTGCCCGGCCTGGCGCTCCAAGGCTCCAGGGGGAGGATTGGGGTACACCAGCAGAGCTCCATCCAGCTTGCTCTGAATTATGTTGTCGGCCACCAACTACAAAAAATGCCAGCACATCAGCATTAGACCAAGATGTTGTCAGTATTGTTTTTAAAATCTTTAAAATAAGTCCAGCCGCTGCTCCAGTCCGAGAAATTGCAAATGGCAGATTATTGTTTTGAAAAGTTTCTGAAGGATCCAGTGACTCCGCCCCCGGCCAATCAGTGACCGACAGTGTTCTGACATCACGTTTTAGTACCTCTTCATTCGGGTTAGAACCACAGAGCCAAGGGTACTGAAAATAGTAACAGGTGCTAAGTATCGGTACTAATGGAAAAGCCTCAGAACCGGGCCAAGTAGGGTCCAGTCGGCCCGTACTGGTACTAATGGAAAAGGGGCATTAATGTGCTTATTTCTAACAGATACAAGAGCCAGGCTATGTCAGTGTTCATTTACTCTAAAGCACTTAAAATTAAATAAACCTGCAATTTTTCTAAAAGTCTCACAGCAACTTTAGTTTTCCAACGCTTTTTAAGCAGTTTAATTTACCAGAATTTGCTATTTAAACAGTAACTCATAAACTAGGCTGGATTAATAAAAAAAATTAAATGAAAGGCAGTGAGCAGCCTCCTTTCAGGAAAACTGTTATACTCCTCTTTCAACAGCAGGTGGTGGTGTAAGCTTATTTTTACCAGCAGAAGTCTATGACAACTTTCTGTGAACCGTTCTGTTCTGTTGACATCCGGTTAGCTAGCTCCGTTAGCTAGACATAGCACACGGTCGAACACGGTCAAATCAGCACTTTCTGAACGGATTTAAAGCTTAAACGTGGCGTCGCTTTAACAAGCACGTCTATCTGCATGAAAATATGAGTATTGGGAACAGTGGCAGGATTTATTTAGCGTTTTAAACACAAAGGAGGGCTCGGTTGAAACGAGAATCATTTCCGGAGTCACGTGACTTTACAGACACGTGAGCAACGGGGTGGGCTTTACAATCTGACATCAGAGGGAGTGGACGCACAGATACGTCACCAGTTCCTCAGCGAATCAGAGCGACCCAAACAGCGGTTTTCAACCAATCACAGCTCGTGACTACTAGCTTCCAGCTAGCAGTTAGCCTGAAAAGTCCGGTCAACAATCGCCCATTAAACCTCCAAAATGCACAATTTACTGTTAAAAATGTAACGGATCAGCATTTAACTGGTTTGAGTTGGCGCTTAGCTTTAAAACAGCGTTTTATCCATTTAAAACACCACTCCTTCAACGAGTCCAGTGAACAGAACCGGGTCAGACAGCAGAACCCTCTCTGCTACAGTTTAAACAGAATACAGCGTTTTTTTCCACAGCATCAGCTTAGTTACACATTACACACACAGATGTACACTCTACAGCTTTAACACGGACACATTGACATTGATTCCAGCTCTCTGAACACCACAAGCATGAACCATGCCTGTACCAAGCTCAAAAGTACGGACCTTTTCATGCCAATATCACAGACTCTGTCACATATAATTCACACCTCTTTAAACATCCGTACGGCCACAAAATGTCTAAAGAGGAGGATGGGTCCTAAATTATCTCTTTTAGAGACTGTGCGGGCCACGAGAAGCTCTTTAGAGACCGTACGGGCCACCAGATGTAGTGTTCTAAAGGGCTAGGTTAGCTTCGTAGCTTCACTACAGTCATATTTGAAAAACGGGTTCTCTTTTTCGAGCTAATTACAGCCATGTGACAGAGGTACTGTGCGTAGATGGTTTAATCAGTGACATGAGACGTTAATTTTCTTTGACCCATCAAAATAAATGTGGTCATTTATTAACATAATCAAAATTTACCATCAAAACATTGTACACTTGATTAGACTGATCTGGTTCTGATTAATAAAACTTGGCATGTTTTACTTAATAAAAACAACATACATTTCTGAAGGCATCTGGATTAATTACTGGCAAGATAGAAGAGTTTTAAAGATGGGAAATATGGAGGAGTTTAAAGGGAGATGTTGAAGGAAGATATATGTCTGTAGACCAGAACAACACGCTCCTTCCAAACGCAGTTCGCCCACCGTACACTTGTAGTGAAGCTCGTGACGACTCTTTACCTTGGCAAAGGATGGGTCCGCTACGGTCAAGAGGTCCCTGGCACGTTACCTTTCAGCGTCTCCTCAGGGCGGTTGCAACTCGGCAGAAGTCGTGAGATACTCCGTTCTACAGAACAAACTTCCTCAGAAGTTGTAGGGCATTCGCCTGGTGATAATCACAGCGAGGCGCTGTGACCACAGCAGAGATGGATGACTCCATCAGACTGGAAAACTGAGTCCGAAGTTCCACTCAGCAGTGGAAAACTCCAGAACAGCTAGAGCTGAAGAACAGAACTTCACTCCAGAACTACTCCACAGAACCTCAGAAGACTCTAGAAGACTCATAGTTCCAGGAAGTGTTGACTTTTAAAGAGTTCTGCTTCCGGTCACTTTAGTAAGTCCTGATTGGTTGAAGCAACCAACAGGGGTGTGGTTCTAGTGATGTCAAAGGGTTTTTACAAGTCAAGAAAACAGCAAGAATGTTTTAGGAACAG
>NC_056514.1:11067403-11077752 GCF_014905685.2 Nematolebias whitei
TGTGGGAGACATTTCTTCATTATCAAAGATTGAGTGGCCCCTGAGTCCACTAAGAACTTTAGTGGAACATTGTTTACAAACATTGTGAGCATGGGTAACTTCAAACATGCTGACTGGGTGTATTTAAAATACGTGGAGGTGCATGTGGTATCAGTAGGTGAAACAGCTGGTGTGTGTGTGCGTGTACTTGCTGTTT
The DNA here is from genome assembly GCF_014905685.2 of Nematolebias whitei. Lineage (NCBI taxonomy): Eukaryota > Metazoa > Chordata > Actinopteri > Cyprinodontiformes > Rivulidae > Nematolebias > Nematolebias whitei. Next base: position 11,067,600 of record NC_056514.1, read on the forward strand.
GGAGACCTGGACCTTCCCCACCACCCCCTCCTAGTCAGGATGAGTGCCCGCCTCGGTGGCCACGACCCCTGGGTGGACCCTGGCTTCGACCAACCGATTGTTGGGAGCCTGGGTGAAAGTTCTGTTCATGGTTCATGGGCCATGGCTCCCGTGGTGGCATTGGTGCTCGATTCTGGAATGGTCGGCCACGCCCTCGCCATGTGGTGCGTTTTTGTGGACAGTCTCTCATCCAATGGTCAGTCCCTCCACACAGGAAGCATGGCTGTGGCCCTCCTGCGTACCCACGTGGTTGTTGCTGTTGTGAGCCTGGCCAAGGGCCAGGGGGTGGTGGTGGGCGTGGAAAAGCTGGAAGCTGTTGTGGTGGGGCAGTGTTCAAGGTCATCTGTTGTGCAGCTTGAAGAAGAGTCAGCTGAGCATTTTCTGCTTGTTTTGTCTTTTTCTTCAATGTTGCAGTTTCTTCGGCTGTGTGCTGTTCCCAGGCGTGTCTGGCATGACGTAGGAGGTCATTGAGGCGAATGCCAGCTTTCCAGCCTATGTATGTGTTCTGGACAGACTTGCGGATTGTTGGCAAGAATCCATCCATCACACATTGACACAGAATGGTTTCGAAGGCTGAAGCCTGTGCAGCATCACGCCAGTCGTTGTCCGGAAAAGCGATGCCAGAGTGTGTGCGAAACACAGGGATGAGACGATCGATGTACTCTTGAGGGGGTTCACCACTCTTCTGGACCGTGTCCTTGATCTTTGCATATTGAGGCGTCTGTGGAAATGTTGTCTTAACTCTCCTGACAATGTCACCTACAGCTGTCACAAAGTCTTGGTTATCTGCGTGGGCGTATTCGACACGCATCAGCCGTTGGTTGCCAGGCGGGACCTCAAACAGCTGTGCGCCTATGGTGCTTACAAAGTTCATACCATAGACAGCTGTGAGAATCATTTTTAGTTCTGGTATGGTGGGGCGGAGAATACGAACCATGTTGGTGATGGCTTCACTCACGGCATCTCCGCCTTGGGCCATGTCTGGGAGGTGTTGTTTTGCCAGGCTTGTCAGGTCGCTCAGTGGCCAAGTTCTGAACACCAGTTGTGGTCCGTCCGGTCCACCCACCTCCAGCATCGGCATGGTCGTGGAGTTGTGTTCACCATCTGAAGTCATGGGGGAGCTTATAGAACCGTTGTTGTGCTGTGACTGTTGTAGTCTCTGTATTTCAGCCTCCAGCAGTTTTTCTTTTTCTCTGAAAGCTTTAATCTGCTCCTCTTGCTCTGCAGCTTTGGACCGAGTTATGATTGAAGAACCTGCAGAAGATGATGAAAGTGATGGTGAAGAGTTTGAAGATGTTGATGTTGATGAGCTGATAGCAGGGGATGGTGGTGGTCTGGTTGTAACATCTCTTCCTCCTGCTGCTCCTTGTTCATCTTGTTGCTGAGGGGCAGCTGGCTTTGGCCCAATAAAATCATCGTCTGAAGTGAGGATCCAAGCAGGTTTCAGTCCAGGGCGAGTCTCATGTGCTTCCATCTGTGGTGGGCCATAGGGTGGTGGGTCTTTGAGTTCAGCCAGCGAGGGGTAGATCGAGGTGGAGGGTGCGGTGGGAGGAAGAGGTCCGTGGGTCTCCGGTGCATGTGTGAGAGAGGACAGAGGAAAAAGAGAGGTTTTCAGTTCTGTTTTTTTTGTTTTTTTCTCGTCTTTGTCTTTTTGAGTCTCTTGTTCTCTGCATTGTTTCTGTAAATCTTCAACTTTTTGAGACATCTGTAATAATCTGGACTCCGTTTCACCCATCATATTTTTAGACTCATTTTTCCACATTTTAAAAGCTTCCTCATGTTTGTGCATCGTTAAGTAAACCTTTTGAGGTATATTCTTCATCTGAATCATGCTCTGCTTTTGCTGCAATAATTGTTCTTCGAGTTTTTGAATGTCTTCGGTTTCTAAAGATCCATTTTTAGGAAAACCAAATTTGTAATGCCACTGAGAAACGAAACTTAGACAGGAAACTCCGTATAAGCGTTTCATTTTTTCTGCAACCGAACCGTTTGGTATGTAATCTAGATTCTTACTTTTTGTCGCTCCCATTTTTATCTTTAAGACGAAACTATTTTATTTCCTCAGCCGTCTTTATAAAGACGAGCCTACCTCGGTCTTCCTAGAGAAAACCTACCCTCGGTTCTTACTCTAAATTCAGAACTTACGCCTCGGTCCTCCTAATGAGAACTTACCTTGGCTTTCCTAAATGAAAGCTTACTTATTTTATAAGAGAGCGATCTTTTTGACGGAGTCGTGTCTGTCGCCCGCTCGCTAGCTTAGCGTTTTTTTATTTATTTATTTTTTTATTTTATTTTATTTATTTATTTATTTACCTTATCGTAGATGTGTCTCTGGTTTCCTGTTTTCGAATACGGCCGGAGTCGATCCCCCCTCCGGAGAACCAGACGTCCTCCCGCTCCCAAAACGTCCTAGTTGGAGGGTCAGAGGTCCGGTGATCAGCCTCGTCGTGATTCTCCGTAGGCCGGACGAACTCTCAGGCGTATCCCGGCGGTGCCTCCAAACTTTTGTGGAAAATAAATAATTGTTCTAAACTTAAAAAAAACTCTTAATAAAAGAAAACCAGAGACATTTCTCTTTTAGCTCAAAACGGAGCGCGAGGTTTATTCTTTCTGCAGAAAGGAGTTGCTGCCTGCGTGAAGTCAGAACACAACACAGCACACTGGATTCTTAAAGAGACAGTACATATTATTTATACATGTTTTGTGCGTCACAATAAAATTCTATCATAATGGGAGGATAAGTTCCTCAGGTTGACACTATACACAAGTTCTTGTTATCAGTACGAGATGATGTTATTCTTCTTGTTGAAGCCGTGTTCTGTAACAAGTCTTCTGTCCATGTGACTAGAACATTCTGAAAAACATTGTGGAGCTGGTATTTTTTAATTAGATTTGTAACAGTCTTTTTTCATGAGCTAGAACATTCTGAAAAAGAAAAACATTTTGATACGAAAAGCGTAAAGTTCTGTATCTTTGCCTCTTCTGCGGGTGGTGGAATACAAGGACGTTTGCAGGAGCAGAGGACAAAAGTTCACATTTACAAGAGTTTACCAGAGTTCACATACACACACCAACTTTGAAAGTCTGCAGAATGAGCATGGATTAAATAATATTTAAACAATACATGTTAGTTTATTAATTTTTTCACACACCCTAATACCAAAATTGCCCTCTTTTAAACCACCTTTAAAATACCTCGTGGGATTTTAGAATGATGAAATGCCCAATTGAATGGAGTAAAATTTTGAATAGTTAAGAGCTTCCAATTGAATCCACGACCCTTCTCTAGTTATTTTTCAGAATGACTGAAAGGAATGACTAGACACTCATATTACACAGGAAAAGCCAACACCCTTGATTTAAACAGTACTATCTAGCAGGTCTTCAGTTTTTGAGCTTGCGGTGGGAGGCCTTGTTCATCCACAAGGGTCCTTTGGTGCTCGGTGGGATTCGGCCCACGGAGATATCTTCATGTAAAGCCCTCAGAACCTTATCAGTCTGATTAAACATTCTAAATGACGTGTGTGTATTGGGACAAAACTAAAATCAGTTTGACGCGTCTTCTGTTCTTCACGGTCAGGGCTGGTAATCTTCGTCCTTACCCGATCCACCTGACTGACCGACTTTAGGCAGAGCGGAGACTCCTTCGCCAACGTTTGCTACTGCCTTTTTCCAACCAGAACAAAGGGGCAAAGAATGAGCTCCCACAAAGGTCCTGTCACCTCCTCCAGGTGTAGTGGGGAGCTGATGTTCCAGCAGATCAGCCTCAATCAGGTCCAGCAATCGATTCCGCTCCTCTCCAGGGGCGCACTGGTTGTGGTCGTAACAGGTGTCACTCTCATTCTGGAGACTGATGGCGTGTGATGTTCTCTCCACCACCTGGTGGCGTCCTGTCCCTCTTTTCAGCAGGACCCAGTCCGGTGTGATGGTTCGTATTCAATCTCCTCGGTCAGAGATTCTCCCTCCTGATGAGAAAAGCTGGACACCAAAGCTTGCGAATTGTTAAACACCCTGCATGGCCTTTTGCTTATATTATCTGTGGGATCCATGACTCATTTGTGGGCCTGGAAAAATGACTGTGGTTACTTCCTAGTGAGTAAAATTTGTTTCTTAATTATGGGACACCCTGATGGTCAATATTGCTACTGCTAGTGTGAACTCTTACACTGTAATGTTATAATAAAACAGAACTTGAAAAACTGAAATAAAATGTTATTCTTACATTCATCTATACACTTGAAACTGAAATGAGGTACATACTGGACTTCTCTAGGGATACCTGTGTTCTCTCGTCTCTTCTTGCATCCTTCAAAGCCTTTGCAGTCCACAGGTCTACCTACAATTAGTAAAGTTAAAACATACACAACAACACCCTGCAATAAGCACTCCCCACGCCAGCCTCCCTGTGGAAGTAACTTCATTAAATCGCTTGCGCACAACATCAAAGTACAATATAACCTTACAAGTTTTAAAACAACTGACCTACAACACTGAGAGAAAAAGAATTTAATCTTCCATCCAGGTACCTGTCTGTGCTAGAGAAGGGAAGAAAGAGCAAGGAAGGAAAAGAGAGAAAGAGGAAAAGTAAAAGAGAGAGAGAGAACGAGAAAAATGTGGTTAAAATACTTTGTTCATGAAACCTTTTTATTAGCCCAATTAAACTATAAGTCCAGTCCACTCCAGTCAAGTCAGTTGTGTTTAATATTATCGAACCACCCCATTTCCCCTTAACCTTTGCTCAAAACCACTTCAGGATAGGGGCGTCCCCCTTTTCTGGAATCTGTACCCATCACAACAAAGAAAGAAAAAAAAATACTGTTGTTAAACCGATGTCTACAATATACAAGTGCAATGTCGTTTTGTAGGCTTCTGATTTATTCCACTTTTCAAATGTCAATGTGATTATCCTAAATGATCCTTTAAACGCTTCAGACTTTCTACTGGCTTTTTTAAATATAAAACCCTAAGAAGTTATTTTTGTATATTTTGTAATGATCTAATCATTGTATGAACTGTTCCCTGCTAAGAGCAGCCTTCACCTCCCCTCCTTTTTGAAACAGTTTTCTGTTTCAAATATGAAGTATTACCTTCTGTAATCCACTAACACCCAGTTTGAGTATTAGTTTCAGAACTATAAACTATGGCATAGTTTTAATCTTTCCACTACTGTTATTCAACCTAGGTTTTGCAAACAAATAGCCAAATACAACACAAGCTCTCCTATAATTTAGCAAAGAGTTAACCATTAAATAAATTTCATCCTTTGTATCAAACCAGACCCACCAAATGAGCTCCTTCAAGGCAAAGACAATCATTCAGTATTATTTTAGAAAACATTAGTGAACTTCATCCAAATCAGGTCTCAGGTACAGGTTTCTCTTGAATGAGACTTCCTGACCTGTATAAACGGAAAGTTAAAAATCAATATTTTGCTCAGGGGTGTGGAGCATTAGAGGTAATAAAACAATTTTCATCTCAGAGCAGTTGGAGAAGGGCGAATCATCTAGCCCTCCCACATCAGTACTTCTGTGTCATGTTGTGTCACCTGTCTTAAAATGAGTCTATGTGAGTGATTATTATCAAAGCCAACTGTAGTTTTGATCACGACACCAAGGCGCCTAGATGACCATCACAGACCAAATGTGGGGTTGACACCTCCGTCAGGCTGCAGTTGATGTTAGTGACCTTGGACAGATTGACCACCAGCTCGTTCTTTCAGCCTTTCAGTCTTCAGTTTGTCTCCCTCGGTCTGGAGACCAGTTCAGCTTTGTGCAGCAGTACATATCTCAGCATTCAGCAAGACTTGAGCCTTGAGCAAGACTGCCCACCATACTTGACTGGATATTCTCGCTGTGGACAAACTCTAGGACCCCCTCTGGACAGTTCATTCAGTTCGCTGTTGGACTGTTAGATCTTTGAAAAGTCACGTTACTTGGCTGACAAGTTCTTTGTTGTTGTGTCAGTGGTGCTTGACTGACAATGTCTTTGAACCGTCTCATTGGTCAGTTTCACAGGCCCAACTTCAGCGTCCACCTGAACACCTCTGGTATCTGATCCGACCCCCCCAGCACCAGAGAGTCCTGATCAAAACTCAGATGGATGCTGTATGCATTTAAATGCTAACTTCTGTGTTTTGTGGGCCTAGCCAGACTCATCTTCCCAATCCACAGGTCTGTCCTCTCAGGCCGCTGAGAAGGAAAAATAAACAATTCAATTATTAAAATCTGATTCAACATTCATCTGTTATCCACATTAATCATCTGTTAGCAAGTTCTACTCTGGAACTGCAGCGTTTACCTTCAACGGAGTCATTCCGGTGTCCTGGATTGTACAACAGATGTGTTAAACGCTCAAATAGATAAGAGTGAAAACTTCCATTTAACCCTGCACAATCTAAGTCTTTACCCCTACTACATAAGATATTCCCTTCAAAACAATGTCTTCTATCTTGTAGAATATGTGTTTTGACTCACCACCTGACAGTGAAGTCCACTCTCAGGTCCACATTATCCTTTTAGACCTTGTAAAGGTTTAGGCAGCATGATAATATGTAATCACTTCTTGTTATATAACAAATCTGCAAATCATCTCATCTCATACTATGCTGGTTCACTGTATCACAAACAAAATACTTGTAATTCAAATCAATTAAGACTATGTATACCCTTCAAGACATCACAGAGTCCATTGTCACTGCACAAAAACGTCTACATGCACCTTTGTTCACAAAGTACAACTTCTTAAACTCACCATGTACACATCTCTGTTGTCCTTTTGCACTCCTAGGACCTGTGTGAAATCTCAAGTCATAAAGTTAAAGTCATGTCATTTACCCACTAGAATTGTTATTGTCCCATAATTAACCTAGTTCCGGCAGCTCTTAGAAGGAAACAGTTCCTAAACGCTAAACATTCTTAATCTGCGATAAACTCATGTGGACTGATTAATTTGACCCAAGTATTTCAATTTGAGTTTAGTTAAGACTGATTAATTTAATCCAAGTATTTCAATCTGAGTTTAGTTAAGACTGATTAATTTAATCCAAGTATTTCAATTTGAGTTTAGTTAAGACTGATTAATTTAATCCAAGTATTTCAACTCGAGTTTAGTTTCCTAATTTATTTGACCTAAGCATTTCAATTTGAGTTTAGTTAAGAGTTTCTTTGACCAGAATAAAATTTTTCTTCGTTTTACGAGTGTCAAGGACTTTGGTTATTACTTATTTTTTATTCTGTCGTTTTTTAGTTGAATGTAAAACCTGATTTTATTGTTAATTCCAAGAAGTAATTTTGGCTAATTTGTTTACAATGTGTCATCCAGAAATGTTTAAACTTAATTTGACCTGTTTATGATATTTATTAGTTTTATTTGTCCTGCTTCCTTCGGTTTTACCCTTTTCAGAAGTCACCACAACGAATCATTCCTCTTAGGCCTTCGTCAGACCTACGCCTCACTTCCTCACCGTCAACTCTGATTGTACAGAAAATTGTTTTTTAACCTTGCCTTGTTATCCCCTTTTATGTCTGGCATCAGACAGCTGTGGTGTAATCAACTGCGTGCTCGTATTATCTAATTCCGCCGCCTCTCTCCTACTGGTTTTGTTTTAAACGATGCATTACCTTTCCCCTAGTTTAAACGATGTATGAAGTTCCTCTCCCAACGTTCAGTGACTGAAAATGGCGTTCTGATCTCCTCCTGCCACGATCACCCCTGTTGATGTACCACCTCCAAGCACCTCCTCCCACTTTTAAGCTGTATTCAGCTTACTCCAACGTTTTTTACTTCTACTGACGTATTTCTGTTAATTTCTGAACATCAAGCTCCTGTCAGCTAATGATTGAAAGAGTCAGATACACCTGCTAACATCACAGATACCATTTAGCCGTTTCATGCCAATAACAGCTAATTCCACCTTTATTTTAAAATGATCCAACTTTTACAGCCTAATCCAGGAACACCAAGCCCTACCCACTTACTTTTGGTATTTTAAGTCTATTTCTGCTTGTTTTAGCTATTGGTCTGCTGGTCTTTTAGTTAATTGCCTCTTTTCGTTTTGATTCTTCCCATAAATTGTGCATTTTGTCTCTGATATTGATCCTGTAGATTTTCCACAGGCTTCACATGTTCCACATTTATGAGTTCCACACCTGATAACAACATTCACACACTCAGGCATTCAAATATTTTTTTTTTCATGCACTTCTGGCCACAGTTGTAATAAAACAAATACGAGTCTGTGGTATGAACCCAGACTTGTCCTTCCCTTATACAACAGCGCCCCCTTGCGGTCAGGATATGGAAGCTCCACTCACCCACAGACACACACAAAAAAAGAGAAAAGTAACCCTTCGCTTCGGCCCCACACACAGCGGGGTCACCATTCTGTCGTGGCTGGCTACCACGTCGTGTTCAAAACAGCTGAGACGTCGCCCTCGGTATAAAAGATTTATTTGACAAAACATGGGTTACAGATATTCAGAGACAAACAATTACATTATTAAAATATATGCATATATTTTGGAGCATTAAAGAACGAACCGTCTCGGTGTGCGCCTCCCGGAAATGCTCGGTGGGCGTGTGTTATTTCCGGCCTTTTATCACAGTTTGAGAAGGCTAGCTTTCTGATTGGTTTAGCTTCTGTTGCTAGGGTTACGACTCTAGCCCGCCCCCTCAAGGACATTAATATCTACATTTCAGATAAGAAGTTCTGCCTCACTGAAATCGTTCGTTTTAGCTGTTTGTTTAACGTGATTATACCTTAGTGATACCAAATGATTTGAGTTAAAGTTGTTTATTTCTAGGAATATTCTAGGAATAATTAATAACTATTAATTGTTATCTAACTCATATTTGCGTGTTCTTACTTGATCCTTTTTATACTTCTGCTGTTGTAGCTTACTGTGACAATTAACCCTGTGTCCTCTCAGCTAAACCGACCCTGTATTCAACAATGATTAAATGTTAATGGTTATTATTAAGAGAGATCCTGAGGGATCTTATTTAGTCAAACTATATTGTCTAAATTAAAGAAATGTGTTCTAGCTTTATTTATGTTAATCAGTCTGCTATCTGGCATGATTTGATTGCTTGTAATATATCAAATGTGAACTTGTAAAATTATCCTTAGCTAATATGAGATTATATTTAAAGGTCAACTAGTTAGAATTAGCAGACATTCTCTATAAATATAGTGCAACCCTGGAAGAAAGACACACACACTTTGTATAACATGACATTTGAATGCTTGATAGGAAATATAAAAAGGTATAAAAATATGAAATCCAACATTCCCTCTTTTGATCTCCCCATTTCATGGGAGATTACCCCTTTTTGGATTTGTCCATATGGAAATGACACAACTTACTGCAACCCTCCAGGGGTCCTGGACCAGACCCCTGGTTCAAACCCTTCAAAACCTGTAAAAAAATACCAAGTGCATAAACCTTTATAAAAACATGAAACAACTACAACACTCCTAGTAAGAGATAAATGTCCCACACTAAAATAAGTAAAACTCCACCTGTGGAAAATAAATAATTGTTCTAAACTTAAAAAAAACTCTTAATAAAAGAAAACCAGAGACATTTCTCTTTTAGCTCAAAACGGAGCGCGAGGTTTATTCTTTCTGCAGAAAGGAGTTGCTGCCTGCGTGAAGTCAGAACACAACACAGCACACTGGATTCTTAAAGAGACAGTACATATTATTTATACATGTTTTGTGCGTCACAATAAAATTCTATCATAATGGGAGGATAAGTTCCTCAGGTTGACACTATACACAAGTTCTTGTTATCAGTACGAGATGATGTTATTCTTCTTGTTGAAGCCGTGTTCTGTAACAAGTCTTCTGTCCATGTGACTAGAACATTCTGAAAAACATTGTGGAGCTGGTATTTTTTAATTAGATTTGTAACAGTCTTTTTTCATGAGCTAGAACATTCTGAAAAGGAAAAACATTTTGATACGAAAAGCGTAAAGTTCTGTATCTTTGCCTCTTCTGCGGGTGGTGGAATACAAGGACGTTTGCAGGAGCAGAGGACAAAAGTTCACATTTACAAGAGTTTACCAGAGTTCACATACACACACCAACTTTGAAAGTCTGCAGAATGAGCAT
>NC_056514.1:11077852-11107565 GCF_014905685.2 Nematolebias whitei
TATATATGTATGTATGTATGTATGTATATATGTATGTATGTATGTATATATATATATGTATGTATGTATGTGTGTGTGCACATGTGTGTTTGAACGTAACGTCTATTTAACCAGGCAAATACATTTGTATGTCACCAGATGTTCTCAGCCAAGTAGGCCTTTCTTCGCTAAGGAGGCCCCGCGCCATATAACCTAACATGCATGTGTTAATCAGTGTTGCATTAACCTGAATAGTATACGTGTTATTTATTTATGTAGCTGGTAATAAATAGTAAAATTTTTTAAACATTATTATTGTCTACTCTCCCCTCCTGAGTCCAGATGAGAGCTGTCGTCACCCCCAACAGACCCTGCAATTTTATTTAACAAAAATAAGAAAACGCATCAACATTTTACCTCAGGTGAAAATTCATAGCATTGATCATTTCACATGTATGTCAATAACAAAACAAGTAAATTTGAAGATAATTATAAAAATCAGAAACACAAGTAAAAACAGCAAAAATGATTTTGTATTTACACAGATAAAAATTTACAATGCAAGATTAATTATGCACACATGATCCAATCTAATAATGCAAGGTTAAATCATGATGGTTCATGTTCATATCCGGGTCACGGCACCAACAGTTAAAGACGTGATCTGGTGCGTGCCACCAGATCCGGAAACCCCCCCAGCCCACGTCTTTACCCCTGGCTCGAACCCTCCTCAGAAGTGGCAACTATACTAATCAATAAATCAAGGAAACGTCCATTAAGTTTTATCATTTATATTAGAAAAAGCATTTAAAGTTTACAATTTATAGTGCTGGACTCAATGCAGTCTGTGACGCGTTCACAGACCCGGAAGAAGAGCCCCGATGTCTCGTGTCATCATTAATTTATAGGGCCCTAGACTTTGCCTTTCGCAGAAGGGGAGCTCAACCTGTCAGTGTATGAGGGGCGGGACTAAGTGTGGTTTTATGTGTACTGACGTGTAAGGAAAACATGAGACGGTGCTTTAAAGCTATATGATGTGGCAAGCTGATTAAACTATTTCTTGACAGATATTGAATTATCAGGGAGACTCTCTTAGTTTGCTGGCCCAGTTTAACCCAGTCAGAACCGGGTCACAATTTCATTATAATCCCGCCTCTGAGCAGATCAAACTCATAAAACCAGAATTCTATTCTGGATTTGACAGGGAGCCAATGGAGAGAAGCTAAAACTGGAGAATGTGCAAACTCCACCCAGAAAGGCCCCTGACTGAGATATTGTATTATAGTGTTTGGCTCCACTCAATAGTTGAAATAATGTGTGATTATGTTATTTAGTAATTTCACTTTAAATCACACTTGGATTCCACACTTTGGACAAAACTAACATGCAAGTTCATCTAAATGTCACCATACTGGATCAGTTGAAGTTCGGTTCAACAACAACTGCCACCAATGCTTCAATAACAAACAGGGTGCCTGTGGATATTGTGCTACTGTTAGCCAAAGACCATGAAGAGGGAAATGTGTCAGAACACAGAGGGAGAAGTGGACTGAGGATGGCAACGCTAAACATAGGGACAATGACAGGCAAAGGTAGAGAGCTGGCTGACATGATGCTGGGAAGGAAGGTAGATATTTTACATTTTCAAGAGCTAAAGTGGAAGGGCAGCAAGGCTCGCAGCATTGGAGCAGGGTTTAAACTGTTTTACCATTATGTGGATAGAAAAAGAAATGGAGTAGGAGTGATCCTGAAGGAGGAGTTGGCAAAGAATGTAGTAGAGGTGAAAAGAGTGTCAGATAGGGTGATGTGTATGAAGGTAGAAGTAGAAGGTCTGATGCTAAACATTGTCAGTGGTTATGCGCCACTATTTATTCTTATTTATTTGTGTTTTGTTGATTTTTATTATTGTTTCTTTCATGTGGTTTTGATTTAGATATTTTTAATTAAAAAAAAAACATAATTTGACCTCTCTATTTGATAAATATATTTTGGTTATGGTATGTTTTGATTATTAACGTGGTGAATAAATGATTCAGTTTGTAACTGGTCTATAAACAGACCTAGTGCTATAAATGTAATTAAGTGAGGGGGGAAGTGTCACCTTCACCTCCCTCGCCATCACTTTCTACAGATGATGATACTGTAATAATAATAATAATAATATGATGTATCTCTGTGTTCAGACCTGCTTCTGGTACCGGAACAACCCTCTGTGTGAGTGTCTTCAAACCATCAACATATAAACTAATTTTGTTTACACAAACTAGTAGGAAACAGATTTGGAGTCGATTCTAAGACTGGTGGTTGGTTAAGATGGAATTAATTCAATTTAAAATCAGGTTAAAATGGAATCCTTTTCTTACCAGTGGCGATTGTTGCTGTAAGTTCCAGCAGGGGGCAGCACTGCTTTGTTCAAAAAAGGACTGTTGGCATTAATATTTATATTCACAAATAAAAAAATCTAATCAAATAATGTGGATGATTATTTGTGTGACTGGCTACAAAAATAACTTGTTGTTTTTATTACTTCTAAAAATACATTTAATTTATTTCAATATCTATTTATTATTATAGTAAACTTTAAATACTTAAACATGAAACATTTTTATTTTATTTTAATCTTAATCAGTAATAACATTTAAACTTCAGTGAATTTTAATACAGTGTTTTGTATTTTTAAGTAAATCATGTAACATTAGTACTGATACTCAGATCTGCAGCATTTCTAACTGATACATGTTAGAGCAATCGTCCTCCAATGGGAGAGTTGGGGGTTCTATTCCACCAGCAGTCGCATGTTGAAGTGTCCCTGGGCAAGACACTGAACCCATCATTGTCTCCAATGTGTGTCCCATCGATCGGTGTATGATTAATCTTTTTCTAGATCTAGTAGAGTGATGTATGAAGCACAGATTGTGTTGTAAAGAGCTTTGAGTGTCTTGATCAGACAGAAAGACGTACAAAAGGTACCATTCCATTTTATATCTTTTAATCTTTGTAAATAAAAAAAAATTCACGTTATTCATCATTGCTTCTTTCAAGACCTCCATATCTGAAAATGTCTTGTGAATAAAGACTGCTGTTTGCTCAAAGCTGCCTCAGGTCTCTCTTGTAAATGAGTTCTCGAGTCTCAATGGGATTTACCTGTCTAAATAAAGGTTGAATGAATTTAACTCTTGACATTTTTCTGTTCATCCTGATGCACCGCAGTAGGGATGTGAATCTCTCAGTGTCTGGCGATTCGATTCCGATTTTTGTTGTCTCAATTCGATTCAGAAACGATTTTTTTAAATTTTTATTTATTTATTTATTTATTTATTTCAAACAGACAATAAAAGGTAAAAACAAAGAAAGAGAAAAAAATAATAACAGTCATGCCAATTGACATACAATTTTATACAATTTGTTCGAAAAGGAGCAGGTAGAAGATTAAGATCTTATGATTTCCTGCCCGGGCAGCACGGTGGCGCAACTGGTAGAGCTGCTGCCTCTCAGTGAGCATGTCCTTGGTTCAAACCCCGGTCCAGGGGCCTTTCTGGGTGGAGTTTGCATGTTCTCTCCGTGCATGCGTGGGTTTTCTCCGGGTGCTCTGGTTTCCTCCCACAGACCAAAAACATGCATGTTAGGCTGAATGGTAACTCTAAATTGTCCCTAGGTGTGAGTGAGAGAGTGAATGATTGTTTGTCTTGTTTGTTTCTATGTGTCCCTGTGATGGACTTGCGACCCGTCCAGGGTGTACCCAGTGATTGCTGGACATGGGCGCCGGCGACCCCCGTGACCCAAAAATGGAATAAGCGGGTAAAGATAATGGATGGATGGATGGATTTCCTGCCCCTGTCATACACATCAATATACAATCATTTTAGTCTCCCCACACCAAATAACCCTTATAATACTCACACATTAAATGATGCTTAAACTTCACATTCTCACCGTTGAATTTACAATTATTTACACATTATTAATATGAGCAATAGCATTTTTGATCTTTGAAACTCCCATCCTATACAAAATATTTTCCAATAAGCTCATTTTTATACTGTTTTTTTTAAGCTGGTTTATTTTTGTACTTGGTTTGAGCTCATCATTTAAATCATTCCATAGATCTACTCCACACCCTGATATACAAAAACTATTTTTGGTTGTTCTGATACATCCATCCATCCATTATCTTTTACCCGCTTATTCCATTTTGGGTCACGGGGGTCGCTGGTGCCCATGTCCAGCAATCACTGTGCGAGAGGCGGGGTACACCCTGGACGGGTCGCAAGTCCATCGTTCTGATACATTGTTTTTTTAATTTTCCTTCTCCTCTTAAATTATAACCCCCCTCTCTGTCACAAAGCATTTTTTGAATATTGTGTGGAAGTTGACAGTTTCTTACTTTAAACATAAATTGTATAGTTTTAAATTTTACAAGGTCCCAAAATTTCAGTACATTTGATTTAAAAAATAATGGATTTGTATGTTCCCAATATCCCACTTTATGTAATAGTCTGACTGCCTTTTTTTGTAATGTGTACAGTGACTGTAAGTTTGTTTTGTATGTAGTATTACCCCAAACTTCCACACAATAACTCAGATATGGTACAATGAAAGTATTATATAAAATAAACAGAGGTTTGCAGTCCAGAACAAATCTTACTGTCCTCAAAACAGCAACACTTTTGGCAAGTTTAGATTTTACAAGTTTAGTTTTTTTTAAATTCAGAAATTATTTTTCTTTTGAAATGGTCATAAATTTTTGTTTAAATTATGTAAATGACAAGATGAAAAGATTAAACAGAAATGTAAACAAAATGAACATTTATTTAAAACAACAATTTTAAGTTCCTTACTGTATCAGATCTTTAAACATCATTTCATAATGATACCAAAAATAGAAACAAATACAGGAGTACATAAAATTCTGTAACTTAAATTACCAGTTTTAGGTTAGCTTAGCTGCCTGGCTTTTTCTAAGACAGAAAAAAATGTAGGAACAAATAATTCATCCATCCATTATCTTTACCCGCTTCTTCCTTTTTGGTTCACGGGGGTCAATGGTGCCCATGTCCAACCATCACTGTGCAAGAGGTGTGGGACACCCTGGAAAGGTTTCAAGTCCATCACAGGGACACATAGAGACAAACAAACATTCACTCTCTCACTCACACCTATAGAGACAATTACCAATCAGTCTAACATCCATCCATCCATCCATCCATTATCTTTACCCGCTTATTCCATTTTGGGTCACGGGAGTCGCTGGTGCCCATGTCCAGCAATCACTGTGCGAGGGGTGGGGTACACCCTGGACGAGTCGCAAGTCCATCACAGGGCCACATAGAGACAAACGAGACAAACAACCATTCACTCTCTCACGCACATGTAGAGACAATTTAGAGTTACCAATCTGCCTAACATGCATGTTTTTGATCTGTGGGAGGAAACTGGAGTACCCAGGGAAAGCCCACCCAGCATGGGGAGAACATGCACGAACAGCATGAACTGTGCCATCGTGCCGCACACACACACACACACATGCATAAATATGTATATATAATGTTTGTATGCAGCCAGAAAAGAGTTCTAAAAGGTGATAGCAACAGAGATTTTATTCTCACTAAAACCCTATTTTATTTCACTTGGTGTCTGATGTCTATTTTGTTCAGGTAGCACAGGAATGTGGCAGAGATAGGCTAGGATGCCTGATAGGAATGGTGGTGAAAAAAGTGTCTGATTTTGCAATGTCCAAATTTTGGAGTAGCAAGGCCTTGGTCTGGGAGTGTTTGATGAAGTATTAGGCTGAGATGGGAGACTGCGACGAAGTGAAGATTCATCGATTCTGCTGACTTTAGTAAGATACTAAAATACAGCATATACTGAATCCAGTATTCTGGATCCAGTGTGGTCTGCATGCGTCTGTGCTGCTCTGAAGTAGGTCAGAGGCTTACATCAGGGACGACCGCATGATTTTTCTGACTGCTCTGCTGAAGTGGTTCAGGCAAGTGCCCCTGGCTGTTGGGGGGTGGGGTGGTGGACTCTAATAGAAATGTTGAGACATCAGCATGAAAAGCTTCTCATCTCCACTTCTAAAGTCAACTTTAAATAATGTAAAATATTTTATTGGATCAGAGTGACAATGACGCAGGAAAAAGTACATGAAAAATTAATAAAAAACTGTAACAAATGAAAAAATGTTCAGCAAAGAGCAGAAAAAGAGAAACAAAAATTGGTGATTTAAAATGTCTAAACTATCCATCCGTCCATCCATTGTCTTTTATCTACTTCTTCCTTTTTGGTTCATGGTGGTCACTGGTGCCCATATCCAGCAGTCACTGTGTGAGAGGTGGGGGCATGAGTGAGCAGTTAGAGGGGAGATCCAAAAGGCAGGCGAAAAACCAATATCTATTTCTGCATTCATCAATTCTGGAGCTGACACATAGTTTATTGATCATAAATTCACCAAGTCTGTGGGCATTGAATTGGTCCAAACCACCAAATCCCGTAAAATATTGGCTTTAGATGGACTTTCTTTACATGACACCTACCTTGAGACTGTACCTGTTACATAAAGCTCAGTGGCAATCACTAGGAAGCGATAAAGTTTTTTGTTATCAATTCCCCTCAATTACCTGTCATTCTTGGTGCAACTTTGCTTGGCCCAAAATAATCCTCACATCAACTGGAGAGAAAAATAAATTGTGGGTTGGTCTGAGGAATATTTATACCATACCATACCATACCAACTTTATTTATAAAGCACCTTAAAACAACCATAGCTGACACAAAGTGCTGTACATTAAAACACAACATAATAAAAGTGAAAATAAAAAACAGTTTAAAAACAGAAAACATACAATTTAAAACTAGATCCTGCTGGTGTTAAAAACATACATTTTAAAAGCATACAAAATTTAAAAACTAGATCCCGCTGGTGTTAAAAGCCAAGTAGAATAAATGAGTTTTAAGACGAACTTTAAAAATGGACAGTGAAGGGGACTCTCTGACCTGCAAAGGCAAGTCGTTCCATAACTTAGGGCCCATGACAGAGAAAGCCCTGTCCCCTCTGAGCTTCCTTCTTGTTCTTGGTACCTCCAAGAGCAGCTGATCTGCTGACCTGAGAGACCGATAGGGTATGTAGGGATGAAGAAGCTCAGAGAGGTAAGCCGGGGCAAGATTATGCAGTGATTTAAAAACAAACATGAGAATTTTAAAATGAATCCTAAAATATACAGGCAGCCAGTGAAGTGAAGCCAGGACAGGGGTCACATGTTCCCTCTTTCGAGTTCCTGTTAAAAGTCGTGCAGCAGCATTCTGAACCAGCTGCAGACGTGAGAGCAGCAACTGACTGACTCCCAGATAAAGTGCATTACAGTAATCCAATCGAGTCGAAATAAAAGCGTGGATCACCATTTCAAAATGCTGCCTGGAAAGAAAAGACTTCACTGACGCCAATCGCCTTAAATGATAAAAGCTGGACTTAACCACGGCTTTGATTTGGCTGTCCAATTTAAAATCACTGTCCACCATAAAACCAAGATCTGTAATAACAGGTTTAAAATATTTCTCCAAGGGTCCCAGGTCAATAGAGGAGGACTCACAGGAGCCACTGGGTCCAAACACCATCACCTCTGTTTTGTTTTCATTAAAATTTAAAAAGTTCAAGGCCAACCAAGCTTTAATATCTCCTAGACATTCCAGGAGATGTGTGAACGTATGTCCATCCTTCTGCTTTAGGGGTAAATAAATCTGACAATCATCAGCGTAACAATGGAATGAAATCCCATGTTTCCTAAGGATAGAACCCAGAGGCAGTAAGTACAACGAGAAGAGCATAGGGCCCAGAATTGAGCCCTGCGGGACACCATATTGCATTGGAACTGAAGATGATTCAGAGTCATTAATTTTCACTGAAAATGTTCTCTCCTCCAAGTAAGACTTAAACCATTTAAGAACAGTGCCATCAATACCAACAACATTTGTTTAATGCAGTGTCACCTACTTTAACTCCAGACAAAATTGAGGAGATCTATCCCGATCTCTCTAAAGTTCCAACTGTCCTGATACATGCTCAATAGTCCAGGTAGAAAAATCCAAAAAAGTTCAATCTGGTCCTCTGGACATTCAAAAAACAAGAAAACAAAAAAACAAAACAAAGCAAAAAAAAATGTAGAAACGTTTTGTCTCTCATCCGAGAGACTTCCTCAGTCTGAGGTGCTGTATCCAGCTCAGTCACTTAAATAGCACCTTCTCAGAGTGGATCAACCAGTTTGCTGCTGACAACCAAAACCAGTTGCTCACATGGTCAAGAAGGACCATCAGCCTAACAATGGATCATTAGCACACTGATGGCTGTTTACTATTCACAGGGGGTTGAGTGATACTAGCAATCACAGCATAGTAAGAGGGGGACAGTTGAACCCGGAGGCCTCCACCCCTGTTTAATGATGGATGATTTATTTTCATAACGATGGCCTCCTTTACTCCTCTCTCAAACCATTGTTCCTCTCTGTCCAGGATGTGAACATCTTCATCCCTGAAAGAGTGACCGCTGGCCTGGAGATGAGTGTAGACTGCAGAATCCTGGCCTGATGATGTTGATCTTCTGTGCTGGGCCATCCTTTTGGCCAGTGGCTGTTTAGTTTCCCCGATGTAAGACTGATCACAGCCCTCCTGACACTGAACAGCATACACAATATTACTCTGTTTGTGCCGGGGGACTGGATCTTTGAGATGAACCAGTCTTTGCCGTAATGTATTTTGGGGTTTAAAAGCCACTGGGACGTTATGTTTAGTGTAGCACTGAGGGAGTGGTTATCTTTGTAAAATGAATATGAACGTTATAATGGAAAATGTTAATTCTTTAGTCAATTTGCAATGAGTGAAAACCAACAACGCCACCTGGGATTATACTCCAGGAAATAAAAGGACACGTAAGTTTGTTCTACTGGAGGAAGGAGACAAGATTCAAATAAACTTTACCAAATTTATTGTGGGGGTAATTTGCACAAGTTAAAAGTATTCAAAAAGTATTTTAAAATATGCAATACCAGAAAATTGTTGACTGCATTTAATTGTTTAAAACAGCTGTGCTGGCGTAAAAAAAAAAAACACTTTAAAATATTAGGTGAGACTGAGGCTTACTAGTGGGGAGGGGGGCTGTAAAGACAAGGAGACCACATCCAGTGAAGGAAGAGGAATTACCTAAACTACAAAAGGTAAAAGGAGTGTTCCACACACGAAGCGAGACACCGCCACCAGGGGTCACCACCGCCACCACACGAAGTCTCAGTCCCTGAAAAATAAAAATAAAAACGAACAAACAGCCTTAATGAAACAGCCGCGTCACAATATTTAAAAAAAAACAGATTAAGTGGTGCACTCAGTTCATTAAAATCAAAGCCTCAGCCAGTAGGGCAAGGGCCCGAGTTAGTTTTATATTTTTCCTCTAGGCAAAACAACAGCGAGCTGAACAGCAGGAAAAGGCTCATCTGAAAACTAAAAAAATGGAGCAGATCGTCACTATTAAACTCAACCATTGACAGCAGAATTTACAGAATCTCATATTGCCTACCTGCAAATTTGTATGTTACAGAACAATCTTATAATAGAGTTGCTATATAAATTGGCTCATGCAGCTGTAACAGAACAGTCTAATAAGCATTTGTTTACAGTAACGGGTAAGCGGTAGCAGGCTAGGCTAACCCTTACCTTCAAGCCATAAATTGGGCACACAACAGACAGACCGGTCTTATACCCAGGAGGCACAGCAGAGAAGAGGCTAGACTGAACGTTAAGAAAACAAACCAGTTTGTATTAGCAGCTAAAGGCAAACTACTTTGACAAAGAAAAAACAAACATTAGCCACGCTTACCGGAGAATGTTATCTGCAGCAGAAGCAAGCAGACGTCGTGACAAACGCCGTGTACCCAGACGGGAGTGACATGCTTTTATACAGAAGCCGCAATTGACCATGTTAAAGTGGCAGCACACCATTTATGCTGCTACATTTAGAAAATAAACGTCTCAGTTTCTCTGATACTCCCTCAACATACGGAATGACCACTGGTCTGGGTCTAGGTTCCTCCTTTTCACCTGATGGCTGACTGGAGTCCTGTTTGGGTTTCTTCTCTGCTTTCAGGAAGGCCCAGTTAGGATATCCACATTGCTCTAGAGCCTGTCTTGTGTAGGATTTCTCCTTCTGCCTGGCTCCTGAGATAGTGGGGATGTTGTCTGCTCTTTGATTTAGAGTCCTGATGACTCCTAACTTGTGCTCCAAAGGGTGATGGGAGTCAAACTGCAAATACTGGTCTGTGTGGGTGGGTTTGCGGCACACCTCGGTTTGCAAAAGTCCTCTATCAGAGACTGAGACCTCACAGTCCAAGAAAGCCAACCTGCCATTTTTTACATCTTCTCGTGTGAACTTGATGTATTTATCCACAGAGTTGATGTGGTCAGTAAAATGTTTGACTTCCTGAGATTTAATTATAACCCAGGTGTCGTCAACATGCAGTGGTTAACCACTTATGAACCTCTGAAAAGAGATCCAGGAAGTGGTTACAAGAAGAAGTTAATAGATTGCCTGAAAATTTTGGTACAGGACAAGGCTATTGACTGTATTCTGTACCACAGACTGTACCCAGGGGAGGCCACACCTAGTCTGTATGGTTAACCTAAAATCCACAAACAAGGTGTACCTTTAAGACCTATTGTTGGCATGATTAACTCGGTCACTTACAATGTTTCCAAATATCTGGCATCTGTACTCATCCCTTTAGTTGGCAGCTCAGAACACCACATACAGAACACCATGGACTTTGTGGATAAGGTGAGGGATGTCATCATGGAGACTGATGAAACAATGGTCTCTTTTGATGTCACATCACTCTTTACGTCCATACCTGTTGAGGATGCAGTAGAGGTGGTCAGGTTAAGATTAAAATCAGACACCACTCTGAGCAGCAGGACCACACTTTCCACAGAACAACTGTGCCAACTCTTGAAACTGTGCCTGCAGTCAACCTACTTCACATATGGGGAGTAATATTATAGGCAGAAATATGGGTGTGCTATGGGGTCTCCAGTTTCTCCTATTGTTGCCAACCTGTACATGTAGGAGGTAGAAAAGAGAGCCTTGACATCCTTTTCAGGGACACCACCAAGTCATTGGTTCAGGTATGTTGACGACACCTGGGTTAAAATCAAATCTCAGGAAGTCCAACATTTTACTGACCACATCAACTCTGTGGATAAATACATCAAGTTCACACGAGAAGATGTAAAAAATGGCAGGTTGGCTTTCTTGGACTGTGAGGTCTCAGTCTCTGATAGAGGACTTTTGCAAACCGAGGTGTGCCGCAAACCCACCCACACAGACAAGTATTTGCAGTTTGACTCCCATCACCCTTTGGAACACAAGTTAGGAGTCATCAGGACTCTGTGTCACAGAGCAGACAGCATCCCCACTATCTCAGGAGCCAGGCAGAAGGAGAAATCCTACACAAGACAGGCTCTAGAGCAGTGTGGATATCCTAACTGGGCCTTCCTGAAAGCAGAGAAGAAACCCAAACAGGACTCCAGTCAGCCATCGGGTGAAAAGGAGGAACCCAGACCCAGACCAGTGGTCATTCCGTATGTTGAGGGAGTATCGGGGAAACTGAGACGTTTATTTTCTAAACATAACATCCCAGTGGCTTTTAAACCCCAAAATACATTACGGCAAAGACTGGTTCATCCCAAAGATCCAGTCCCCCGGCACAAACAGAGTAATATTGTGTATGCTGTTCAGTGTCAGGAGGGCTGTGATCAGTCTTACATCGGGGAAACTAAACAGCCACTGGCCAAAAGGATGGCCCAGCACAGAAGATCAACATCATCAGGCCAGGATTCTGCAGTATACACTCATCTCCAGGCCAGCGGTCACTCTTTCAGGGATGAAGATGTTCACATCCTGGACAGAGAGGAACAATGGTTTGAGAGAGGAGTAAAGGAGGCCATCTTTGTGAAAAGAAATCGTCCATCATTAAACAGGGGTGGAGGCCTCCAGGTTCAACGGTCCCCCTCTTACAATGCTGTGATTGCTAGTATCACTCATCCCCCTGTGAATAGTAAACAGCCATCAGTGTGCTAATGATCCATTGTTAGGCTGATGGTCCTTCTTGACCATGTGAGCAACTGGTTTTGGTTGTCAGCAGCAAACTGGTTGATCCACTCTGAGAAGGTACTATTTAAGAGACTGAGTTGAATACAGCACCTCAGACTGAGGAAGTCTCTTGGATGAGAGACGAAACGTTTCTACATTTTTTTGCTTTGTTTTGTTTTTTTGTTTTCTTGTTTTTTGAATGTCCAGATGACCAGATTGAACTTTTTTGGAAAGTTCCAACTGATTATCATGACCTCAAGAAAGTATTTAATGAAATAAATATTACTTCTCGGCCTGCCCATAGACCATACGATTTCTCCATTGATCTGTTACCTGGTTCTACTCCGCCTAGGGGTGCTTTGTATTCTTTATCTGAGCCAGAAGTCAAGCCGTGCAAAAGTATATTAATGAATCATCCTGCATTTTCTGCATCCCCTGCTGGAACCGGGTTTTTCTTTATGGGCAAGATGTATGGATCTCGTCACCCTTGTATTGATTATCAGGGACTAAACAAGATTACTATTAAGAATAAATACCCCTTACCTCTCATGACCTCCGCTTACGATCTAATTCAAGGAGCAACCATTTTTACTAAGCTAGACTTAATAAATGGTTACCACTTGGTTCGCATTAAAGAGAGGGATGAATGAAAAACTGCCTTCAACACCCCTACTGGACACTACCATACCATACCATACCATGCCATACCATACCATGCCATACCATATAATTTTATTTATAGAGCTCTTAAAACAGCGACAAGGCCAACCAAAGTGCTTTACAGACAGAACAACAGGTAACACACAAAGCAAAATACAAAATGAAGTAAATCAGAAATATAGACATAAAATGATGCAGATAATGACGACAAACCAGTGTGGAGCGTACAGGTTCAAAACACAGCTCCTCTGGTGTTGAATGCTACTGAATAGTAAGGAGTTTTTAAAATGGACTTGAAAACCGAGATAGAGGGGGTCTGTCTGACAAGCAAAGGTAACTTGTTCCAGAGTCTTGGTCCTGCTACAGAGAAGGCCCTGTCACCTCTGCACTTAAAACGAGTTCCTGGAACTGTGAGGAGCAACTGGTCCACTGACCTCAGGGAACATGGTGGGACATACAGTTGTAGCAGATCAGAGAGATGGGGGGAGGGGGGGGGAACTGTTCAATGATTTGTAGACATACTGTACATGAGTCTTTTGAACTGGATTCGAAAGTGAACCGGTAACCAGTGCAGGGAGACACTATGACCTTTGAACTCACCGACACTCCTACTGTCTTTCAAGCATTAGTAAATTATGTTCTCAGAGACATGGTTAACCAGTTTGTTTATTTATTTAGATGACATCCTCATTTTTCCAAATACTTGAACTCTCACAAAAAACATGCTAAATCTGTACTGTTAAGACTGCTACAATACAACTTGTTTGTAAAAGTCGAAAAATAGAATAGAATAGAATTCAACTTTATTGTCATTGCACATGTCACAGGTACAAAGCAATGAAATGCAGTTTGCATCTATCCAGAAGTGCTTAGCAAGAAAAATAAATTGGTAGATATACATAGTACAATATACAGTAAGTTGCTTTGAATATGCTATAGGTATAAATATATACAGGTTGTGAGTGTACAGACTATGAACAGGTATAAACAATGAAGGGGTATAAACAGCTATATAAAAAAGAAAAAATATATATATATATATATATAACTATGTGAGTACTTATGAACAGTAGATAGTAGATTATGTGTACAGTTCATACAGTAGTGGGCTAACGGATGAAAGTGCAGGTGGTGGTGTTACAGTCCATGTGCTGTTGTTGTGTGTATGAGAATACAGACCGTTGTTGTTATTCAGATGTCAGGAGGCAGAGTTCAGGAGTGTGACAGCTGTGGGGAAGAAGCTGTTCCGATACCTGGTGGTTTTAGTCTGGAGGCTCCTGTAGCGCCTCCCAGAGGGCAGGAGGGTGAAGAGTCTGTGTGCTGGGTGGCTGAAATCTTTTATGATTTTTCCAGCCCTTTTCAGACACCACTTCCTGTAGATGTCCTTTATGGCAGGAAGTGGTGATCCGGTGATGTGTTGGGCGACTTTCACCACCCTCTGCAGTGCCTTCCGGTCTGAGGCAGAGCAGCTCCCGTACTAGACTGTGATGTAGTTGGTCAGGATGCTCTCAATGGTGCAGCGGTAAAAGTTCACCAGGATGTCTGAGGACAGGTGGTTCTTCCTCAGAGTCCTCAGAAAGAAAAGACGCTGGTGAGCTTTCTTGATCAGTTTGGAACAGCCGGTCGTCCAGGTGAGATCCTCGGAGATGTGGACACCCAGGAACTTAAAGCTGTTCACATGCTCCACCACTTGATGTAGATGGGTGGATGTGGGCCAGCGTTCCTCCTGAAGTCCACGATGAGCTCCTTAGTCTTCTCGGTGTTGAGCAGCAGGTTGTTGTCACACCACTCAGCCAGACGAACCACCTCCTCCCTATAAGCGATCTCATCGTTGTCTTTGATGAGGCCGATCACCGTGGTGTCATCTGCAAACTTAATGATGGTATTGGAACCATCAACAGGTTTGCAGTCATGGGTGAAGAGGGAGTAGAGGAAGGGACTCATCACACAGTCTTGTGGTACACCGGTGTTAATAGTGATGATAGATGAGCAGTGGTTATCCAGCCGGACATGTTGGGGTCGGTTGGTCAGAAAGTCCAGTAACTAGTTGCCCATGAGAGAACTGATGCCCAAGTCTGTGAGTTTTGTGATGAGTTTTGAGGGGATGACTGTGTTGAATGCTGAACTAAAATCCATGAACAGCATCCGGGCAAAGGTGTTTTTGTTGTCCAAGTGTGAGAGAACAGAGTGCAGCGCTATAGAGACTGCATCCTCTGTGCTCCTGTTCTGGCGGTATGCAAATTGGTGGGGGTCCAGGGTGGGGGGGAGACAGGATTTGAGGTGTACTAGGACCAGCTGCTCAAAACACTTTGCGATGATGGAGGTGAGGGCTACCGGGCGGTAGTCATTGAGTCTTGATGGTTTTGAGTTTTTGGGTATTGGGACAATGGAGGTGATTTTGAAGCAGGTTGGTACCACAGCACGGGCCAAGGACAGGTTGAATATGTCCGTCAGTACTCCTGCCAGCTCCCCAGAACACGCTCTAAGAACACGTCCAGGGATGCCATCAGGACCCGCAGCCTTGTGAACTTTAATCCTGCTCAGCGCCGCTCCTACATCGGAGGGGAAAAGAGTCAGTGGTTGGTGGTCTGGAGACACATCTGCCTTAGTTGTAGTTGTTGGGTTCCCTCTCTCAAAACGAGCATACAAATTGTTAAGCTCATTGAGGAAGGAAACATCAGAGGAGACGTGGGAGGGGTTGATGGCCCTGTAATCTGTAATGATCTGGAGTCCTTGCCACATACGTCGGGGGTTGGAGTTTGAGAAGTGTTCTTCTATCCTCCCCTTGTAGTGGTGCTTGACCTTTTTGATGTCACTCTTCAGCTCAGCCCTGGCTGTACTGTAGGCCTGTGTATCCCCTGACCTGAAGGCGATGTTGCGAGCCTTCAGCAGTAGGCGTACATCCCGATTCATCCAAGGCTTCTGGTTGGGGTACATGGTGATCTGTTTCTGGGTGGTGACACTGTCTATAGTGGTGGAGATGTGGTCCAGCACAGATGAGGCGTACTGTTCCAAGTCGGTGTGAGTGAACATATTCCAATCAGTGTTTTTGAACCGGTCCTGGAGCACAGTGTCTGTCCCCTCTGGCCACACTTTTATTGTCTTTACAGTGGGTTTCACACGTTGGATGAGTGGTGAGTACCAAGGTGTGAGGAAAATGGAGAGATGGTCCGATTGTCCAATGTGGGGGAGGGGTGTTGCTTTGTATGCTCCAGCCAGGTTGGAGTAAACATGGTCCAAAGTATTGTCCCCTCTAGTGTGGCAGGAGACATGTTGGTGGAATCTGGGGAGGACCGTCTTCAAGTTGGAGTGGTTAAAGTCACCAGCAACAATAAAAGCAGCCTCAGGGTGTTTGGTCTGGTGTTTGCTAATGGCTGCATAAAGTTCTTTCATAGCCAGCTTAGCATTAGCATCCGGGGGGATATACACTGCAGTGAGTATGATGGAAGTGAGTTCTCTGGGGAGGTAATAAGGTCTGCATTTGACCATTATAAACTCCACATTAGGTGAGCATTGTCTCTCGGTAGTAGCAGAGTCTGTGCACCAAGCATTTGTTAATATAAATGCACAAACCTCCACCTCTGGTCTTGCCGGAGTCCTCAGTTATCCTGTCGGCTCGGTGTGTGTGGCGTCCTGCTAACTCAATAGCATTATCCGGGCAGCTGTTGTTTAACCATGTTTCTGTGAAAATCATGACGTTTGAGTTCATAATCCGCCTGTTGTTGGTGATGGAGAGACAGATTTCATCCATTTTGTTTGCCAAAGAACGGACATTGGCGAGGAAAATGCTGGGTAAGGGCAGCCGATGTGTTGTAAGTTTTAGCTTAGCCCGTAGTCCTCCGCGCTTACCCCACCTTTGTTTACGTTCTCGGCGCCGTCTGCGTGTACTTCCTCCCGGCCTGGAGGAGTAAGCAGCCTCCGGTGTTCTGGAGATCTCTGGAATGAGTCGGAGATCGGCAACAAACCTATCGGAGGTTTGAGTACAGATATCCAGAAGTTCCTGTCTGCTGTAGAACAGCAACGCTGAGCAATTCTGGATGAATAGTCCGGTTAAAAGTAGGTAGAAAAACGCTAAATAGCATGTTCTGGAGAGACGCTGAGCCTTGCGTTGTTCACGTGCCACCATCTTGGTCATCAAAAAAAAAAAAAAAGATGTGAGTTTCATTAATCTTTTACCTCCTTCCTGGGTTTTGTTACATCTCCTAACAAAATAACAATGGACATTAACAAGGTTTCAGCAGTTTTGGACTGGCCTACACACAAAGATAAAAAAAAAAATTACAGAGATTTTTGGGGTTTGCTAACTTCTACCATAAATTCATAAATGGTTATAGTCTGATCTCTGCTCTCTTCATGCCCTCACCTCTTCAAAGACCAATTTTTGTTGGAACGAGCAAGCTGAACATGCCTTCAACATTCTTAAAAAAACCTGTTCTCTATGGCTCCAATCTTGCACTCACCAGACACAGAACAACAGTTTATTGTGGAGGTTGATGCTTCTAGCACTGGGGTTGGGGCTGTTCTCAGTCATGCAGTGTTGAGGGTAAAACTCAACCCTGTGCCTTTTTCTCCAAAAGTCTGTCTCCAGCAGAGCGTAACTACGATGTGGGTGAACGAGAGCTACTGGTAGTCAAACTAGCGCTCGAGGAATGGAGACATTGGTTGGAGGGTAGCAGGAAACACTTTCAAGTTTGGACTGACCATTAATCAGAATCAGAATCCGAAGAATCAGAATGAACTTTAATGGCATTGCACCGAGATACAACGCAAACATGTTCGTACAGTCGTCCGAAAGATGGGAAGAGTGCACGAAGCTGCGGCTATAAATAGCCCGGCCCTCTTATTCTTATTCAGAATAATATTTTGCTTAGATGAGAAAAGGGAAGAAAACATGAGAGACGGTATAAAAAAAAAAAAAAAAAAGATCTCTCATGCCGTGTCTTAGACAGGGCATGTTTTGAGGCATAAAAAAAACCTACCACAGCAAAGCAACATAAATAGACGTTATACATGTACATATAGGCCGGTGAAAACTGAATTTTTAAGCGAAAGTCATAGCATAGTCCAGAGCCCCCCCCTCTCAGCCATTGTCCAGATAAGAGGTGACATTCATCATCAGCTCATTTGAGGTTCTGTCACATGCCCACAGCCTTGGGGAAGGGAGGGGTGTGGAGACTGTCAAAGCATCTTTGTTGTTTTCAAAACATTCCAGGCGGAGTTGAGATAAGTCCGGCATCAAGGCCACAGTTTGGTTCAGGCAGAACTCATGAATTGTTGTTTCTGCCTTTTTAAAGTCTCGCTGGTATGTATTCCTCTGATAGAACTCCAAAATAGCCGAATAGATCCTTTACGCCAAAAGTAGAGCTCACAGCTTCTCCAAGATTATTTCCCCTTCATGTGTGCTGCTATAGAGTCCGCAGTCCTGATAACAGCCTGCTCCAGCTCCCTGCTGTAGCTCCACAAATTCAGTCTGAGCGCTGTCAAGATTCGACACATCCACACAAATTTATAGTCAATCCAGAATTCACCAGCCAAACAGGAAAAAAATAAACAGTTGTCATCATGAATCCAATTTGTTTCCGTCAATGTAAGAGGGTCCTCCTTATGCCCTGACTCCTGTCAGGAGAAGTTGATCAATTTTGTTGAGAGACCAGCTGATCCTTCGAATTAAGAGGTATGCAGAAAAAAACAAAAAGAGGCTTTTTAAGGGTTCACAGGACAAAAGAGTGCAGCAGGGAAGTGGGTGGGGGGGGGGGATAGGGAGACACGTCTGGTTCCACCAGAGGACAGAGAAAAAAAAAACTTGGAATATCTAAAAACATCTAAAAGACTTAACTCCAGACAGGCCAGGTGGGCTCTGTTCTTCTGCCATTTCGACTTCACTCTGTCTTACAGACCTGGATCCAGGAATGTAAAACCAGATGCCCTCTCTCCGATCATGGAGAACAATGATGGCCGCAACCCCAGTAAAGAGGTAGAGTTCATCTTATCCAGCAAGGTGTAACTCTTCATCACACAGCTGGAGGAGGTGATTAAACAAGCTAGCCAGGTCCAGCCACCACCAGACTGTCCCAAGAACCAGGTGTTCATTCCTGCACATCATGTCATAAAGGTACTCTAACATTAGTCTTGCCGTTTTTTGCCATCCTGGCATAACCAAGACCCCAGCCCCTGTCAGAGCCCAGTTCTGGTGGAAGGACCTGGTTAGTGACGTCAAGGACTTTGTTTCTTCCTGTCGCAAATGCTGCCAGGCTAAAACCTCTAGATACTCACCTGCTGGTCTTCTACGTACCCTTCCTATTCCCTCACGTCCTTTGTCCCATATAGCTATGGGTTTTATCACAGGCCTACCACTATCTTCTGGCAACACAGTCATTCTGACTATTGTGGACCGCTTTTCTAAAATGGCACACTTAATTTCTTTGAAAAAACTCCCCTCTGCCAAGGAACTGGGGGAGGTCATGGTTAAAGAGGTCTTTCACCTCTGTGGAATCCCCCCAGTTCATTTCACACTTTTGGAAGGAGTTTTGTAACCTCCTGGGTGTCTCTGTGAGCTTATCTTCAGGTTTCCCCCCTCAAACCAATGGCCAAAGCAAATGAGCCAACCAGGAAGTGGAGACAAAGCTTTGCCTTTTGTGCAAGGGGGACCCAACTAAGTGGACTGCTAACCTTCCATGGGTTGAACATGCTATCAACACCCTACCTTCTGCTGCTTCAGGTCTGTCCCCCTTGTACACAGTTTATGACGTCACAGGTCCTACATGTCTCTGCGTCAGTGCAGCTACGGACTGCGCTCTCAGGACATTATTACCTGCAGTGTTCCCTCAGTGAGGACTGAACTAGGCAAAAGGGCCTTCTCCTACTCCGCTCCTGTTTCCTGGAATATCTTACAAAAAGATTTGAAGCTCTCGACTTTGACCTCTCTAAGTGGCTTTAAGAATCTGTTGGACTCCTGGCAGGGTCCAATGCAGACATGTTCCTGTTTTTAGTTTTCTACATTTGTCTTGGAATCTAGCTGTTTTGTGTTTTGTTACCTTTTTCCTTTTAGCCATCCTATTTGTTAAAAAAAAAAAATAAATAAAAAAAAAACTGTAGTATGAGTTTTTATAACTGCTTATTGTTGTTGCTGTTGTCCATTGTTGTCATCTTTCTTTGTTGAAATCAGGTCTCTCTTGTAAATGAGTCCTCGAGGCTCAATGGGATTTACCTGTATAAATAAAGGTTGATTGATTTATGGGTTTCAACCACCACTGTTTTCTATTCAGGGTTAGAGAGGCTCAAGTCCCGTCCGTCCACAGAACAGCGATTAGGTGCCAGCGGACCAGGAAGAAAGCAAGAAGAGTTCTTATTAAGAGGTCGGCTATCTATGTCAGGGGTGCCAACCGATGTCGTTCCCAGAATCCCCCTACCAGGTGGGCCAGATTGTCTGGCTCTCAGCAAAAGATCTTCCTCTGAGGATGGAGTGTCGAAAATTGGCACCCCACTTTGTGGGCCCATTCCCCATAGCCAAGGTAATAAACCCTGTGGCAACCTCGTAATGTGGGGTGGGGACACAACGATGTTTGTGTGTGCGCGCGCGTGCATGTGTGTGCGTGCATAAAAAAAGTGTACACTTGTGTACAAAAAAAAGCAGCATTTCACCTAATTTCCTTTAATTCCAAACATTTAAAGCATGTTTCTCACCAAGTTTGTGTAAATTCAGCTGTGGGGTTTAAAGACATTTCAACTTTATTGCACCTTAACACACAGTGTCTCTTACACCTGCAGCGTCATACAGCGTCACAGTTACTGCTAAGCTAAGATGCTACAGACATAGTGCTCCTCTCAAGCATCCTCCTAACTATGTATATATGTTTTAAATCAACCCCCCTGGTCAACAACTGCCCTCACTAAACTCGCTAAACTGGTGAACAAGCAACACAGATGTGTCTCCACCTCCTCCACCTGTGCATGTTTTCTGCCAAGGCAGGAGACATAGAGGAGCAAACAGTGCAGGCAGCAATACTGCTGTGTTTAGCGTTAACCAGGAAAACCTGGAGTGGAGTTTTAGTGGCTTGATTATTCTATTAATCAAGTGGAATGGATTCCTTCACAAAGAAAGAGAAACTGCGTCGACCAAACTAATGTTTCATAGTAAAAGTGGGGGGGAGGGGTCCAAATGAACGTTTTTTGAATGTGGGGGGGATATGTCCCCTTCACATATAATGGTTTTGACACCTATGCTGGTAGTGTTGCTACTCCAGCTGAGGTTGTTATTCAGATGCACACCCAAGTATTTGTAACTGGAGACCACTTCCACCGCAGATCCTCCTATGTTCAGAGGTGGGGGGTGGGGTAAGAGTGTTTGCTCCATCTAAAATCTATGACCAACTCATTTGTCTTCTTCACAGTGATGTGAAGTTTGTTCTTCTTGTACCAGCTCTCCAGGTGTTCCATCTCCAGCCTGTAGTTGGACTCATCATTGTTTGTGATGCATCCAACCACCGCTGTATCATCTGCAAATTTTACAATATGACTGCCTGGATGGGTAGGTGCACAGCCAAATGTTAGCAACGTGAACTGGAGAGGGCTCAACACACAGCCCTGAGGAGAGCCAGTACTGAGGGTTAAGGACCCCCACATACTCGGGCGTACTTCACTCCGTGGAGGTTCGTGCCTAATCAAGGTGGACTCAAAGCGGACGTCTGCAAACCATGTCCATGCAAAGATCAATTTTTATGACTGCATACGTGTAGTGAACTAAGCCTCGGGTCAAAACCTGACCCTGAAGACCTTCATGGGACAGAAACTGTTATTTCATTGATTTGAATCCAGAAACGCAAATTAAGCTCATCCAGAGACTTTCTAATTTGTATCCTGAACTAATCAATTAAAAGAACACTCTCTTTTTATATTATAATTACTATTTTTACAATGTCTTAATAATCCAAAAGTGTGTTTAGTTCAAACCATTTTAAATGTTGAAGTGAACTACTCATTTTAAATCAACTGTGAAACAGTATTAATGATTTTTTTTTAATCCTCATTCAAAGTAGGAATCATTTTAAATGTCTATGTTACAAAGTAATTATGCATTTTGATCTTCTCTCTGAAATGAGAAAGGAGTGATGTCGGTCAAAAGTCAGAAAGAAGTTATTGGAACGAACTGTCATGTTTTTAAACCTCTCAGACAGAAATAATCAGCTACTGGCACCTGCGTCCCCCCACTTCGCCAAAACATTTCTCTGTCTGTTCCTAAACATCTCACTGTTTTTCTGACTTGTAGTAACCTCTTACGTCACTAAAACCACACCCCTGTTGGTTCTTTCAACCAATCAGGACTTCCCAAATGGGACCGGAAACAGAACTCTTTAAATGTCGACACTTCCTAGTTCCAGTCAGTACTGAGAGCAGAAGTGATCCGAAGTTCTACACGCAAACAGAAGTTCTGGGAGCATGAACCGAAGTTCCGAGAGAGAACAGAAGTTCTGAGTTCCTCAGAGTCTTCTCAGAGTCCCGTTAAGTTCTTCTGGTACTGATGAAGTTCGGCTGGAGTTCCTGTAGGAGCCATGATGCCTCGCTGTGGCTCCACCCGGTGAAAGCTTTATAACTTCTGAGGAGGTTTGTTCTGTGGAACGAGTTCTCACGACTTCTGCCGAGTCGCAGCCGCCCTGAGGAGACGCTGAATCGTAGCGTACCAAGGACCTCTTACCGCAGCTGATTCATCCTCTGCCAAGGTAAAAGGGTCGTCATGAGCTTCACTACCAGTGTACCGCAGGCGAACTGCGCTTGAAAGGAGCGTGTTGTTCTGGTCTACAGACATACATCCTCATCCACATCTTTTCTCTCTATTTAAACTCCTTCATTTCCCATCTTTAAAACTCTTCTATCTTGCCAGTAAAAGATAAGCTAAGCCTGCAGTAATTAATCCAGATATCTTCAGAGATGTCTGTGTTTTTAGCTGCAAGTGAGAAATCATGGCCGTATGATTTCTCATTGTAAAGCTCATTAATTAAGCTGTGTTATTGCATTCAATCAGAATAATCACGTGTACAATGTTTTGATGTTAAACTTTGATTCTGTTAATAAATGACCACATTCATTTTGATGGGTCAAAGAAAATTAACGTCTCATGCCACTGATTAGACCATCTCTCACAGTACTTCTAAGCACAAGATCACTTAGTCCAGAAAAATGAAAGAATCCGTTTAAATTAAGTATAATATCATGTACTTGAACTAGTCCAGATATTATAAAATGTGAGAGAGCACCCCTGAGCTAAATCCATCTCTCGGCTCTCTCTCACTACATACGCATACTTGGTATTGCACAATATACTGTCCAGCAATGGACTGTTTTGTATGTAACACCAATGTATTAAATTCCCCATCTTCATCCCTGGTCTTGTTTAATGGCTTTTTCTTTTGTTTTCCTTTTTACCAAGAGGAAAGAGATTTCTTCCTCCTTGTCCACTGACGCCATGACTGAAATTGTGGGGAATTAAGGATATTGTCATGAGAGAATTAAAATCAGGCCCAGTGTGGCTGCGGGAGGGTCTGGAGATTTCCCGGTGGGCCGGTCTGATATGTGGGCTGCAGGGCCAGCGCTCCCTGTTATTTTTTCGTTTTTTTTTAGAACTTTTTATTAACAACATATGAACACCACTGCCACTGTTCCTGGGCTGCCAGTTGCCTCTACCCAGGGTCGCCGACTGCTCTTGTTTTGTTTTTTGCGACCTACTAATCAATCCAGTAGGCGTGTCAGCAAATGACCAATTGGCAACCTCAATTTGTCCCGAAGGTAAACGCCCTTTGCCTGCAGAGCTGGGCTGCAGCCCATCAGAGTGTACTATCGAGTACGAAGTCTCAACCGTCTGTGGACATTGCGCTCAGAGTCCACGCGGCTCATGGAGTACACACAGTATGCCCGAGTATGTGGGAGCCCATATGGTGGAAGAGAAGTTTTGGATCCTCACAGACTGCGATCTGTTGATTAAGAAGTCCAGGACCCAGTTGCAAAGGGAGGGGCTTAGATCTAGTGTGAGTAGTTTGTTCATCAGGGTCTGGAAGAGTCATGGTATTGAAGACAAATGTGAAGTCCACAGAGCATACGGATGTAGGAGTCCTTCTCCAGGTGGGTGATCGCAGTGTGGACCACAGAGGAAATTGCATCTTCTGTTGATTGATTGTTGCAGTATGCATACTGGTGTGGGTCCTCGCTGATTAGCTTTGATGTAGGCCATCAAAGGTCTTTCAAAGTATTAAGCGACTATCGGGGTGAGGGCTACTTTCTGGGAGTCATTCAGACCAGTCACCGCAGAGCTCTTTGGAATTGGGTTGATGGTGGTGGCCTTCAGGCAGGTGGGAACAGTTGCCAGGGTGAGGGAGGAGTCAAATATATTGGATAGCACCTCGCAGAGCTGATCAGCACAGTCTTTCAGCACCTTCCCCGGGATGTTGTCTGGACCAGTTGCTTTATGAAGATTCATCCTCATGAAGGTCCTTCTTACTTCTGCTGAGGTCATGGTGTGGATCTCCTCTTCTGGTGGTGAGGTGAGTCTGGTGCTGGGTGGCCTATTTAGGTTCTCAAAATGGGCAAGGGGTGAGGAGACAGACAGTGTCTTTGTTTTCATAATATCCCAGGAGGAATTGAGATAGTCCGTCTTCAAGGTCAGGTCCAGATCCACAGTTTGGGTCAGGCAGAACTTGTAAATTGCCATTTCTGCCTTTTAAAGTCTCGCTAGAACACATGTGTCAAACTCAAGGCCCAGGGGTCAAATGTGGCCCTCGTTGACATCTTATCTGGCCCCCAAGATGATATGTGAAACATAAAATACTTCTATCTCTTGATTTTTTTCCAGTAATCTTTGATTATGATGTCAAAAGCACAACAGCGAACATCAAATGAGACCAATCAAACTCTTGTTTAGGAACCTGTGACCAAGAAAAGATGTTGGGTATCTGATTTGAGTTAATGTAGTTTCTGAAATTGGTCCTTAGTTTGAAAAAGACTTTGATTTTGGTCCCCTTTTGCAAGTGAGTTTGACACCCCTGCGCTAGAACATTCTCTGATGGTGACTCCAAACAGCCGAATTGATTATTTACACTGAAAGTCGAGCTTAAAGCCTCTCCAAGATTATTCCCAACCGTTTATGGGTGCTGCCAGAAAGTTAACAGTCCTAATATCAGCCTGCATCAGCTCTGATGCAGCTCCACATAATTCAGTCTGAGTGCTGCCAAGCTTTGACACATTCCACACGAATGTGTCCAATGGTATATTATCAGGTCCTACTGCCTTCCCCTTTTTCATTGTTTCAGAGCTTTTCAGACTTCATACTCACTAATATTTCCCACTTCCTGGTCCACAGTTTCTATGACCTCTACTCTTCTTTCTTTTTAATTCTCTTCATTCATTAACTCCTCAAAGTACTCCTTCCATCTTCCCATCACACTCTCCTCACTTGTTAGAACATTACATTTCTATCTTTAACAAGCCTAACCTGCTGCAAATCCTTTCCAGCCTGATCCCTCTGTCTTGCCAATTGGTACAAGTCCTTCTTGCCCTCTTTAATGTCCAGCCTCCCATACAACTCATCATACGCCTTCTGCTTTGCCTTAGCTACCTCCCTCTTTGCTCTACATTACATCTCCTTATATTCCTGTCTCCTCTCTTCAGTCCTTTCGCTGTCATATTTCTTCTTGGCTAACCTCTTTCTTTGAATGGCGTCCTACACTTCACTATTCCACCACCAGGTTTACTTATCATCCATTCTCTGTCCAGATGACACACCAAGTACCTTCCTACCTGTCTCTCTAATTACACTTGCTTTAGTAGTCCAGTCATCTGGAAGCTCTTTCTTACCACCCAGAACCTTTAACAGCTCCTCTCTGAATTTTTTTGCAACATTCTTCCTTCTTTAGCTTCCACCATTTGGTCTTCTCTGATTTTGCTCTTTTTCTCTTCTTCACAACAACAGTCATTCTACACGCAACCATCCGATGCTGTCTGACCACGCTCTCCCCTGCCACAACCTTATAGTCCCCAATCTCCATCAGGTTTCCTCTTCTACACAGAATGTAGTTGACCTGCGTACTCCTTCCTCCACTCTTATAGGTCACTCTATGTTCCTCCCTCTTTTGGAAATATATGTTGACTACAGCTATTTCCTTTCTCTTGGCAAAATCCACCACCATCTTTCCTTCCAGGTTTCTTTCCTTGACACCAAACCTACCCATCGCTTCCTCATCCCCACTGTTTCCTTTACCAATATGTCCATTCAGGTCTGCTCCGATCACCACTCTTTCCTCCCTGGGAATACTCTCTATCACTTCATCCAGATCTTTCCAAAATGTATCTTTCTCTTCCTCATCACATCCAACCTGTGGAGCATACTGACAGCATTTAGTATCAGACCTTCTACTTCTACCTTCTGGCAGATCACTCTATTTGACACTCTCTTCACCTCTACTACATTCTTTGCCATCTCATCCTTCAGGACGACCCCTACTCCATTTCTCTTCTATCCACACTATAGTAAAACAGTTTAAACCCTGCTCCAATGCTGCAAGCCTTTCTGCCCTTCCTCTTAGTCTCTTGGACACATAAAACATCTACCTTCCTTCTCTGCATCATGTCAGATCACATCATGTTATTGTCCCCACATTTAGAGTGTCCACCCTCAGTCCTACATTCTTGATTTCCTCTTCACCCTCTGTCTCCTGACACATTTCCCTCCTCGTGGTCTTCAACTAACAGTAGCACAATTTCCGCCGGCATCCTGTTTGTCATCAGCACCGGTGGCAGTCAGTGTTAACCCGGGCCTCGACCAATCCAGTATGGTTTCGCTTTGATGAACTCACGTTATGGTTTTGACCAAAGTGTTTTATATCAGATGCCCTCCCTGACTCAACCCTCACCATTTACCTGGGCTTGGGACTGGCACAAGAGATACACTGGCTTGTTCTCCCTAGTGTCTGGTTTTGAGTTTATTCTCATAATACTATGACTTTATTTTCGTATTAGTTTAACTTTATTCTTGTAATATTTCAACTATTCTCGTACGATTTTATTCTTGTAATTTACGGTTTCATTCTCGTAATACTAAGACTTTACTCTCATAATATTATGACTTTATTCTCGTAATTTTACGACTTTTTACTCGTAATGTAATTTAATTTTTTTTCTTAGCATGACCCTAATACTCCGTCATACATTAATCTGGCCTCCAGCTCTAATGTTAAAAATCTTGGTGTTATTTTTGATCAGGACATGCCTTTTAACTCTCATAATAAATACCTAGAACTGCCTTTTTCCACCTGCGTAATATCACTAAAATTAGAAACATCTTATCTAAAAATGATGCAGACAAACTGGTCCATGCATTTGTCACGTCTAGACTGGACTATTGCAATGGTTTATTATCTGGATGTCTGAATACTTCTTTAAAAAGTCTTCAGTTGATCCAAAATGCTGCTGCATTTTTAACTGGAGTTATTAAGTGGTATTAACTGGATTATTAACGTAATTTATTATTATTATTATTATTAAAAATTAATAATTATTAATATTAAATATCAACATAATTAATTTCATATTTAAATTATTAACTGGAGTTAGTAGGAGAGATCATCTCTCTCCAGTTTTAGTTTCTCTCCATTGACTCCCTGTTAAATTCAGAATTGAATTCAAAATCTTTCTTCTAACGTACAAAGCTCTCAACAACCTAGCTCCATCTTATATTACAGATCTTATTGTCCCATATTTTCTTAACAGAGAACTTTGTGCTCAGACTGCAGGTTTAATTGCAGTTCCTAGAGTTTCCAAAATCAGAATGGGTGCGACAAACTCATTCTTATAAACACCACCTACACATGGTCTTTATAAGACTTTATAAGCCTGAGAAGTCTTTTGGATGAAAGACGTAACATTTCAACCAAAAGAAACCATCCAGTGGACCTGAATTAACTTTGTTGGATTTTTCTACCTGGTTTATTGAGCATGAACTTTGATACTTTCAGAACTTCTCAGTTCTGTCTCCAATAAAACATTTAGATCTGGAAAAAAAAGTACAATATATATTCACAATTTAAAAGCATAAAGTAATCATTGAGCTTCTTTGGTGTAACATTTTCCAAGTATGAAAATATACCCTAAATCTTGGAGGGGGGGGGGTGTTGAGAAACACCTCAAATAGCAGAATTTGTGTATTTACTGTAAAACAAAAACAGGCAAGTCACTCGTGCAGGATCTTACAGTAAATTTTTATTCTTAGTTTAGTGCAGACAACACAAGGCTCAAACAGATATTCTGCTTTACTTTCTAGATCACTGAAATTGTTCACAAAGTGCAAAATGAACAATAGTCACATGAAAATGGTTCGATATGTGAGTGGTGTGAAGTGGAACACAGGTGATCCCTGATGCTGCCTGGGAAGACACTTGAGGCTGTCGTAAAACTGGGACACGACACATCACATGCACACAGCAACGTCTCGCTGAACACATTCCGAGAGGTATGACTCAGTTCTCCATAATTAATTTCATATTTAAAATATAGGGCTGAGTCTAACCAGATCAAATACAGGAGTGGGTTGATTGATATGTGACACTAAATGGAACGAGCCGGTGGTTTGTTTGAAACACACACACAAAGTATCCTGATGCATGCTCAATAATCCAGGTAGAAACATCTAAAAAAGTTAAATCTGGTCCTCTGGACATTAAAAAAAACAAAAAAACAAAGCAAATCAACGAAAAAAATGTAGAAACGAGGCCATCTTTGTGAAAAGAAATCGTCCATCGTTAAACAGGGGTGGA
The DNA here is from genome assembly GCF_014905685.2 of Nematolebias whitei. NCBI lineage: Eukaryota > Metazoa > Chordata > Actinopteri > Cyprinodontiformes > Rivulidae > Nematolebias > Nematolebias whitei. Next base: position 11,106,413 of record NC_056514.1, read on the forward strand.
GGCCTCCGGGTTCAACTGTCCCCCTCTTACAATGCTGTGATTGCTAGTCTCAGCCCTCTGTGAACAGTAAACAGCCAACAGTGTGCTAATGATCCATTGTTAGGCTGATGGTTCTTCTTGAGCATGTGATCAGCTGGTTTTGGTTGTCAGCAGCAAAACTGGTTGATCCACTCTGAGACGGTGCTATTTAAGAGACTGAGCTGAATACAGCTCCTCAGACTGAGGAAGTCTCTCAGATGAGAGACGAAACGTTTCTACATTTTTTTCGTTGATTTGCTTTGTTTTGTTTTTTTTGAATGTCCAGAGGACCAGATTTAACTTTTTTAGACACACACAAAGCTTCGCTCTATAAAAGAGAATGTTAAAGTGATGACCATGCACCTGACTCTGATCTGTTTATTATGACAAGACCTTGAGGTTATGTGCCTTTTGGTATGGAGATGATATGCCCAAGCTCTTTTAGGCTCTGCATAAAGACAAGAATAAGACAAAAAGACAAAAAAAACCCTCTACATCTCATCAAACTATACAAGCAATATGCTGATGTCCCCCGTTGTGTAGGGATGTGCATAATGAATGTTTGTATTTTTTGAGATGAGTGTTTTTTCAGACTGAAACTGAACAGGGAATGCAAGTAAACCTTAATGTGTTTGGTGCAAGATGTTCAAGTTGGAAGGAGTCACACTGTGGAGAAAAGCGGAGGTAGTTTTTTGTTTGTTTGTTTGTCAGAGGCAGTGCACAGTGACAGATCCTGGAATGTGGAGGGAGCAATTTTATCCAACACCAGGTGCAATGGAGGAGCCAGGGGGTGGCCAATGGTGGTAAAAGCCACCTTAGATTAATCTTGGGCCACCCCAGTCATTTGAGGAAACCAAAACTTTAAGCAATATAAAAACTAGAAAGCATAGTTTCCTCAAATGATGAGGATGGCCGGTTTACTTATACATAAATGTGTTGGTAGCCATCTTGGTTTTTGAGGTGGCAACCCAATTTTTAAAAAGGATCTTTCTTACGCCTAGATGTTGCCACAAACCAAAATGGAAGTCAGTAACTCACTTATTTTAAAAAGTATCCTCACAACACAGATAGAATGTATTTCCAAAACTCTTGGCTCTTTGACACGAGGGAGGGAGGGAGGGAGGGAGGGAGGGAG
>NC_056514.1:11107575-11113428 GCF_014905685.2 Nematolebias whitei
AGAGAGAGAGAGAGAGAGAGAGAGAGAGAGAGAGAGAGAGAGAGAGATTGTGATTGATTGATTGATTGATTGATTGATTGATTGATTGATTGATTGAGATTTTTAACAAAACTTTATTTACACAGTTATAAAAAAAAACAGTTTTAAAAACACTAGTAAAAAAACATGATCAGGACAAGCTTAAACTAGAGCGTTTACATTAAAAGCTTGTTGATTGTCAGTTCCTTCTGATCAGAGATGGTGCATAGAACATTTTTAAATCCCCACAGTTTCAAAAACCTTTCTAAATCCCCAGTGTCCCTGTGGAATTGAAACTCCAAGGCCAACCTGGCCCTGACGTTGCACCTCCACAGAGACACAGCATCGAGGTGAGGTCCATCCTGCAATCTGTCCCTGCGAGACAAATATATTGCCATTTTTGCCTCGGCGATTAAAAAATTTAAAATTTGGGACTTTCCTTTAGTGGCCCTGCTGTAAAATACACCGTTGATAAAAACAGATTGGGTAAAAACTGTGTCAAACAGGTTAAAAATCTTTGTTAAGAGGCTAAAAAAAACTGTTAGTCGAACACAATCCATAAAAACGTGAAAAACATTCTCTGGCAAATTGCAAAAAGGACACTCGTTTAAAACCCCGGGACTGATGACAGATAAAAAAGAGTTTGTAGCAATGGCGCCATGAAGGACCCTCCATTGAAGGTCACCAGTCCGTTTTTTAATCGGAGGTTTGTAGAGTGTCCTCCACTGGGGCTTCTGCTCTCCGAACTTGCCGTCCCAGACACAAACGGCTCTGTTGTGCAGAGTCCTCTTATTCAGCACTTTCACGTAGGTTCTGTAGAGTACTTTTTGCCCCGATCTGCATAAGTCCACCTTTGGGCCTGTGTCACGAAGAAGGGGACCGCTGCTGTCCCCGAGGTTAGGAACCAGGTGGGTGTCTGGAAACGGGTCCGTCGGATCAGGCGGGCGACCTTCCGCGGACCACAGCTGCAGGAGGTGCCCCTCTCTAGCAGTCAACCTCTCCCTCAACAGGTCCATGAAGCGCCGCACCAGTCTGGCAGACCGGACCCCGAGCAACGAGGCCACTTTCTGTACGCCGGAGAAGTCTGGTCCGGCCGTCTCCACCAGGCGCCTCAGGGTCACCGTCCCAGACCTGCAAAGCACCGTCGGCAGCCCTGGCACTGTGCTGTCAGAGACGTCCAGTCTCGCTCCACAGACTAACGGTTCTTCTAAAAGCCAATGCAGAGAATTATTCGTTTTTGTTCTGTCGAATTTAAAAGGGGAACATAATTTAAAAACACTCTGATAGAACTTGGGTAGCCCCGTTAGCTGTAAACGGTCAACATTAGTTAGAAACAGAGCCGCATCCAGCCCCAACCCGCTCACTCTTCTGAGGATGCAGCTGGCCACGTCTCTCCACACTGTATCAGCAGGTCCTGCCAGGTATTTTTGGAGGAACTGCATTCTAAAAGTTGCCGTCCTGCTGGCCAGATGGACAAGGCCCTGTCCCCCCTCCTCTCTTGGTAAAAACAAAACCGACTGTGGCACCCAATGCCGACCTTTCCAGAAAAACTCCACCATCTCAGACTGTAGTTGTTTCAACAGGTCTGGAGGTGGGTCTAAAACGGCCAGTTTATGCCACAACTGCGATGCGACCAGGTTGTTCAAAACTAGCACTCTGCCTCTGTAGGACATCTGGGAGTGCAGCCATTTCCATTTTTGTATTTTATCCTCAAACTTTTCTTTAACGTTTACCCAGTTTTTCCTGATCGCATCGTTATCTCCCAGGTAGACACCGAGATATTTAAACCCGTCTCTCCTCCACTGGAGGCTTTGAGGGAGAACCGGGAGTCCTTCAGGCCACTCACCCACGGCGAGGGCTGTGCTCTTTCCCCAGTTCACCCTCGCAGCGGACAGGGTGGAGAAACTTTCGGTAACTTTTTTTAAAATGTCTACGTCCTTCTGGTTTTTGATAAAAACAACAACGTCGTCAGCGTAGGCGGATAAAACCACTCTGTTGTTAAAACCGGGTGTAATAAAACCACGGACCTTTGCTCGAATCTTTCGGAGGAGGGGTTCCAGGGAGAGTGCGTAGAGCATCCCCGAGAGCGCGCAGCCCTGCCGAACGCCTCTACACACCTTAAAAGGAGCACACAAGCTACCGTTGATCTTCAGCACACTCTCAACACCACTGTACAGCACCTGGATCTTAGCTATAAAACCAGCGTCGAACCCGAACTTCCCCATAGTTTCCCAGAGAAAGCCGTGCTCGACGCGGTCAAAAGCTTTTTCTTGATCAAGTGAGACCAAGGCTGTGTTCAGGCCCAATGAACTGGAGACTTCCAAAACGTCTCGAATCAGATAGATGTTATCTACCATGGACCTGCTGGGGACGCAATAGGTCTGGTCCCGGTGGATGACCTGCTCCATAGCTTCTCTCATTCTGGTAGCCAAGACCTTGGAGAGGATTTTATAGTCGGTGCAAAGCAGGGACACCGGGCGCCAGTTCTTCAGGTCCTGTAGGTTCCCTTTTTTGGGCAGGAGAGCGATGACCGCTCTGCGGCACGACAGCGGGAGTGAGCCGGCGTTCAGGCTTTCGTTGAAGACACCCAGTAGATCCTCTGCCAGGATGTCCCAGTAGGCTTTGTAAAACTCTACGGTGAGTCCATCTATACCGGGTGCCTTCTGGCCTTGCATGCTTTGGAGGGCCGTGCGGAGCTCGTGAAGTCCCAGGGGGCGCCCCAGATGGGCGTTGGTCTCCTCAGAGACCTGGGGTAGCTCACTGCAGAACTCTCCGAACAGTTCGTCCTCTCTCTCGTATTCGCTTTGGAATAACGAGGAGTAAAACTCCACGGCCCTCCTCCTGATCTGGCCTGGCTCACTCAGCTGCTGCCCGGTGTCCGATAGCAGAGAGTGGATCTCTTTTCTCTGCCCGTTTTTCCTCTCCAAGCCAAAGAAAAAGCTAGAGGGAGCATCCATTTCTGTGATGGTCTGCATCCGGGACCTGACCAACACGCCCTGGACCTTCGCGTCCAGCAGGTTGGTTAAGGCTAACCTTTTCTCTTTGAGAGCTTCAAAGTGCTCTCGGTTTCCTGTGGATTCACTGAGTTGTACTAGCTCCACTATATCAATCTCCAGATCCTTGATAGATCTGGTGATGTTGCGAGTGACGTTGAGAGTGTGCTGCTGACACAGCAGTTTTATTTCAACTTTACCGTGGTCCCACCATTGTTGCAAACACGTAAAATTTCTCTTCCTCTGTCTAAAACCCGTCATAAAATAACTCAGAATCTCCTTAAACCTACGGTCATAAGTTAAAACTGAGTTAAAATGCCAGTAGGCGCTCCTAGGTAAAATGTTTCTGATAAAAACTTTACCTAAAATCAGCGAGTGGTCTGTAAAAGCTACTGGTAAGATCTGACAAGCTTTAAACACGTTAAAATGATGTTTAAAACAATAAAAACGGTCGAGGCGAGCCAGCGAAATGCGATTTTCTTTAAGGTGGGACCACGTGTACAGCCTGGAGCCTGCGTGCATCCTCCTCCATACGTCCACCAGGCCGTGAGACGCGATCAGCTGTCTCAGGACACGCTGGGCTGCCGGATGAGGCTCTGCATGATTGCGGTCCAGAGATTCGTCTTCGGTGCAGTTAAAATCCCCACCTATAAAAACATAGTCCTCAGTCCCACAATCTCCCAACCTCTCCCCAATTTCTTCTAAAAAACGTTTTTTCTCTGCATTGGTGGTGGGAGCGTAAATGTTGATAAAAACTACATTAAAATGATCAAAACAAGCTTTGACTAAAAGACATCTACCTTGAACAATGTGTCGTGTCTCTATGTGACTGGGAGTGAAGGACTTTGTAAAAAGGATTCCCACGCCTGCACTCTTAGACGTGCCGTGGCTTAAAATGGCCTCTCCTTTCCACTCCCTGCGCCATTCTGCATCATTTAGTGCATCACTATGTGTCTCTTGAAGGAAGAGTACATCGATCTTTTTATAGTTTATGGTCTGATAAATAAATTCACGTTTCAAAACTTCTCTTGCCCCGTTTGTGTTTAAAGATGCTATTTTAAAAGTATCCATGGGTAAAAAGTTAAGAAGCGTGTACCATAAAACTATAAAAATTATTAAAACGTGTGTGTATGTCATTGTTCAGAAGTGTTTACGTGCTGTGCTCATTAATTTCTTCAGTCTGTAAACTTGTTGGTCAGTGAGGCCTGATTCCTGTTTGTGCCTGATGTGATGCCTGGCTGAGGAGCAGAAAGTCCTTAAGTTTGGGAAGTGGCTTTCTATTTTGACTCCTCTCAGCCCTTTGGTTTGTTGTAGGAAGGTGAGGAATAATTCTGCAGGGTATCTTGGTTCACTTTTGTCAGCTTGTGAGGCACGGGAGGACTCACTGAAATCAGAACCCCAGCCCTCACTGTCGCTGTCTGATCCCTCTTTCTCCTCTGCAGCTATTTTGCTGAGCTGTTTGCTGGCATGTGCAGCAGCGTCTGTATTTTTTCTTTTACCTCGTCTCTTCACCTGGGTTGGGGCCCCCAACTCCATATCCTCTATAACAGCCCCTGCTTCCCCCTCCACACCAGCTCCTGACCTCTCACTTTTCTGTCTTGCACCTTTTATTTCTCCATCCACCTCCACTTTCTCCTCCCGATCACCACACACTAACTCTTCATCGCCCTCCTGCATTTCTCGTTCTCCGTTGTTCACCCCCACCTCCCCCCGAGCCTCCTTTCCACCCTCCACAACAACTCCGTTCTCTCCACCACCACCACACACCTCCGTGCTGCCACCCTCATCCCCACACACACCCGTGCCCCCACCCACAGCTGGCAACTCGTCACTATTACAGACCTTGTCAGTGGGCGCCGCGAACTCCTCCGCAGCAGCGGCGGGAGGGGGACCAGCGGCAGCCGCGGAACCCCCCGCAGCAGCCGCGGACCCCCCCGCAGCAGCCGCGGACCCCCCCGCAGCAGCCGCGGAACCCCCCGCAGCAGCCGCTGACCCCCCCGCAGCAGCAGCGGGAGGGGCACCCGCAGCAACGGGCAGAACCGGCCCGGCCCTGTTTGGACACATTTTTATCACGTGCCCCTCCTGTCCACATCCAAAACACTTCATATTTGCAGAAGTCGCGAATAAGAGGTATTCAAAATCGTCAAGCTTTACATGAAACCTAACGTTGAATTCTTCCCCCCGTTTATTAAGAATCATGAACAGTTGTCTCCTGTGAGAGACAACGTGCTTGAGAAGGGGGGATTTACACCCCGTCAAGATTTTCTTGATCGGGGACACCACCTTCCCATGTCTGGACAACTCCTTGATTAGGAACTCGTCACTAATAAACGGGGGGACATTAGACAAGGTGATCTTCGTGGCTGGCAGCATCAGTGGTGACACCTGTAAAAACAAGTCTCCCACTGATATGCCAGCCTCGACCAGCTGCTGAGCTTTCTCCTCGGTGTCGACAAAAATCACTACAGCCCCGTTCATGCGGGCTGCAGATTTAATGGACCCGTGTCCAACCACCTCCCCCACCGCTAAACAAACTTCCTCCACGCTGCACGAAGAACCGGCACCCACCTTGATGCCGTTCTTCCGTGTCAGCGTGGAGAAGTTCCCCGTGCTTCCCACCACCATGGTGTCTAGGCGCCGGCCAGCCAGGTGCACCTGACGGCCACACCCAAACCAAAAAAGAAAAACCTTAAAACGTGGCGAAACTAACACAAAATAACAATTTAAACAAATAACATGAAACCCAGTGAAAACAGTGATAAAGAAAAGTTAAAGATTTAGAATATGCGATAATTCTTACGATCTCCCTTCCTCAGCTCCTCCACACACACCTTCCTCTCAC
>NC_056514.1:11113828-11129680 GCF_014905685.2 Nematolebias whitei
GGGCGGGCTCAACCTGGGTGTCTTCTTGCCTGGCGGTGGCCGCGGCATGGTGCTTGGCTGGGGGGCTGGGCTGTGGGGGGCTGTGACTGGGGTGGGGTATATTGGGGGCTCTCGTGTGGGGGGCTCTGTGCTGTGGGACCGGGGGAGTCTGGGCTCGCTGGGTGTGTGCCCTCACTTGCATGGGGCGCTCTCGCTGTGGGTGTTGTTATGGGTGGACTGGTCTCTTGCTTTTTTGGGGTGGGGGTGCGCTCTTGGTCGCTGTGGTGCTCTATCTCTGACTGTTTGGGCACTCCTGGCTGATTGTCCCAGTTGGGGTTTGGTGGCCTCTCTGGTTGGGGGGCTGGGTGTTGGGCTGGGAATTGGGTTGGGGCGTCTGGACGATTTCGGGATGGGGCTGGGTTGCTGGCCCTGGTTCTGGTTGATCCTCGGGGGCTATGTGCCAGTCCGTGGCCTTGATCCCTGGTGGTGCGGCTGCCACCTCCTCCTAGGTATCTCTGTTAGAGCCTCTCTCCCCTGGTGGATCTCGGAGAGTGGGGGTGCCTATTGGGGTCAGTGGGGGAGCTGGTCCCCTGGGGGGGCATTGCCACCTCAGTTCACCTCCCCATCCCGACGTCCTCCTCCGCCCACTCCACCACACCACCACTCAAACAGGGTTTTGGGGTTCAGGTGCACTACTGAGCTACGGGGAGAATCATCCATCTCCGTGGCTGGTGGGGTCCTGGGCCCTAATTTTAATATACAACCTAGACACTCACTTAACACTCTCACGACACATGCATATATAGGATCTGGAGTGGGCACATGGTCGCACTTAGGTGGTGGGATGTACAATCATTTCCACCTCCCGGACCTATGCCCACTCTCATATGTAGCATGTAGACATTTAGGGTTCTGGGCAGAGATGAGGGGTGAATGGGCGCCGCCTGCTCTCTGGGCTGTGGGTGGGCTTTGGGCCTTGGGGGGCGGTTGGTGATGGGGCCGGTGCTCCGGTTCCCCCTGGGCTGTTCCGATTCTTTTAATCTAGGTTCCTGGTTGCGATGGCCAGCACTTTGACCGGGGTGGCTGCCGGCTTTCGGCGGGGGGTCAGCTATGGTAGTGTACGTGTGGTCATTGGTGGTGTAGGGCGGCAGTTGGGGGCGTGGCTTCGCCTCATCAGGGCACTGGCTGGTCTTCCTGTGTGGCATTTGCGGTGGGGGTGCTGTGTGTGTGGGGGGTGCGTAGGTGGCGTGTTGGGGCGTCTCTGGGCCTATGGCTGCAGCTCCCTGTTGCTCTGCCCCTTGGGCTGGGGCCGGCCTGTGGTCGCTGTCAGGTAGATGGTGCATGCGGTCGGCTGTGTGTGCCTGTTTGTGGCTCAGGTTGGGTTTTTGGTGGTCCCCCCTCTCTTGGATCAATTTGGGCCCCACGTTTGGTGTGGGGCCCACTCCCCCCGGTCATGCCCCCCCTTTGGCGGAGGCCCCCTTGCCGCCGGTGCATTGGTGGCTCTCGGCATCTGGGCTGGGTGGTGGGGTGTACGTCGGTCCGCCCTGGTTGCTGCCTGGTGGGGCCTGGGTGCCCTGGCTCTGTCGGGGCTCTGCTGGGGGGTGGTATGGCCTCGGGGCTTGGGGCTCGGTGTCCATGGCCGGATCTACTTGGGTGGGGGGGGGGCATGGGTTGCCGGCCGGACCTGTGGGCTCATCGCTGCAGCTTCCTGGAGGCTCTGCATTGTGGTTGCTGGGGTCACCCGGTTCTTTCCTCTGCTCCTCTCTGGGGGGGTGCGGTTCTCCCTGTTGGGAGACTCCTGGGGCTCCGGGCCTGGGGGCCGCTGTGTGTCTGTGGCTCCGGTTCTTCCTGTGTTGCCATTGTGTCCTGGGGGGGGCGGGTCTGTGGGCCCCCGTATCCACTATTGGGCATTCTTTTGGAGAAATCTGGTGGTGGCGGGCGTGCTTGCGCGGGTGATTGGATTCAGGTGCTTTGACAGATGCACACTAGGTTGGGTAGTGGTGGAAGCTAGATGATTCCTTGTGCCATGTCGAATGTTTCATGGTGATATTGTGGGTGGCATTGTGCTGTGCATGTTGTTTTGTCGTGGTGCTCTCTCGTTTTATCTATTTCTCTTTTATTTATTTTTTTCTTCTTTCTTCTTTCTTTAATAAAAAAAAAATTGAGCGATGATGATAAGTTCATTGAAACACTTCACAATGTTTCTACACTTAAACTGAGCTAAAAAAAAAAGAATGTAGTGGTGTCTTCTATGGTAAAGTGTGATACTCTCCACTTTAACAGGCCCACTTGTTCAGTTACATGTTAAACCAAAAAGCTAATCAGACAATCACATGACAGCAACTCAGTGCCTTTAGGCATCTAGACAGGATGCAAAAAGGGACCTTGCAAGGGAGAAAAATGATTTAAGGGACTTTGAACATGACATATTGTTCTGAGTATTTCAGGAATTGCAGGGATTTCCACACAACCATCTCAAGGGTTTACAGAGACTGGTCCAAAAAAGTATAGTATGGTGTTGTTGTATAAGTACAAAGTAATAAATAAGCTAAAACGAACAGAAAACTAAGACAAAAAATACCCAACGGACTCCTCAAAATTGGACAATGAGAAATGAGGAAAAAATTTAACTCACTGGACTCCAACATCCTTCACCGTCACCAGATTAGTTCAGATTCCAGCTTTAGGATGTGGAGGACCATGATATGTCTCAGGAATGTGCAAATGGTATATTGGCAATAAAAATAAAAATCTCTGACAAATGTTTCCAACATTTTGTTAAATCTATGCCACAAAGAATTAAGGTGGTTCTGAAGACTGAAGGGGTTCAAGTCGTTACTCGCAAGATGGACCTAATAAAGTGGTTGAGTGTAGGTTGTGGAGGGAAAAAAGGTTTGCAAGCTCAATCATCCAGGTAAATAAATCACAAAAAAAAGTTAAATCAAGTCTTGTGGATGGTTTCTTTTTGGGAGAAATGTTTCGTTTTTTCATCCAAAAGACTTCATCGGTCTGAGGCTTGTCACCAAGAACTGTCATAGATAGCACCTTATTGATGTGCTTCAAACCAACCTGCTGTGGATTTCCCAGAAACTGGTTTTATACATACAAAAAGAGGCCCATCCAAAACAATCAATCATCAGTGCATAACTATCAAATGTTTTAGGCCTGATGACCAACTTGCTACTCACAGAAACCTCCCGAGGACACCTGATTGATGAAGTCTTTCGGATGAAAGACGAAACATTTCTCCCAAAAAGAAACTGTCCAGACGGCACGATTTAACCTTTTTTTGTAGATTGTGGAGGGTTTTGAGTGTATAAAACTTCCATATGTAGGTTGTGGTGGCAAGGTGGAGTGTGGTGACTTTGTATCCATAGCATGGATTGGGTATCAAGATGGTGAAGTAGGACTGCCTCATGTCTTGGCATGGCAATAAAAACAACCTAGTGCAGACATGGGGCTGAGATGGTGTAGAGGTATGGCAACCAACTTGGAACCAGAAAGTTGCAAGTTCAACTTCCCGCCATGCCCACATGTCGTGGTGCTCTTGAGCAAGATACCTAATCCCTAATTGCTCAACGGGCGCTTGCATAGCTGCTCACTGCTCCACCTGGGTGTATCCCAGGTGTGATGGGTTAAATGCAGAGAACTGATTTCATCATTATACAGAAGCATACAATGATGACAACACATAGCACTTTACTTTTACTTTACATACCCTTAAACAAAGGAGGAGGTCTCAGATGGAGCTTTAGGCCTGATACCCAGTCAGTTTCACTCCAATGAAGAACTCCAATCATGTGACCAGAGTGGCCCATCTGTGAGTCATGACTACAAAAACCCTAATGAGCTTTTATTATGAGGACTGATAGGGCAATCTGCATGTGAATCTAGCTTACAGAAACCTATAACTCAAACTCCACTCTCCATTATCTGAATTGATGAGAAGCCAAACATCTTCAGTTACAAATTAAAGTCTAGTTGTTTTGTATACATTTTTTTATTGAATTTTTTTTATTTCCCATGTCCTGGATGACTGAGAATCTTCACCAGCATTTTACATAGCCATGGCACTATTGCCACTAGTAGGGCTTCTTCTATTGTATTGCTGCATCCTGACATGATTCAATGGTAATGCCAGGGAAGGCATATAAAACACAGTGAAGGTGCAGGAAAGTATCTTAAGAATGCAACAAAATTCCCTCTGATGAATCCTAAGTGTGGGACTCGACTGCCTTCACACTAAAAGAAAGTTAGTTGTGATCCATGTTCAGCAGGTTATGTAGGTCATGGAGACAGTAACAGAGTCGTCATTCAGTGTGAAGGGTGCCACAGTTCTTTTACGATTGTTAAAAATACTTAAAGAGTAAATTCACATTTACTTAATACATCATAAAGTTAGGGTGCAATAACAGTTTATGTAATTTATCTGTTTTGTGATTTAATGTGCAACGTGATATTTTTCTTTTAAAGTTCATTCTAAAGTACCAGCATGGGATGCTTTAGAAATGTTTTTTGTTTAAGTCCATCATACGCTTGACCTAAGACCCTGAGAGATGCATCAGTGTTCAGCTGATCGACGACTATCAAGTTTTCAGCTGTTATCTCTAGGAATTACCTTGTTGCTGCTAAAATACCATTTTCTATCTGTCAAACTGTCTTTGGCATAAATTGAACAAAAAAGAATCAAACTTTCTCTAAAATTAGTTACAAACTGGACAGCAAATACAGCTGAGTTTTAAAGATGATGAAAGAACTTATACATAGTGATTGAGATTATGTAGCTTCACTTAAGCTTAAAAAACTCTGACTACATGCAGTAAGAAGCAACAAATGACATGGAATGACAGATGGAAAAACTAATGACGGCACAAGATGGACAAGGCAAAACAAGGCTGTAACTTAGTTGCATGGGGTTGAGCTCTGTTGTGTAGACTCGGTATCACCTCTGTCACAGACACAACTTTTATGACGTCCTTCTTTGAATCACACCTGTAGTTAACCCCTGGAAGTCGCTTTAACTTTATGACAATTAATTTTCCTTAGAGGAGAAATCCACCACCTAATTAAACTGATTAAAAATACTTAAAAATACTTAAAAATATATATGTATTGTTTTCCACATTAAACTACTCAGTCTTTTAGAGCTGCCTAAAATAAATACATCAAATTTAAATGATTTTATATGAACTCTTTAAGGGTCTTAAGTTAAAAAGAAAACCCTCCACATTTCAAATTTTCAAATCAACAAAATATTTACTTTATGGCAAATTAAAAAAAGGCAGTTAATCCCAAGACTATGCTTTGTTGTTTTGACAATTTAAAAAAATTAAAGTCTGGAGTTTTATAAAGATCCTTCTGGTTAGAGCTGTCATTTCTGACCCAAACCTGGAACCCGGTCATAATAATGTGCTTAATGTGTGGGCCGGGTCGATGCTGGGCTATTGATTGCGTCAGCAGACGTATATGGCTGACGATCCAATTATATGGCAACGTGGCTTGCCATACAATCACCAGCTGCATGCAGCCATTTGACCGTGTGCTGACCCGCCAGTTGAAAAAAGTTTAAAAAGGTTCAGTTAAGCTTCAGATGGACTACTGCCAGTGATCCATCAAAGCCCAAATGGACGTTCAATCAGCTGCTGCACTCAGCAGTTGTGCGTGGCCGACAACCCAAACAAGGTGAGATCCCAAAATATCCTTGCAGACATCAGAGCAGGGTCCGTGTCTGAATAATGCAGAACGCAGGCAGAAACTGGGATTTAATGCGCTTTGACGGCCATGAAAAGACAAACACCCCCTCAGCTCCGATCTTCTGCCCCCTTAGCCTCACACATCCGCCGACCGTTATAAGCAGTCAAAGCTTAATTAAAAATGTTTTTTTTTTTTTTTCCGAGTTCGGACCTGTAGTTACTGTTAACTCGTCGGGTGAGATTCGGAAATGATGGCTACGGGTCCCGCTGGGCCGGGTTGGATTTTTTTAGGCCCAAATGCAACTCTACTTACGGTTCTGTAGATGAAAATGAGGCCTTGTTTCAGTCAAACACTCCTGTCTCTCTGTGATCAGACAAGGAAGGTTTTTTATCTAATCATTTTTTTATTACTATTTTTATGAGGTCCTCCTTTGGCAAAACCAATGGCAGTCAGCTGCTGTCAGCTGTGGAATGTCCAGTTCTGCAACCTGCATGCATATCAAACAGCTTTTTAGTGCTAAATGTTTACTTGTACACATTATAAGTGAGATTTTGCTCTTTACGTCCAAACTAGAACAATTTTATCAGACAAGATGAGAGGCAGGGCCATGCAGCTCTGCTGGCGTGAGCTAAATTCTGTCTTGGTAAATTATTTTTATAGAGGCTCTCAAATGTAAACACAAAGCACCACCTAGTGAGCCAATATAAAAATATAAAGTATAGGGATAGATATTAAAAAAAAAATACTGAGAAGGATGCATTGTTTAATGATGTGATAAAAATGTGATTAACAGGTATATTTACAGTGATTTTAATGTGGTTAATTTTCCTCCTCAGGAACACGAGTGTAGTAAAGTTACTGTGGTTATGAGAGCATCTGGAAAAAAATCTGACAAAATAAAAAAGTAGAAGAATTTTTAGACTTTGTCAAAAAATGTACTTATATATTGCACCAAAAATAAACACATTAATTAATTAATTAATAAACAAACTAATAAAACAGACAAAAATTAATGTGTGGCAGATTTTTTTCCCATATGATTTTTAAAGGGTCACCAGTCTGACTGTGTTGCAAACGTTTCAGTTTTGTGAAGGTTGTTTCACGTGAGTTTTCATTTGACTTGACCTCTATGTGTTTGGACTGTGGATGGAATGTGAATGAGCTGACACAAACTAACAATAATGAAAACATTAAACAATGAAAACCAACTGGAAGTGATCTGATTTAAATAAAGTGTTTAGTTTCTTGGACATTAGATATTGAGCACAGTGTCCTTGAAGATCCATAAAATACTGGTTGGAACTTTAAATGTCATGAAGTACATTACTGATTCAGTTCTACCTGAAGTTATTTTTCTCATAAAGGGGTCTGAAGTACCATTAGGGTCTTAAAGGTCAGTGTGGTTTAAGGGCAAAGTTAAAGGCAGAAACACTCAAACATTTAAAAATTGATTTGTGATTACAGAGCAGCTGCTCCAAGCTTAAAAAGCTATACTGTGGTTTCATTTTTCCATGGGCCAGTCCGTATATTTCCTGTGGTATCTGACCCAAACAAGCCATCTTCTTGCAGACTCCTGTTTCGGCCAATGGCTCCCCGGCGGCTGACAGTGGCTTGCTGTCGAGGCAGTGTGTTTCTTGGGAAGCCTCTCTGCTCCACATTTAGATAGTGATTCTCCTTGTTTTGGTCTTCTGTCGTTGACATGCAGCTGTAAGGGTTGTGATCTTGCTGATGCTGCAAGGTTAGGGAATCAGGTTTCTCACAGAAGGCTGCATTAGGACTGGAGCTGTACATGTGCCACTGGCAGTAATGGGGCCCTTGAGAACGTATAAGGGGACTGTGACAGGAAGCTGTGCTGTCATGCACGTTTTGGGCATGACTAAGGTAGAATGTCTCTGAGTCTTGTACACTGTGGCAAGACATTTGGCATTGCAAAGTGTAGGAAGAAGCTATCTGCTTATCCAAGTGAGGGCTGGTACTGGGAAGCTGGAGATCTGGGTGTGGGCTGTTGGAAACCATTGATGGCTCATCAGGGTGCTGTAAAGCCTGTTGGCTGCCCACTTGGGTGCTGTGCACACTTCCATCCATACTGGATGAAATCATGTGTGAACGGTAGTCCTGAAGACGTGGGCGGATAAAAGAGCGTGACTTTTCTCTGTCAGTAAGGCAGCTCTGTAGAGGAAGAGTTGGACGAGGCAGCTCATCTGAAAGTGTGTGTGTACGTGATGAGGACACCGGCTCAATGAGAGGTGGGATGGGAGATGCAGAACTCATGACAGTGACACAACATGAACCCATGTTGCTTGGAGTTGGGCTTAAAGGAGGCGGAGTGATTTTGTCAAATGAACTCTGCAAAAGATGGGACGAAAGCAAGGGCTGCTTGCCTGAGCAAGGTGAGCTCAAGTGGCAGTGTGGCAGGTGGGGTTCCTGCTTCTGACTCTGGCCCTCAATATTCCCAGCTTCTGTCTTGGCTTTAGATGGGCAACAAGCCCACCAACTATTCCACACATCATCACGTTTGGCACAGTGCTGAATGAGAAGAAAAAGTCCTAGAGTCACACAAAAAGCTCCATACAGGCAGCTGAACACCATATCCAGGAAATATCCGAGTGACACTGCTAATGCTCCCAAAGCCCACGTAGACAACAACAGGAAGAGGGTAAAAGCCGTGGCCCATAGCTGGGACTTGAATGACTGTTCATTAGCCAGTACTGATACGCCGGCAGAAAATGGTGGACATTCTCCAGCAGCTCCCGCAGCCCCTCCTCTGCTAGGGTGACAACGATCTTCAGTAGACTGATCCTCACACCGAACCCGCAACTCATACCTCCTTTCCGGGTGGTGCTTCAACTGGATGTAGGTGTACAAGAAGTACATGAACATGATCAAGACTAGAAGACCCACTGGAGCATAAAAGCCTCCGAGGCTTGGCTCCCATGCCATCCAGCAACTGAAAATAACACAAAGTGACTAATGTTGATGACTGACACACAACAGAAAAATAATTGTGTAGACAGGATACTTACAACAACGCATCATCTCTGCTGCCATAGTTCTCCAGATCAAACACTGCTGTAACTCCAACAATTATCAGAGGGATCCCGTCACATACCAGATAAAATCTGCAACACCAGAAAGTTCAAATGACATCAAATAAACTATGAATGACAATGTGGGTTTGTCTGCCAACAGAAAGGACCACCATCAAACTGAGAGAGAGTTTGAAGGTTGAGCAGTGATTTTCAAATATCCAACAGTGAAAAGAGTATATAAATCTGAAAGTAATGTATAGAAGTACATTTTCATATGACTGTCATTTTGATGAGCATCTGTCATATTTTTTACTGGTGCCTGGTATTTATTTGCTGTTTACACTACTACAAGGTTGTTTCCCAACCACCATGGTGCCTTTCAAGACAGGGAGCATTTTTCTTCACACCTGCACAAATAGTTTCAGAGACCGCTACATCTGCTTCCGCCACAGTTTTATTTAGAGGAGAACCACCTTCTTCTTTCTGCTGCTACATTTATGGGTCTGCCTACATCTCCCAGCATCCTTCTCTGTCAAATAAACCCTCTGCAGTTCCTCCTTCATTACATCCATGAACTTTAACTATGATCTTCCTCCCTTGCAGTTTTATGTTTAATAGTAAATAGTATGTTTAATTTAATTCATCAAACCAGCTTTGACTCTAAAATTTTGGGAGTTACAGCTGGACCTCATAGTCTTTGTTTTTATCCATACAATCACTTTATTATGATTAAAGTCTCAACAAATTGACCTCACTTAACCTTGTTTGTGGTGTTGTTGTTTAAAGAAGTAATGTCTGAAATTAGGACCGTCTAACAGCCTGTCAATATAATGTTCTTCATCACATTTTCTTTCAAAGCATAATGAGGCAGAGACTGATTATTACATTTGTAAAGACAACTTTGGTGCTGTTTAGTTTAGACCCTCACCTCATCTCACCTGGACAGTGAGAATCTTGGAGGGGAAGTAACAACCCTGTCTGCTTTTGTGTCTTTATTTCTTCTCTTGCTTATTATGACAGTAGGTTATACAAAATCACAAGAGCACATGCACACATTGGAGATTTTTTGATACAGAATATTTCTCTGTTAGCAAACTTGCATCAATCACTGTTTTCTTTTTGTCTTAAATGTTTATGACAAAATAAAATTATCTGCTGCCTGGGAGCAGTCAACATTTTAATGGAGACTCCTGAATTCATTTTCTTTTTAATTCAACCTTTATTTAAACAGATAAATCACATTGAGCCTCGAAGACTCATTTACAAGTGAGATCTGTTTGGACAGACAATACAGCCTGATTTGTGTTTGTACTGTTTTTGTCATGATGAGCTCTCTGAATTGTCAAAAATAATAACTTCATTCAAACCATCCACATGTCTGCTAGATCTCATCCTAACCAGACTGTTTAAAGAGGTATTTCCTTTAATTAATAATCATGTCTTGGATCTACTTAATTTGTCTCTAATAAACGGTTACATACCACAGCACTTTAAGATTGCTGTAATTACAGTAAACCTTTAAGAAACATAACCTTGATTCAGGAATCCTAGCCAATTATAGATCTATATCTAATCTAACTTTCAGCTCAATAATCCTAGTTACTGCTCAGTTGCGTGATCATCTGCAAAGAAATAATCTGTTTAAAGAGTTTCAGTCGGGGTTTAGAGCTCATCATAGTACAGAAACAGCACTAGTAAAAGTCACTAATGATATTCTCATGGCCTCCGACAATGGACTTGTGACTATACTGGTCCTGTTAGACCTCAGTGCTGCATTTGATACAGTTGATCACAATAGTTTACTACAGAGGCTTGAATATGATGTTGGAATTACAGGAACTGTTCTAAAATGGTTTTAATAATATCTATTTGATAGATTCCAGTTTGTAAATGTAAATAATGAATCTTCATCATAAACCAAAGTTAGTCATGGAGTTCCTCAGGGTTCAGTGCTTGGACATTACTCTTTACTTTATATATGCTTCCATTAGGTAAAGTTATTAAACAGCATGGGATACATTTTCATTGTTATGCTGATGATACACAATTATATTTGTCCATGAAACATAATGAATCCAATCAGCTACTTAGACTTCAGCATGTCTTAAAGACATAAAAACCTGGATGACCCTTAATTTTCTCCTGTTGAACACAGACAAGACTGAGGTTTTGGTTTTTGGACCTGAGCACCTTAGGAATTAATTTTTCAGTCTTTCTCCTTCTTTAGATGCCATTAATCTGTCCTCCTGCTCTAATGTTAAAAATCTTGGTGTTATTTTTGATCAAGACATGTCTTTTATCCCCACATTGAAAACGTTACTAGAACTGCCTTCTTCCACCTGTGTAATATCGCTAAAATTAGAAACAGCTTATTTAAAAATGATGCAGAAAAACTGGTCCATGCATTTGTCACGTCTAGACTGGACTATTGCAATGGTTTATTATCTGGGTGTCCAAATACTTCCTTAAAACGTCTTCAGTTGATCCAAAATGCTGCTGCCAGAGTCTTAACTGGAGTTAGTGGGAGAGATCATATTTCTCCAGTTTTAGCTTCTCTCCATTGGCTCCCTGTCAAATCCAGAATAGAATTCAAAATATTCTAACCTACAAAGCTCTCAACAACCTAGCTCCATCTTATATTACAGATCTTGTTGTTCCATATTTTCCTAACAGAGCATTTTGCTCTCAGACGGCAGACTTACTTGTGGTCCATAGAGTTTCCAAAAACAGAATGGGAGGCAGATCCTTCAGTTATCAGGCTCCTCTCTTGTGGAACCAACTTCCAGTTTCTGTCCATGAGGCTGACACATTGTTCAGTTTTAAGACTGGGCTTAAGACTTTCCTTTTTGATAAATCCTATAGTTAGAGTTGGCTTGTTATTCTGCTTAGACTACTAGAGGAGAAATTGACCTCATTTCCTTAAATGAATTGTTTAAATTGAATAGTTTTCATTTGATATTATTTCTATCTTAACATGTGATTCTTGACCTGCCATTGTGTATCTGTCATGGTTTCCTGTTCCTCTCGAACTCAGCTAGTTGAAGCAGATGGTTGTTTCTCCTGAGCCTGGTAAGTGAGTGCTGGTGAGTCCTGAGCTAAAAGTTTCTTCCTCATGATGGAGTTTTTCCTTTACACTGTCGCCTTCATGCTTGCTCAAGATGAGAGTTCTGTGATGGAGTTAAACTCAAAGCAGTCTGCTCCTCAGATAATGTTAAATTATTATTTTTATGAGTGTTTCTGTTCAGTGCCCTGAGACGACTTCTGTTGTGACATGGCACTCTATAAATAAACTGAATTGAATTGAATTGTTTATCTGGCAACCCTGCTGATGCTGATACTGCTCAGTTGCATTATGTTTAGCATGTTTAGTGTCAGCATTTTCACAGTTGTGTCCAAACTGGCAATTGCACAAATATACTTATGGGCCTACGATGTTGTTGGTTTGCTCCTATTTGTTGAAAAAAGGTGAGTAGCACAAGAAACTCTGCTCTCTGCCAGTTATTGTAGCTGTTAGTGCAAAAAATTTAGATTGCAGCCATCTGATGTGCGCAAGTATGACTTCACACCTGTGTTGTATTTCACTCGTCTCCTGGGGGGTTCCCTCAAAAACCTCCACTCAGAGACCAGGATTCAGAAACCTTTGGTTTCAGAAAGAACTAGGACTGTTGTGAACACAAACACCTGAACTGCAGCAGAAATGATGTGGTTTCATCTAACAAGGCTGTCAGGTCCTCTGGATGGATTCTTCTTTGTTGAAACATTTCGTCTTTTATCCAAAAGACTTCATCAGTCTGAGACGCAGCAACAAACTCAGTCTTATAAATAGCACCTTCTCATAGTGGATCAACATGATTGCTGGTGACAGCCAAAACTAGATGTTCACATGCAGAAGGAGGACCATCAGCCTAACAATTATTGCCCTAATAATTGATAGTTAGTGCCCTGATAGATTCCTGAAGTAGGAATAGTAGTACAACTAGTAAGTAGTAGTTTATTATATATATATATATATATATATATATATATATATATATATATATATATATGTATGAAATGTTAAAAGAAATGTTAAAAGAAATGTTAAAAGCCACCCAAACAGAAAACCTTGGCCGAATGCAGAGGTGCGTACCCTGCTGGAAGCCAGGAACACTGCCTTCAGGTCTGGAAACTCAGAGGAGCTGAGTAGGACAAGAAAAGAGCTGGTTGCTGGTATTAAGAGGGCCAAGGCCACATATGCAAAGAGGATCGAGGGTCAATTCATCTCACAAGACCCTCGGAGCATGTGGAGGGGCATTAAGCGCATAACAGATTATAAAGGAAGGAGTGAACAATGCCCCAAAGACCCATCTCTGCCTGATGCCCTCAACAAGTTCTATGCACGCTTTGAAGACCCAAACAGACCACCCAGCACCAGACTCACCTCGCCACCGGATGAAGAGCATCTCAGCGTGACCTCAGCAGAAGTAAGGAGTACCTTCAGGAGGATTAATCCGCACAAAGCAACTGGCCCAGACAACATCCCCGGAAAAGTGTTGAAGGAATGTGCTGATCAGCTCTGTGAGGTGCTGGCAGACATCTTTAACACCTCACTTACCCTGGAGACAGTTCCCACCTGCCTGAAGACTGCCACCATCATCCCAGTCCCAAAAAGCTCTACAGTGACTGGTCTGAATGACTATCGGCCAGTGGCCCTCACCCCGATAGTCGCTAAATGCTTCGAAAAACTGGTCATGACTCACATCAAAACAACCATCAACATCAACGAGGACCCTCATCAGTACGCATACCGTGAGAACCGATCAACAGAGGATGCAATCTCCTCTGTGGTCCACACTGCGCTCAACCACCTGGAGCAGAAAAACTCTTACGTCCGTATGCTCTTTGTGGACTTCACATCCGCCTTCAACACCATGATCCCCCAAACCCTGATGGACAAACTATCCACACTAGGACTAAGCCCCTCCATCTGCAACTGGGTACTAGACTTTTTAACAAACAGACCACAGTTAGTGAGGATCCACAACCTCTCCTCCTCCACCATAACCCTCAGCACTGGCTCTCCTCAGGGATGTGTGTTGAGCCCCCTTCTGTTTACTCTGCTCACATATGATTGTGTAGCTACCCATCCAGGCTGTCACATTGTAAAGTTTGCAGATGATACAGCGGTGGTGCGATGCATCACAAACAATGATGAGTCCAGCTACAGGCAAGAGGTGGAACACCTGGAGAGCTGGTGCAGAGAGAATAACCTTCACATCAATGTGAAGAAGACAAAGGAGATGATTGTGGACTTCAGAAGGAACAAAAACACCTACACCCCCCTGAACATAAGAGGATCTGCAGTGGAAGTGGTCTCCAGCTACAAGTACTTGGGTGTACACATGAATGACAACCTCAGCTGGAGCAACAACACCACCAGCCTGATCAAGAAAGCTCATCAGAGACTCTACTTCCTCAGACGGCTGAGGCGAGCTGGTCTGGGAAGCTCAGTCCTCACCTCCTTCTACAGGTGTGCAGTAGAGAGCATCCTGTGCTCCAGCATCAATGTGTGGCATGGAGGCTGCACAGCTGCAGAAAGAAAAGCTTTGCAGAGAGTGGTGAAGGCTGCACAGAAATCTGTTGGAATCGGTCTCCCCACCATCACAGACATCTACACCTCCAGATGCAGGAAGAGGGCCACCTGCATCATGAAGGACCCCACCCACCCAGCACACACACTTTTTGCCCCACTCCCCTCAGGAAGGAGGTTAAGGAGCATTAAATGTAGAACCACTAGACTGAGGAACAGCTTCTACCCTGAGGCTGTTAGACTCATGAATCTCTAACTAGAATAATCACTGTGAAAAACCATATCATGTTGCTGCTGATCTGTTTCATGTTGCTGGTGATCTGTTTCAATTTTGATGTGTTCATGCGTGCACATCTACTCACAGACTCATGTTCATGTTTGTGCTGATGTTCAATGTTTTATGTTATGAGTGCTTAGTGTATATTTAGTTGATGTTTTTCTTAGTTCATATCTTAGATGTTATTACTGTTTTTCTTATACATTTTATTGTCGGATGTAACTGGGACCCCGTGTACATAATTTCGCTCCACCACATGTACCACATGAGGTGCGAATGACAATAAAGAAACTGACTCTCTGACTCTGATATATATATATATATGTAGCGCCCCCTAGCGTCCTTAGCGTTATGGGGGTGGCTAACCCGAGTTCTTTAAATCAGTTGGTATCTCTACCTGAATATTCTAAATGTTTACCCCTTATACCATGAAGTATAACACAGTAGAATAAGCATACGTTTTAAACTAATAAACAGTTTAATGAACAATAGCACAGTTTCTTCAGTCAGTAATGAAATAGAAATGATACGATTAACCTCGTTAAACAGATAGGAAACTTAAAGCCGGCAGCTAAAAATTAGTCTCGGTCGTCGCAGGCCTGATGTTGCTGCACTCGCGCCCTTCCCGCTCTTTCCATTAACGTCCCCAACAACCATGTCCCCCATCACCTGAATACGTCCCTCTCCACGAGGTCGTACGTGCCGTAGTCTGTCTGCTTCTGTCCAATGTTCTCCCCAAGGTTGAAGAATCCACGCCGAGGTCCTCGCGTTACACACAGCTGGCTATCCGCCAACCGTTCTCCGAGGTCCACGCATCTCTCACGGCTGGCTAGCCACCAACCGTTCGCCGAAGCCCGCTAGCGGTAGCCACAGAGCTAGCGACCTAACGGGATTGTTCTCCACGGGGTTAGTCACCCACGCAGCTTCAACCTCCACAGGTCAACGGGAGTCCTTTTCTACCCCCTCACTGGCAAGAACAGCAGTTCAGTGGGGTGTTCCCCCACCGCGATAGTCCACGGCAGCAGTGACAGTTCACAGCAACAGTGATGTCCTCCATCTTCCCTGTCACTCTCGTCACGTCCCTTCTCATACCGGAAGCCCTCCTTCCCCGACCACCAAAATAAAATCCCAAGCAACCACATATTACAGTTACATTGTTTGTTTTTTTTCAAACAATAACTGAACATATATTAAACTCAAAACACAATAGGTTTGCATATTCCATAAACACAAACTGAACATATATTAAACTCCACGTTTTTATTTATGAGTTCTCTAATAATTACAACAGACATGAACAAAAA
>NC_056514.1:11129780-11140785 GCF_014905685.2 Nematolebias whitei
ATATATATATATATATATATATATATATATGGTATGGTATGGTATGAAGTTTATTCATTTAAAAAAAAGTACAAAACAATTCCATAACAATATATAAAAAGATACAAAAGATTTAAAATGAAAGGCAGCAGAAAGAAGAAAAAATCTTATTATATCTGCCCCTTTTTTCAAACAATTATTTCAGACATATTAATTTTCAAGTAACAGAACAAAATGAATAACTTTCTAATTTTTCTAATTCTAATAAAAAACACACACTAAGCTACTTCATATATACTTTTTTAACAATCTAGATTTGATCTTTTTCTTAAATGTACACATTGACTTGACATTTTTCACATCACTCTCTAGAACATTCCACAATCCAACTCCTTGGATTGAGGTAGACCTTCCCTTCAGACTAGTTCTGAATTTTGGTTTGACAAATATCTCTATCCCCTTAAGATTGTAACAACTTTGTCTTTTAACAAAATTTCTTTGGATATTTAATGGTAATGTGTTATTTTGAGCCCTATACATAACTGATAAAATACTGTAATCTACCAAATCATGGAACTTCAGTAACTTCAGTTGATGAAATAATGTGCTTGATGGGTGACTGTAATGCTTTCTGGTGATAATTCTTACAGCTCTTTTCTGTAAAATAAAAATTGGTTTTGTAAATGTTTTACACGCTTTCCCCCAAACATCAATGCAATAGATTAAATGTGGAACAATGATTGTGTTATACAACATGTACAGAGCTTTATCATTTAATAATTCCCTGACTTTGTATAGTACTGCAATAGATTTAGATATTTTTGTTCTTACAGAATTTATGTGATTTTTCCATGTTAGCTGTTCATCAATGATTACACCCAAAAATTTCATCTCATTAACTCTACAAATCTCAACACCCTCAATTTTAAATGGATCATCAACAGTTTTCTTTTTGTTACTAAATATCATGTATTTAGTTTTATCTAAATTTAATGATAATTTATTAATTTTAAACCAAGTTTGTATTTTATCAAATTCTGTCTTCTTCAGTTCCAACATCCGTTTTACATCTTTACCCAAACAAAAAAATGTGGTGTCATCTGCAAAAAGGACACATTTGAGGAGTCCTGATACATTCACTAAGTCATTCACATATAAAATAAATAACTTTGGTCCAAGTACAGAGCCTTGAGGAACTCCACAAGTGATATTGCACAAGTCAGATCTTACACCATTTATTTGTACAAACTGTTTCCTATCTTTTAAATAGCTAGATACCCAGTGTAATGCTGGTCCTCTTATACCATATTTATTTAATTTTTCAAGGAGAATAGTGTGATCAATAGTATCGAATGCTTTTTTTAAATCAACAAAAATACTAACACAATACTGTTTTTGATCGACAGCAGTAGTTATTTGTTCCATTATTTCCATGAGAGCCATTGATGTAGAGTTTTTTGCTCTAAACCCATACTGACTGCTACTTAGAATGTTTTGTTTAGTAATAAATTTATCTAATCTGGTCACAAACAGTTTTTCTAGAATTTTTGAGAATTGTGGTAATAAGGATATTGGTCTATAATTATTGAACACACATTTATCACCATTTTTAAAGAGAGGAACTACCTTAGCTACTTTCATATTGTCTGGAAATATTCCTTTTGAAAATGATAAATTACAAATATATGTAAACGGCTCGATAACATAACTCATTATGTCCTTTACAAACATCATATCCATGTCCACCCAGTCTTTTGATCTCTTATCTGTAAGATTTTTTACTACATTCATTATTTCTTCTTTGTCAGTTCCATTAAGAAAAATACTGTTGTCACAACTTATAACTGAATGTTTCACATTATTGTCTACTTTTGGTATTTTAGCTGCAAGGCTTGATCCAATGTTCACAAAATGACGATTAAATCCATTTACAATTTCATTTTCATCATGGATTTCATCGTCATCCTTCAAAAAATATTGTGAAATACCTGTTTTTGCTTTATGACTTTTCAGAACACTATTTATTACTCGCCATGTAGCTTTCATATCACCATTGCTTTTATTTAATAAATCACTATAATATTCCTTCTTGTGTTTCCTTATAATCGCTACTAATTTATTTTTATACTTCTTATATTTCTCTTCAGCCTCTTGTGTTCTCAATTTCAAGAAACATGTATACAAATAATTCTTTTTTTTACAAGCGTTTCTCAACCCTTTCGTCATCCATGGTTGGTCAACAACATTTCTCTTTGTACAATTATTTTGCACACAATTCTTTTCATACAGAGCTCCTAAAATATTCATAAACTCATCATATGATCTGTTCACATCATCAACATACACGTCTTTCCAGCTTTGTTTATGTAAATCATCTTTTAATTTGTCCATTGCTTTTTTTGATGTGTTTATTGTTTTTTCCTTAATTGTAATTTCTTTTGTAATGCTTTGATCATTTTTATAAATCATGAAAACTGGTAAATGATCACTCAAATCACTCGTTAAAATACCTCCAATCACATCCCCATTTGTTACATTTGTGAAAATATTATCGATTATTGTAGCACTATGAGTTGTATTCTATATATATATATATATATATATATATATATATATATATAGATATGGGTGTGTGTTTTCAACATTTTCCACACTCTTACAATATTGTAAACAATAGTTATAAACTCTAAACACTCTAAAAGAGCACAGCATGTCATGAACTCAGCTCTCTGCCACAGCTGCACTCTGCTCTCTCTCTCACGCCCACTTCTCTGCTGCAGAACAGAAATCGACAGAGGGAGGAGGAGGAGGAGCTGCAGGAGGAAGCTTCTCCTGCAGTGTGGGCTGCACACAGGTGCAACAGGTGCTAAATAATTTAAAGTAATTTATTTTAAATAAAAATTCCATGCCGATTGTACAGTTCATCTATCAATCAGACAGTTTTGTGTCATGCCCAATCTGATTTTGAAAAACTGCGATAAATCAAGTCCATGAAAAACAAACTGCGAAGTAGCGAGGGACTACTGTACATAACGAGGCCTCTCATGCAGCTCTATAAAGCTTGGAACTCCACACACACCAGACATTTTTCAACTGATAAAGTGTCCTGAATGAGAAGAATCCTCAGCTGCAGAACAAAAGTTAAATTGTTTTATTGTTTTGTTTCTACTTTTTGAATTTAGCGTCACACAAATATTAACAGGCTTACAGAAGCTCCCAACTGAAACATGTTGGCAACAATCCACAAAGGGTCTTGACTATAGTCAGACTAGACATGAGATCATCAATAGTTATCCATTTCTTTGAGATTAGTCAAAACCTTAACTATAGGAAGTCATCTTTAATAACATTTCCCCATAAGTCACAATATTACTTAGCCCTGTTTGTTTCTGCATGCCCCTGCAGTGAGTTTACCTCAGGATGGTTGGCTTGTAGTGTTTCTGGGACAGTCCATTCCTATCATGGGCCTGAAGTGGATCCTTGGACACATCTTTACAAATGTTTCTGACAGTAAATGTCAGCCACAACATTGTTGACAGAGAAGCATAATGAATAATGATGCCAACCTAACACAAAAGAGACAAACAAACAGAAAACAATGATACACAGCCCAGTTTGAACTGTGCTTTATAATACAAACTAAATTCATAGTAATTAAGTTTAAAAACAATGTCTAAGTGATGAAAGTGGAATAAATATGAAAGATAAAAAACGCCTTTGTCATTTAGAAATGTATCTTTTTTTTTTTATCTAAAAAAAAAAAAAAGGAATGTATCATTTTAAAAACTGTTCATATTTGGTCAAGAAAATCTTGTTCAAGCAGACTAAAACAGACAGTTGTCAATTTTACTATGTTCCTTAAAGGTCACATAAAAGTTTGTTTGAGGAATGGAGCCACATGGTAGATTACAACCTACTCTTTGAGTCGTGCTAAGTGTCAATCTTGTTCACTTTTGTTTTTTATTGGGTATGCATTTTATTTTGCCTAAGCAGAGGGGAGTGGGCGGGATTAATGGTACGCTGCATGAAACGTGGGTCTGTGTGAAAACCAGACGAGTGCAGAGCGCACAACAACGCAGACGTGGGACAATAACAGAGTAAAGCTGTCCATTACAACTGTTAATGCAGAGTTGCTGACTGTAACAGACTTTAAGAAACATATGAAAGGTAAATAAATTTGTCTGTATGTTTTATGCTGTTTCAGAATGATGCAGTGTGTAGATGAAAACCATGCTAAGTGTAACTAGCATTTTAGCAAGCTAGCGTGATGTAGCCGCTCAGGTTATTGTATATTTACATGCAAATCCAAACATTAGCGGCTGGTTAAGCTCTTAATGGCTCCATATGAGAAGCCAGTGTATTTTACTAAGGAATATGTACTGTATATGGACAGAGTTGTTAATGTGTACACTGGACCAGGAGCTAATCTTTGGACCTGCTGGACGAGTTAGAAGTTCCCCATTCAGCTGTTTGGATTCCCATCTGTGAGGTTGCTGCCAGTAAGGATCTCTGTTCGTGTGTCATCACCTGCCTACTTACTTTACTATTCATATTAAAGGGATCTCCACATCCACCCTGATCCATTCTTCAACTCTGAAGGATTTGTGAGTACGCAACTAAACCAATGCACGTGCTTTTTATTTTATTTTGCTTGGTGAGTGAACAAGCTATTCGTTTTTAGCTCCCATGCACCCAAGCATCGATTCAGGCCTGCAACGGGTTATTTTGGCATTGAAAGTACTGTAAAAAGTTGTTTTTGTTTTTATTTTATTTACATGTTTTTTTTTCTTACTAAAAGTGTATTTTAAATTTAAATCAGGCATCAGTGTCTTATTTGAAAGTTACTTTAAATGCTTTTTGTATTCCAAGGGAGTGTATTTAACATACATATACAGTTATCTGAATTAAATTCTTAGTGGGTCAGACAAGGTATAAATTCATAATTTCCTGCTAAATGGAGGTATCGCCATTAAATTAAATATAAACAGTAAGTTGTATCTCCTGTAAGCTGTCAGTATGGATATCTTTAAAATAACGTTCCCAGGGCCCTGACCAATGCACTACATTTCAATCTATCCTATTGGTTAACTCTTTAGCTACATGGTACGGGCGCTACATATAGATATATTTGGTGTGAAGAAGGGCAGCATGCCTAGAACTTTCTGACATATTTAAAAAAAATGTTTGTAGAAAGGTTTTTTGCTAGTGTGCTGATCAGTTTAGGATTTTTCAGAATAATGGAGGAAATAATGAACAGACTTAATTTTCTAAAACACGAGCTATAATTCCACTGAATACACTTCATCTTACTGCAACTACATTACACTTCAGTTCAGGAGGTATGAGACCGATCTAGTAAACAAGTTCAAAGTTCAGCTCACACACATTAACACTGAACTCATCCATCTTCATTGTTGAGCTGTTACGATGCCTATAAAATATCCACACTCCTGGATGTTTTTACTTTTACTGCTGTCAGAAACCAATCACGGTCAACAACATAGTCTTGTTTAAAGAATAAAAAAAAATGTCTTCAAAATCAAAGTGAAATAAAATAGTTACACAGTAATACAAATTACATAAACTGTCATTTAAAATAGAAAATTGCATAAATATTCACCCCCTTTAAAGTGTCTGCCCTGATTCAACTCAGAAAAAAAAAAAAAGATTACTAAAAAGTGCGTGTCAGTGAATAGATCCAGAAGGATATCCAAGGGTAGGGCACAATATAACTCCTAGAATCATTCAGGCAGACAAACTTCTACACCACAATAAGATTGTGATTCAAGGTGTATGTGTGTTATATTTTGTCTCTTTTACTGATTCTGTCAGTAATTACAACCAAATTCTTTCACAATTTATTCATATTGTAGCTGGACCCTTTAGGCATGTTTTCCACTGGGTGCTGAAACAATAACCATTGAGCCTTTTAATTCGCTAAGCTATCATTACTGACCAGGACATACAAACAGTATAAAATGACCCCGGTGTGAGAAATAAGCCATTGCATACTTACAATCTGACAAACAAATGTGACGTTGATCTGATTGATGCCTCCAGCAAAAACTCCAAACGTCAGTCCTGTGTGAAACAGGAAGTTTAGCAGTGTGTGCCAGCCATTCCTGTTGATATGGATGACTCTGAAATAACAAATACAGTCAAATATTATGATGATGAGCTGATTCTACCCTGCTTGGCAAACAAAACTGACAGTTCTATGTCGTATAAGCTTCGCCCTTTAAGGCCTTCGCTTTAGTGGGTTTATCCCGTTATGCGCAGCATAAGCACTGAAAAAATTTAGTCCACGCCCACCTGCTGTGTGGGCCCCACCCGGTCCGTATAAATTACGTTAAGAGCGGGAAATCGGCTCCCATTTTTTCTTCAGCGAGCTAAAAATAGCACTGTCAGAAGAACAAAGAGGATAAATTGTGTAAATGACCAACCTTTGTGAAGGATGCTTGGCCCGGCAGTCGACCTCCGGTCGTCCGGTGAGTTCTCCTCCCCGAGGAGAAGATGACGAGCAGTCTTATTCCAAGGTAAGCGCCGGGGAACATTTCCCAGTGACAGGTCACTACACGCTGGACAACGCCATCTTGTATTTTTTCCTCTTATCGCCGACCCTCGGGGCGAACCGGATGGTTCCTCCGGGACAAGGCGTGCTCAGCTGCAGCCCCGCTGCTCATTCCCTCCTGGGGAGCGTAGTGTCGGTGGAGGGGGGCTGAGTGAATGCTCACCCCATCCCACCTCGTTTTTCGCATCGGCGATCACACTGCTCCCGGCCGACGGCGCCCCCCAGGGTTTGCCCGGCGTAACCCAGGAGGAGGCTGACATGAAAGGACCCCTTTTTACGTCCTACGCCTTTTCCCGCCAGTTCGGATGATCCGGCGGGAAGGTTGTTTACTGACTCCATTCCGGCTCACCGTCTTGATCCATATGGCCTCGTGTTCCCAACAGGACGTCCTACGGCGAGGCCACAGACGGGTTTTTTCCTGGTAGATTGGGGGAGCCGGTCTCCACAGTCCGCACCCATCTCCAGAGCAGGGTTCACTGAGCGGAAAGTCCCTCCGTGCCCTCTGGAGCCGAGCCTGATGGAGGCTCCATGGGAGTAAGATGTTCGAGGTGGACCAGCGTCCCGTGCCTCCCGTTAGCATAACCGAGACGGTGACATCGCTCTCCAACTGAGCTCATCAGCATGTGTTCCACGGCCGCAGCGAACAACACGTTACGCTGTTGGCGTACACGTTCAGAGGCGAGAAGAGACGGTGGCCCTCTCTCGTAGCAGCTGCTTGCTAACGACGCTGCCGGCCCCTGCAGTACGCTCAGCCTACTGGGCAGCTGACGTCATCACCAACCGGTGCGCCTCTTCGCGGTCTGCCGTCCCACAGCGCAGCTGGAGAACGAGGTCCAGAGGTTTTTTCCTGGCTCGCCACTCCACCTTCCTCTCAGGAGAGACGCAGGAGTTTTGCTGGTGATCCTCCTTTCATCAGCGAGAGATCATTTCAAGCTGCTCCACGGCTGCTCTACGCCTCCCCAGCTCTGCTACGCCAGCCCCTCCCGTCAGACGTCCCCGGCATCCGGAAGTTCATTTTTTTCCCGGACTTCGCCAACAGGGGGCCCTCCAGGACAACAAACAGAGCTCAACGAAGGTAAACAGGTGTCGTTTTTGGCTGGAGGTGTGTTGATGACACTGCGAATAACATCATTTTATGATGAAGTGTCCTTTAGCCAGACTGTCAGCATGGTTATCTGACAAGCGGCCCCATCACCCACACTCATCACGAATGAGCCTTTTAAGGTTGTTTTTCATTCACTGTCAGCGATGCCGATGCGCGCCCCCCGCGGCAGGAAGGCGCGCATGCAGCTCTCAACAACCGCCGTTCACGTCAACGTTCACGTGAGATCACGGTACGAGCTCAGCAACGTATTTCGCTTATCGGCAGAAACGACACAAGTTTTGTCATTGCAGTGATGTCAAACGCGCGCTCCCGCGGCGTTAGCAGTTTCACAGCCTCACAGCGGCTCTGCCCCCTTTTATCCTCGAAGAAGGTTTTCTGAATTAATACTACAGCTCGTGGAATCATTCTGAAGTTCACATGACTTGCAGCCAAGAATGAACGTGTTTTATGCAGACCGAGTCAGTGGTAGTCTCGTTTCACCGATGCCACGCACGGCTTCCTGACCGCTCCAGTGCCAACGCGCGCTCCCGCGGCGTCAGCAGCTCCCCAAGCCTCACAGCGGCTTAGCTCATACATCTTCAAAGAAGGGGTTTTTGTCTGAATTAATATTGCAGCTCGTGGAATCATTCTAAGCTCACGTGATTCGCAGCAAACAATGAACGTGTTCTGCAGACCGAGCCAGTGGTAACCCAGTGCCAACGCGCGCCCCGCAGCAATCCTGGTGTAAAGCGTCGCATGAGGACGCACACACACAACCCTTCAGGGCGCGTCAGCTCATATGTGAACCTGCTCCCGAGCGTTACACGGTGCAGCTGCACACAGCATAAACAAAGCTGTTTTTTCCCGCAGCAATACACAACGTCTTGCGCTCTCACTCAGCGCGCTCCAGTTCACATCAGCATGTATGCGAGTTTCACAGCATAATGCGTGCTCGTTTTATAACTTATAAACGGGTGGCAATGAACGCGCGTTTCCCAGAGGGATGGGCGAACCGTTTTCATCCGGGACTCACGCTGCAGTTCAGCTAAACCCCGGTGTGGGGGAACCCTGTGAGGTTTTTTCTGTCATTTATGAACAGATCTCGTCCCCTCTAGCAGAAGCTCTGGAAATTCTGTTTTAAATGTAATTTCTAGAGCCTCAGATGGAGAGGAAACACCAGTTTTCTCTTATCACTTCCTGGTCCAAACGAACTGGAAAGATGAGATTTATTTGAGATTGTTAATTTTCTGAGCTGTGAGAACAACACTCCATTTTAATTATGCATTATCTGGACACCTGTGGCTGCTGAGCAGCTTGTTCAGACAGGTGGCAGCAGTGCAATTCACGTGAATGGTTGAGTGATATCAGCTGTTTTCTGTCAGCAGACCTACGTCTCACACATTTAACAAGCTGTGGGGGCGCTGCGCTCCACACAGCAGCTGTTTTAAATGTTTTTTGGAGTGTCGCACGGGATCCTTGAATGTGACTCAACACTGACCTTGAGCTACAGAATCATCAGGGGTTTTGATTCTCAGACAACAAGTGTCTGTCGCATACATACTAGCAGGAAATGTATGCATTTTTTCAACTCATGTGCCACATTGTGAGACAGATACTGTGTGGGGCACACCCAATCCGCTCTCCATTTGGAGTGGGTACATCGCATGTATCCCACCCAGAGCTAAGGCTCAGACACGGTAGAATCCTGCCAACGTCTGCTGATGTGTGGCAACACGAGAGAACGCTCAATGTCAATTATATTATCGCAGAACCATAGGACGATCCACCGCTGGGTGGACATGCCTACTCACAGCCTGTGGTCGTAATGCCTTTCACCTTCTCTCTCCCTCCGGTATCACGGTTTTTCCGAACCAAGTTCAGGAGGAAGGACTGGCAGCCCCTCTGTTCCAAGTGCATGAACGCATCATGGTTCCCAGGCCTTACGACTTTTGTTATCAGGGCACTCGTGAACCTGCCGTTGGAGGGAGGACGCTTCCCCCCAGGCGGTGAGAAACGATCAGGGATTAATCAGAATAGGCCAGCACCTATGTTTTTGGACGCTGTGCGGTTCTTTTGGGAGGATGGATCTCTCAAGATGTAGTGCGTACGATTCAGGAGTCACGTGCTGCACCCACCACAGCGCTGTTCACACCAAGTGGTCTGTTTGATCAACGCTGCTGTACAGAAAGGCGTAGAGGCCACCTCATGTCCATTGGACGACATGCTGTCCTTCTGCAGCAGCCGAGGGACAAAAATCTGGTGTCCAGCACGACTATTGTATGCTGCCACCGTGTTTTCTTCCTGTCTCAAAGTTGTCATAGACAGAACAACTTCTATCATCCTCTGATGGAGCATTTTGTCTCAGATTGATATAGCGGCTGTGGGCCTGTTGTGACATGGGAAACGCTCAGTGTCAATTACGCGCTTCTCTGAGCCCATGAGACGAACCACCTCTGGGAGTGGATGCGTTTGTTCACAGTCCATGGCCCAAAACGCTTCTGTATGCGTTTCTCTCCACCCCCTCCTATCTTACGGTTCTTGAACCGAGCTCAGGAGGAGGGATTGATAGTTCTCCTGGTGGCCCCGTGCGCGTGGGTGCACCATAGTTCCCAGTCCTGAAACGTCTGCTGTCGGAGTGCCCGTGGAAACTGCCGTGGAGGGAGGATGCTCTCCTTCAAGCAGGAGGAGCGATCAGGAGTTACCCAGAAATAGGCCAGCACCTGTGGTCTGGCCGTTGAACAAATCCTCTTACAGAGGACGGGTTGCCCACAGGATGTAATGCGCACAATTCAGGTTTCACGTGTTGCATCTACCACAGCGATGTACACATCAAAGCGGACAGCTTTTCAGTGCTGACGTACAGAGAAGGATGTAGAGGCCTCCTCATGTTCTTTAGGTGGCATGCTGTCCTTTCTGCAGCAGCTGATGGATAGAAATCTGCATCCAGCACGTTTAAAACATACGCTGCAGCCATCTCTTCCTGACATGAAGGTTTCTGAGACAGAACAGGTTTTATCATCCTCTGATGAAACATTTTCTAAAAGGTGTACAGAGACGCAGGTCTGTCCCACACCCAATTGTTTCCAGTGGGATTTAATACTGGTCCTGCAGGTCATGATCAAAGCTTCATTTGAGCCTTTGGATCAGGTTCCACTTAAATTCTTGTCTCTTTAAACAGCACTGCTGCTGGTTTTAACACCCGCTAAGAGAGTGAGTGTTTTTATCTGCCTTCTTTGTCGCTCCGTCATATCTCAGAATCCAGGCTGACGGTAGTTAAGCTGATTTAAGACCAAACCCAGCTTTTATGCCTAAAATCATCACAAGCTCTTTTAAATCAAGAGCGATATCGTTGGAGGGGTCCCCCCCCCCCC
>NC_056514.1:11140885-11144932 GCF_014905685.2 Nematolebias whitei
CCCCCCCCCCCCCACAGATCAGAAGAAGAAGCATCTCTTCATCTTCTCTGTCCGGTGCGGGCGTTGACGTGTTACATAGCGCGCACAGCTGCAATGCGTTTCAAACTCAACAATTGTTTGTGCATTATAGAGATGCTTCTGCAGGTCGCCCGTTATCCATCCAGCGCTTGTCACACTGGCTGTGTGAGGCCATTTCTGAAGCCTACAAGCATCAGATTTAGAGCCTCCTGTCAACCTCAAGCACACTCGACCAGGGGTATCGCATCTTCGACTGCTCTGCATAATGGTATGTCAATGCAGGACATTTGAAATGCGGCTGCATGGTCAACACCCTGCTCATTTATTCGCTTTTACCTACGTGATGTGACGGCTCGTTCCATGACACATTCTGTCCCTAGTGCTCTAACAGAATGAATATTGTTGTTTTTCATGGAACTCTGTTTAAGCTCACATCTGTCTGCATGCTTCACAGTGTGAGATGTTATCAGTCACAAGTTGTGTCTGTGATTTTGGTTCTATTGTCACTAATCAGTTCATGACTATTGTTACCAATCAGTTCATTTGATCAATAATCAGTTCATTGTTTTTTGATCTGTTTATAATACTCAGCCATGAACCAGTTGGTTCATGACCCCCCCCTCTTCTTTTCAACATCCTTTCCCCGTTGAAAATTTCCGGGGCGTTCATGTTTTTGTCAGTACGCACAGTTACACAACATG
The DNA here is from genome assembly GCF_014905685.2 of Nematolebias whitei. Lineage (NCBI taxonomy): Eukaryota > Metazoa > Chordata > Actinopteri > Cyprinodontiformes > Rivulidae > Nematolebias > Nematolebias whitei. The sequence continues at coordinate 11,141,605 of NC_056514.1, forward strand.
CGTCTGTGCATGGCACATAATTACGCAACGCGTAGTTATGCACACGGGGAGCTGAGTGACAAGACGTTTTTTGGGCAAGCTTCCGCGTCAAACTGTGTTCGAATGGACCCAGTGAGGCGAGGACCACATCGGCTTCGCCCTTTACCCACTAAAGCGAAGGCCTTAAAGGGCGAAGCTTATACGACATAGAACGTTGGTTACGTACTGTAACCCCAGATTCTATGAGTATAAGCGTAGCCCTTTAAGCGTCGGGCCTCACTGGCTCTTAAATGGCTGAAGAAAAAAGCTATTTTGGGAGCCGATTTCCCGCTCTTAACGTAATTTATACGGACCGGGTGGGGCCCACACAGCAGGTGGGCGTGGACTAAATTTTTTCAGTGCTTATGCTGCGCATAACGGGATAAACCCACTAAAGCGAAGGCCTTAAAGGGCTACGCTTATACTCATAGAATCTGGGGTTACAGTACGTAACCAACAATATTTGCAGAATTAAACAGTCATCAGTAATGGATTTTAAAAGTAAAAAGTTGCATGAGTGAGCAATTGGAGCAACACAGAATCTGTTATGTAGTCATGGTTACTGGTTTCTGTGGTCGGATTGTTTGTATTCTTGTTTTGTATTTTTGAGTAGTTATTTCTGGCCATGTACTATATCTGCCTCCTGTTTTATTTTGAAAAGTTTTCCTTGTACTCTTTGTTACATTTACCTTCTGCTTTCACTGACACTCCAGGGGTCTCATATACTGTATGAAGGAGCGTGCAGCTTTCATACTGAAAGTTGGCAATGGGATGTACAGTACTATATGCACAGAAGTATCCAAATTTATCAAACCGTGTGCATGCATGTTTCTGTGCTTCTTTCCTTCATACATCCTGACAAAAAAACATCAAAGTGAGCAGACATCAGACTCCTCCCCCTGACACGCACACATTTAAACATGTAAATAGATGCAGATATGTACTGCATGTAGGATTTTCATATCTGCACAATGAAATGCAACAAAATGATTTTTTTAAATCAAAGTATTTTTCATGAATTTCTTTACAGAACACACACACACACACACACACACACAAAACATAACAAAATCCCCTCCACACCAGATCAGCCACACAGAAACGAACACGTCAGACAGGCATTGACATACTCTCAACATAAGACATAAATTGCTGCTGTTGTGCTTCCCCATAAGCAAGGTAACCACTGGGATAGTGATAACCCCTTGCTTGCAGCCTCTCCTCCAAGGGGTCCAGAAGCCAACCTCAGCACCGTGGTATTACCTACAGCTTTCTAAAGTGGCCTCATTAAGGCTGTGACGAGGTGATTCATCCAGAAAATTAACGACCTTCTATCCGCAAGTCACACCCTGATCTCACTCTTTACCTCGATCCATCCAAGCAGCAGGGATTGGGTCGTCTGGTCCAGAGAAACTCGCGTTATGGCCACTCACCTCTTAATTTAGCGTTACAATTGTTATCTGTTCTGGTAATCTTTAGGGCCCTGGAAACGGGCTCAAGGGTGTTGTCACTCACTGACTAGGAAACCTTTTAAAACCTCCTATTTATATGTTGTTAAAGTTGAACCAAGCTTCACCATGTGTTTGTTCAGTAAGGATGAAATAATAGTCCAGATTTATACGTTTTGCTTTGCTTTAATCAATAATTTCGCAGGGGGTTCAGCAACAGGCACAATTTTACAATGATTAATTTTCATGATTACATAGGATACACTTCTTCACTAAGTAAGGCGATAGACTCTTTCTGATGTCTTATGATCCCCAAGAGCCCTTGGGAACCTGTGAACGCTACCTTCACATGGACCTTTCACACCTCAAGCCAAAAGATGTTCTCTCTCAACTATCTCATTATCCAGAAACACCTCCGAGCAAAACTCACTAGTACCCAGTTTAATACCCTTAAATTTATCCTGTATGAAAAAAAAAAAAAAAAAAAAACCTACACTAGAATGTCACTATAATAAATATTTCATAATAATGGTGTGGAGAGGATGGCTGTAAGGGGAGAAGGGAGGCCATCAAAAAAAAAAAAAAAAAAAATTTATCCTGTATGCTGTGATTCTAACCTGACAGATTAATTTATTTAGAGCAGATGGACGGGGAAGTCCTCTTACCCCTCTTTAGAGGAGGAGGATAAGGGGTCCTTAAATAGAGATTAGACTGATGAAACGTGGTCAAAGCTGAGTCGAAGAGCTGGGCAGAAGGGACTACAAGCAGAAGCAGCCAGGAGGATCAGAGGAGCCCAAGGAGTTGGACTTTGCCAGTTGAGACGAGGCTGGGATTTACTTCTCTTCTCGCCGAAACGGGATTGGATTTAAGTCTTCACTTGTCAATAACAAGACTGGAGAAGCTTCATACTCCTAACAAGAGCTTGGCCTGGGCACGTCCAAAGCTCTGATCTTTCCAATTTGGGACAGCTGCGTTTGCTTTGGGGTTGGCCTGTACTCCCCTCCTGGGAGACTGGAAATATGCTTCTTACCATCACAGAGATTCTCTGAGGGTTACCTCAGAATCATGGTTAGGGTTTTTCTTGGAAAATTACATCATCCTTTATTCCAGTATATGACTGTTGTTTATATCTTAATCGGTCTTAACTGGTCTTTTGGGTACTTTCTACAAAGTTGTTTGTCACTACACTTCCCTTATCTCATACCGACATATGTTTCCTGTTTTGTTCAAAATTGTGCCAGCACGGGATGAGTCGAGATGAACTCCATGACCTTTTGTTTTCTCACTATAATGTTTTTCAATCATACATGCTTATTACTATCAGTTCAGAATAACTCCTGCAAAACTTTACAAGGGTTATAAACTGACCACCATCCCCAGTTTGTACTTTTTGCATTCATAACTGGCTTTCGTTCTTTTTCCTTCTACTTTGTGCTTAAGACATGTTCAGATTTGTTATGGTTACAGACTTGTTATGGCAACAGACTTGTTATGGTAACAGACTTGTTACGGTAACAGACTTGTTATGGTACATCAGGTCTCGATCTGCTCCTTCATTTCAACACTTTTCAATAACGAGTAAATCACACAATCATACAATAGGTTACACAAATCTTATAAATCATTAGTTGATTACTTGATGATTATTGGTAAATCACTTTTTGATTACACATTTTTATATCCTGATGCATGCTCAATAATCCAGGTAGAAAAATCCAAAAAAGTTCAATCTGGTCCTCTGGACATTCAAAAAAACAAAAGCAAAACAAAGCAAAAAAAATCTAGAAACGTTTCGTCTCTCATCCAAGAGACTTTCTCAGTCTGAGGTGCTGTTTTCAGCTCAGTCTCTTAAATAGCACCTT
>NC_056514.1:11164932-11167890 GCF_014905685.2 Nematolebias whitei
TCACTTCAACATTTAAAAATGGTATGAACTAAACACACTTTTGATTATCAAGATATTGTAAAATAGTAATGATAATATAAAAAAGAGAGTGTTCTTTCAATTGATTAGTTCAGGATACAATTAGACAGTCTCTGGATGAGCTAATTTGTATTTCTGGATTCAAATCAATGAAATAACAGTTCCTGTCCCATGAAGGTCTTCAGAGGCAGGTTTTGGTCGGAGGCCTAGTCCACTACACACATATCCCAGAGAAGGTATCAAAAATAGATTGTCCACAGCTTTGGACAAGTCCAGAATGTGTGTAAGAGCATAGCTGGAGTTTGTTTACAGTGGTTACATGCAGGAACCAGGTCAGTATCTATCTTGGACAGTTTGTCTCACCTGCTCACTTTCTGCTCTGAATGCTGTGGTACTGTTAGCCACCTCTGCTCTCACTGCTTCAAGTTCACCTATAATAAAGGGTGCTGGAGAGCCCTCATGCCCTGAACGGACCCACGCAGCTGGGTATGTCATTGAGGATGACTGAAAGATGATGTGCTGTCTGTAGAGGATGTAGAAGAGGTGTACGTTATTGGATTTATGATAAAATTGTTTCTGCTTTTTGGAATCAGCAGATACCTTGGATATTGACAAATAAGGAAGGCATCGGCAGCAGTTTCGGTCATGTAAATCTGCCAGGCTTATGTGAAGGATTAATTCGTGCCTCGAGCTGTCGGACTCATATGCTTAATAAGCTCAACCACAAGCTGGACGCGACTTCTGAGAATCATAGGGCTCCTGGAACTCGCCAGCATGAAGGATTTCATCTTGGAGAAAGTTAAAATGAGCACGGACCGGGCGGAATGTCCTCTAATTCTGGCTGTTTGGATTCGCCATTGAGTGTATCAGCAGAACTGAAGACAGACAGAAAACAGAGTCTGGTGGCTCAAACAACTGTTGCTTAGCTGAATTTGGCCTCCCCGCTGGCCTTGGACAGGCCAACTTATCTCAAATTGCTCCTGGTGGATACATAAACTAGAAGCTTCTGCCTGCACACACACACCTCCCGAGGACATCTGTGGCCTTGTCAGAACCATGATGCTGATAGACACTGTACCATCTTATCAGAATTTGGGAACTTTCTGGAGTGTTTATGGACGACTCACTGCCTTTGTCGACCTCTATGCATAAATGTATATTATGATGTCATTGTATTTTGCTGCTTTATGTTGCAAGGTCTTTTTTGCATCTTTTATACTGTTTCCTGGCCAGGACATGGTCTGAGACATGATTGTTTTTTTGGCTTCCTCCGCCCTCGTGTTCTCTTTTTCTCATCTGCCTGTATGTTGTATGTAACAGATCTTTTTTGTAAATGAGTCTTTGCGGCTCAATGGGAACCAATCTGTTTAAATAAAGGTCTAATAATAAAAAATATATATGTTTTCTACACATGCACAAAGAAGAGTTAGTGACTACTTAACTGATATGAGTCTGATGAATTTCCAAATTTCCTCATAATGTAACATCATTATTGCGAACACAGCAGCGCTCAGGAGCTCGGTAGAACTTAGTTGATGTGAAGAAACGAGTTGCTGCACATCAACAGAGCATTTCAGCCACAGTGTTGGGAAATTTGTTATGGGTATCGTATGGATGAGGCTGTCCGTGCTGCTGTAGCTCGGTCTGTCAGTGCTGTGGTCTTGAGGTTGTAGGTTTGAGCCCAGGTTGTGTTAGGATGGGCATCTGGTGTTAAATAATCTTTAAATCTTTCATATGAGTTTGTCCACTGTGGTAACCTGTACATAAGTGAGCATCTGTACAAAACTTACTATGGAAATAGTTGCCTTGTCCAGCTGGCATGGCACAAGTCTGGGACAACCAAGAAATACCCAACCGGTATTTGATCACGTGTGATCCTCTCGGCCTCCCAGTTCTTCTTCTGGAAATGTCTACTAGCAACTCCACAGCTGTCATTGTTCCACAATTATACACGACTTTAATGCAGCTGTTTATGAACAGATATGTCATTGTCTGCACCTTGTGGACCAGAGAAATCATCACAGAGGAGTTATTCTCAATGATTTTGATGATTTGACATGGTTTTCTTCTCAGTGAGAATAAAGTTCCTCTAGGACATTTCACACACATTTTCTGTTCCGCACCTGTCTGCTCCCCACCTGTGCACTCACTGACATGTGTTTACATCTGCATGTAACTGAAATATAAGAAACTTTAGTTTACATTGGAGTGAGTTGTTTCGAGGCGTGTTATATGTTATATTGGATGAAGTTCAGTTTAGGGCTGCAACTAATGATTATTCCAATAATCGATTCATCGGCCGATTATTTTTCCAATTAATCGACGAATCGGCAAAAAAAACCCCACGTTTTAATTTCCATCTCTTTATTCCAAAATTGAACATTTGACTGACATAGCAATTTGCACAAAAAACAGGTTGCTATTTGACTATTCTGTTAGTAAAATATTGAATAATAAAAAATAAAAGTTAGTCAAATAGCTTAAAAAAATATATGTACACAAAAATATATACAAATGTATGCTTTATACCAGCAAAATATGTAGCTACTTTGTAAAATGTGTCCTTGAGGGAAGAGTGTAACCTGGATTAAAAGTGTGGAATATTGTAACCTGGATTGAAAGTGTGGATCATTGTAGTGAAGCCTTCGTCTTCAACCATCGACAGAGGCCTCGTGTCAGTGACGATCATGTTAAAGATGCTTTCAGTGAAGACAGCTGCTTGCTGTGGTGTGCATGATGTCTGTTCATCGTGAAGGCTGTCATTGTTTGTTGTTGTTGTTTTCTGGAAAGAGAGAGTAAATCTGTATTATAGCATAATTTACAGCAACTCAAGAAATGCCTTGTTTCACTTAAAGTGTTAGGTTCAGGCAAAAGTAGCTAAAAGAGCAATTAAACACACACACACACACACACACACACACACACACACACACACACACA
>NC_056514.1:11167900-11206246 GCF_014905685.2 Nematolebias whitei
ACACACACACACACACACACACACACACACACACACACACACACACACACACACACACACACACACACACACATATAAAATACTTAATTACACACATTTGAGTAGATGTAATAAATTACTTTAATTCCTGTTTAAATGCAATTCATCCTGCCATATCTGCAGTATCTTCAGACTTTGCCAGCAAATTAAAAGTTGAAGCTTAATCATTTAATCAGATAACAAACAAACAAGCAGCAGCTTCATCTACCAGAGAGACTGACGTTACATTTTCTCACTTGGAAACAGAACAATGTGTTATATTGTAGAGACTCACCTGCAACATGAGTTGGGAGTAAGACATGTTGTATCAGCTGCAGCTCCTTCCTCCTCCTCGTGACTCCGACATGTTTACGTTTCAACTCCGTGGTTCTCCCGTGTCGTGTCGGCAATTTTCAAAGCGGCATGCAATTTTCAAGTGGCAGTTTTAACAAATATGTAAAAAAAACATGTGTAACTTTTATTAAAATTTTTTTTAATAAAAGTTACATTTTGCAACTTTAAGTTTGCTTTTGAATGAATGTATCAGCCTTTATACATTTTCAAAGCTACGTAACAGAAACCAGACACTCAGTGGTTTTTGCACAATATTTTCATGTCATGTGACCCACTGACACAAAACTTATGTTAAACTTCTCTACTAGACCTGACAGATGAGGCACCCTCTTTTATTTCTCATTGTAAAGCATTTTCTAATTTTACATAATTTATTTGTTCATAAATCATGGTTTTCGCTCAATAACTAATTAGAAAATGCTTTAAAATGAGAAATAAATGACGGTGTCTTGTGTGTCAGGTGTCAGTGGGTCAAACTATGTAAAATATATACATTTTTGGTTCTGAAGAGTGTTTGTTAATTTGTTGACGGTCCCTAAGTGAACCATTACGTCTCAGAGGAGGAGCAGACTGAGCACAGCTGACTGACATCAGACTGTCTGCTTCAGATCGAACGAAAGGAACACACTGCTGAAGCCACAGAGCTTGAATGTCCAACGTCCAACATGAAACTAACTTCACTGCGGTAGAGAAACGAGGCTCCAGCAGAGCACGAAGAGTTCAGAAACTATTTGAAATGAGAAAAAAAAAAATTATTAACGGATTAAGTCGTGGTTTAGACTGATTATTGCTGGAGAATATATTCTAACCCAAAGTGCAGACGTGACTGGTTCTGAATGAGGCTTTATGGCAGACAGCTGCTCCCCTCTCTTCCAGGTACTGTGTACTAGTGCAGAATCTTTTAGTGGTACACAGTACTGGAGCGTACTGGCTTACTTTCACCTCTGGTTGTGACGTTACGTTCTGTTGTCTGTGTTGTTCTGTTGGTACAGAACCACATGTGAGTGAAAGGGGGTGGGAGTGACAGCTGTAACAAAAACATGTATTTATCAATGAGTCACGTTATCACTTGGATTTGAATCAGTACGTTTTGTATCCAATAAAAACAAAGATGTTAAATAAACTGGACAATATTCTGGCAGTTTAGTGGTATTTCCACAGTTGTGGTCTTGACTGGTCTTGAAATAAAATCCTAAGTCCTCAGTGTCCGAGACCGAGACAAGACCAAGACTATGAAAAAGTGGTCTTGAGACCAGTCTCAAGACCAAGACTGGTCTCGAGTACAACAACACTACTTTTTTGGTGTACTTACAAGTGCATTTAACAAATTAACTAATCATTTTTTTTTTTGATTTTGATTTAACTTATGGGCAGCACGGTGGCGCAACTGGTAGAGCTGCTGCCTCTCAGCGAGAAGATTGCCGGTTCAAATCCCGGTCCGGGGGCATTTCTGGGTGGAGTTTGCATGTTCTCTCCGTGCATGCATGGGTTTTCTCCAGGTACTCTGGATTCCTACCACAGACCAAAAACATGCATGTTAGACTGATTGGTAACTCTAAATTGTCCCTAGGTGTGAGTGAGAGAGTGAATGGTTGTTTGTCTCTATGTGTCCCTGTGATGGACTGGAGACCTGTCCAGGGTGTACCCCACCCCTCACAGTTATTGGGCAACCCCCGTGACCCAAAATGGAAGAAGCGGGGAAAAGACAATGGATGAATGGATGGATTTAACTTTTTTTCCCCTAAATGAGCTTAGTAAAATATTTCCAGCCCTATGACACTGCACTTGACAGTCCAAAACAATCCACAGCTAGAAACTGCTTGGGAAAGTAGCATTTTGCATGATAAAAACATTTTTAACAGGTTTAGCACAGTGATAGTTGTTATAATTGTTGTATAAAGTATTCTCTTACCTGTGGTGGACAATGTAAGTCACAATGGAGACGAGAAGACAAAGAAGCATGACTGCGGTGCAGGCGTACACCACTGGATGGAGGTAATCCCCGGGGTATGGGGGAAAGGACAACACTTTCTTCAAATCCTGAAACATTAGGATAATTTACAGTGACATTTTTATCATTTAGAAAAATGTTTATTTTTCCAACGCTAGAATAGAATGAGAATGCTGGAATAAAACCAACATAAACAAGACTTTTAAAAAAGTGAAGTAAATTATTTGAGCCACCCAGGTAAAATGCTAATGGGAGAACTATAAAAAACATATTCTTCACTGTAGTTCCAAGTTTTCTTTAAATATCTACATTGTTTGAAATAATATATTTCATAATGATTTGTATTTGCCTCATAGGGAAATATGCTACATACAATACATACAGTACTGGGTATGGATGTGAAGTTTGCCCCTTTTCCATTATAACAGTAAAACGTGGTTTGACACGACCCGGCATGGTTCCAAGGCTTTTCCACTAGTAACAGGTCGTAGAACCAGTCCCTTTTTTCAGTACCAATTTCTCTGTGGTTCCAAGCAGGCCGAACGGCACCAAAATGTGATGACAGAACACTGTCGGTCACTGATTGGTCAGGGGGCGGAGTCACTGGCAGTTTGAGAAACTTTTCACATCAACAAGATCTGCCATTAGCAATAACTCGAACTCGAGGAGTGGCTGGATCCATTTTAAAGATTTTAAAAACAATAATGACAACACCGTGGTTTAATGCTGAAGTGCAGGCGTTTTTTGTGCTTGGTGGCCCAAGACAAAATTCAGAGCGAGCTAGATGGAGCTCCGCCAGTCCCCGACTCTCCGAGTCCTCTCCACCGGAACCTCGGAGCCCCCTCAGGCCATGCAGGGCGTCATCTCCCTGGCTCCGAGCTCTGCCGGTCACCGCGGAAGATCCTCCATGCTGCCAACCCAGGGCTCGGGCTCCGGGGCCCAGTATTGCATACTCTGCGGGCTCCAAGCTCCGCTGCTCACTGCAGAGGATCATACGAGCTGCTGACTCGCAGAAGGCCAGGGTCTGGGCCCCAGCCTCGCGTGATCATGAAGGCTGGACCCTAACCACTAGAACCAGTACTGAAAGTATAATGGAAACACAACGTGTACCGTACCGAGTCGAGTCAAAACTGTGCTGTACCGGTACTAAAGGTACTAATGGAAAAAGGGGCAGTTGTGAATGCAGCACTATGAAATACCTCTACTGGCGCTGTCACAGAGACCAATGAGCTAGTATACACTACAGCAACAGTGATCCATGAAAGGCTTGGCTATAAAATCAAAGCTACAACTAATGAGAAGCATTGTGCCCACCGAGGAGAAGACTCAAAGATAAGATCAAGGTAACACAGAGTGAAACCAGCCAACTGTCAGAACAACAGAAAGATAAAATGAAAAATGATTCACCACACAAATGCCTAAACTTGAAAGCCTGTTGCCAATGCCGCAAAACACACTACTTGCCTAAAGTAGGACATAAGTAAATCGCGTCTTCGTGATGCATCCCATTACTTCTGCACTGTCTGCATATTTTACAATATGACAATCTGGATGGGTAGGTTCACAATGCCTCCATGCCTCCAAGTGTAAAAAGAAACGGTAAATAGGGATCTAAGATATAAACTAAGAAATATGCTAAACAATAATAGTGCTAAACAATACGCCAAACAACAGTAGCACGATCATGAGTCTGTGTGAGTAGATGAGTATGAATTAATATAGCAGCATGAGATCAGCAGCATGGATAATCAGCAGCACATATCACCAATCAAAGTTGCATTACAGTGATTTTTTTTACAGTTATACAGTGATTATCCTAGTTAGGGATTTATGAGTCTAACAGCTTCAGGGTAGAAGCTGTTCCTCAGTCTAGTGGTTCTACATTTAATGCTCCTCAGCCTTCTGCCCGAGGGGAGCGGGGCAAAAAGTGCGTGCTGGGTGAGTGGAGTCCTTCAATTCAATTCAATTCAGTTTATATAATGCCAAATCACAACAAAGTTGTCTCAGGGCACTTTACAGAAACATTCACATACATAAAAGCCAATTAGTAAAGTTCTCTAAGGGTCCTTCATGATGCAGGTAGCCCTCTTCCTGCATCTACAAGTGTAAATGTCTGTGATGGTGGGGAGACCGACTCCAACATCTTCTGTGCAGCCTTCACCACTCTCTGCAAAGCTTTTCTTTCTGCAACTGTGCAGCCTCCATGCCACATGTTGATGCTGGATCACATGATGCTCTCCACTGCACACCTGTAGAAGAAGATGAGAACTGAGCTTCCCAGTCCAGTCCGCCTCAGCCACCTGAGGAAGTAGAGTCTCTGATGAGCTTTCTTGATCACGCTGGTAGTATTGTTGCCCCAGCTGAGGTTGTAGTTCAGGTGCACACCCAAGTACTTGTAACTAGAAACCTCTTCCACCACAGATCCTCCTGTTTTCGTGTGTGTGTGTGTGTGTGTGTGTGTGTGTGTGTGTGTGGGGGGGGGGGTGTTTGTTCCATCTGAAATTCTCGACCATCTCCTACATCTTCTTCACAGTGATGTGAAGGTTGTTCTACCTGCGCCAGCTCTCCAGGTAGCTTGACTCATCGTTGTTCGTGATGCATCCCATTACTTCTGTATTGTCTGCATATTTTACAATATGACAATCTGGATGGGTAGGTTCACAATCATGTGAGTAAAGTGAACAGGAGGGGCCTCAACACACAGCCCTGAGGAGAGCCAGTGCTGAGGGTTATGGTGGAGGAGAAGTTGTGGATTCTCACAGACTGTGATTTGTTTAAGTCCAGGACCCATTTGCATAGGGAGGGGGTTAGTCCTAGTGTGAGTAGTTTGCCCATCAAGGTCTGGGGAATCATGCTGTTGAAGGCAGATGTGAAGTCCGCAAAGAGCATACGGATGTAGGAAAGAGCATCAAGAAGTGGGGCCAGAGGGTGTGTTCCATTTCAAAGGACATAACCCTTCTTAGCCTCCCTGTTAAGGTCTATTCAGGGGTGTTGGAGAAGAGTCAGATTGATGGTCTAACCTCCAATTCAGGAAGAACAATGCAGGTTCCATCCTAGATGTGGAACATTGGACCATCTCTTTACCCTCACTAAGGTCACTGAGGAGGCATGTGCATAGATTGCCCAACCAGTGTCCATGTGTATTTGTGGCCTGGAGAAGACATTTAACCTTGTTCCTTGAGGTACACTGTGAGGGGGGGGGGGGTGCTCCACAAGTCTACGTGCCTTTCAGTCTCTATACAAGCAGTGCAAGAGTTTGGTTTGTATTGCCAGCAGTAAGTCATACCCATTCAGAGTGGTAGTTGGTAGTTAGTCTGAAAGGCTTCCCATTGTCACCAATTCTGTTCATCATTGTTAGGGAATTTTAGGTCAAAGTTTATGAATGTTTTTACTATGGTTGAGAATGTTAATTGCCCACAAACTGTATGAGTTAGGAGAGAGCTGGATGAAGAGCTGATATGAGGCTGCAGACATGCAGCTGTTGCTTCAAGGTCGTCTCCGAGTCTGTGAGCTTGACTGAACTGATAAGGTATAAAAACAAGCTTTGCACACTGCCCGTAGAAGATTCTTGTGACTGGGCTTCATGCATGTACTTCCTGTGAATCTGTGTAACCTTTCCTGAAAATCTGTCCTTGCAATAAAACCAGTTAAATATCTTCTCCTGTTGTCAAGTGTGGTTCCTTTGAGTAAGTGAGATAAAGCGAGAATAGTTTTATTCAGCAATAATGTTTATGGGGGTAGCACGGTGGCACAGTTGGTAGAGATGCTGCCTCTCAGTGAGCACGGTAATTGGTAATTCTAAATTGTCCCTAAAAAGTGTCAAAAGGGTGTCACGATTGGGTTTAGGATTCAGAGTAAGCCAGACACAGGAGTGCAAAAACAAGAACAGTTTTTATTAACTAGTCTGCTGGTTGCTGGGGTCAGGGACCAAGGCAGGAGTCCAAACTTCTCAGTCTGAATGTGGCAGGTGAAATCCAGAGGCGTGGTCCAATGGTCGTAGCAGGGGTCAAGCACGTAGAAGCAGAGAAACAAGAACAGGGCCGAGTCGTGATCCAAAAGAGTAGTCAAAGGGAGAGCAAGAGTCGTTACTGTGGTCAGATATGCATACAAATCCAGAGTGGGGCAAGGCAAGGTGAGGAGTCAAAAAACAGGCGAGGGTTCAAGGCAAGACAAGGCAAAAGACAAAACTATGGAACAGGATACTATGACTGAAGGCTTCACTATCAGGGACAATGGGAGGTTTAATAATTCAGCCCGGTGGAGAGGGAGAATGGAGTTTATAAAGGGTTCAGAGCAGGTGAACTAGATGAGCTGAACAGGTGAGTGTAATCAGGGCTGATGAGCTGAAAGTGCAGAAGGGGGTGTGGCTAATGACAGAAGAAAAACAACATGATGACAAAGAGGAGCAGAAAGGCGAGAAGAGAGAAGGCGGTAAGACACAGCCAGGCTGTGAATGGTTGGAAGGATGTCAGAGGGAACGGAGTTGTCAGGAAGTGATTTTGCAGAAATGGAAGAGGGAGGGGATGGCGTAGAAAAGGACGGGATATGGCAGACTCAAAAATCTAAACATAAAAGGAAAAAAACAAGACACCATATAGAATCGTCTGTTTCTGTAGCTGAAACAGATATGGTGGCGGAGTTTAAAATTATCTTGAAGTTTGATAAAGACGGAATGTCCTTTGGCATGTGGAATCCAATAAAATTTACTAAAGAAATCAACTCACTGATGGGAAAGGTGAAATTTGTGAAAGTGATAAGAGATGGATCCTTATTGATAATTTGTAATGATGTTAAACAAAAAGAGAGAGTACTAAAAATAAAAAGAGTCCTAGGTGAGAATGTGAGTGGGAGGTTGTTAGATGACAAAAAGTATGTACGAGGAGTCATCTCAGGTGTTCCACCTAATGTACTAGTTGAGGAGATTAAGAATAATGTTTCAGGAGGGAAAGTAATTGAAGCCAAACGATTGACAAGATATAAAAATGGAGAAAGGAGTGATAGTTTTTCGATAATGTTACAATTTGAAGAGAAAAGTCTACCAGATAAAGTGTTTTTGGGGTATATTTGTTATAATATCCGACCATTTACTCCATCACCGTTGCGTTGCTTTAAATGCCAGAAATTTGGGCACGTTGCAGCAATATGTAAAGGGAAAACAGAAATGTGGGAAGTGTGCTGGGGATCATGAGTATGGAAAGTGTGAAAAAGGAGCCCCGTTGAAATGCTGTAATTGTGGAGGGGAACATAGTTCAGGATTTAGGGGTTGTGTAACTAGTAAAAGAGCTGAGGAAATTCAGAAAATTTAAATCACTACAGGAATTACTTATGCAGAAGCCATAAAAAAAAGTCCCCATGAATCCAATAATGCATCCAAAGAAATTGCTGGATAAAGAAAAAATAGGATCTAACTGTATAAACAACTGCAAGGTAAAAGAAGACACTTTACGCATGACAAAGGAAGATTTTGTAATGTTCATGGTAGAGGTTGTTAATTGCACAGCTCAAACACAAAGAAAAACTGAAAAAATCCAAATAATTGTGAAGGCAGCACAAAAGTATTTAGACTGTAAAAATGTTAGCTGGGAATCAATTAAAGAAAAATTGAATGAGATGCAATCTTAACCTCAATCATGCGGTGGAGGACATTCTGCTTCATGTTAACTTTAATTCAATGGAATGCAAGAAGTCTAATAAGTAATGGTTTAGAGTTTAAAAAATACATTTCGGATTTGATAGTTAAGCCTCAACTGACATGCATTCAAGAAATCTGGCTTAAGCCACAATTGGATTTCATAATACCTGGATATATATCAATTAGAAATGATAGGGTGGGAAGACAAGGTGGGGGAGTGGCAACTTTTGTACAAAATGGTCTAAGATATAAAGTGGAATCAATTAACCAGAAACATGAAGCAATAGTAATTAAAATCTGGATAAGAAACGGTCAGATTTCAGTGGTAAATTTATACAACACTAACAAAAAGTTGTCCATTCAAGAGCTTATTGAAATAAATGTACAGAGTGACGGTAAAACTTTATGGTGTGGTGATTTCAACTCACATAATACTCTATGGGGGAGTATAAGTACAGACATGAAAGGATTGATAGTTGAAGAGTTTCTAGAATTACAGTCACTGGTTTGCATTAATAATGGTAGTCCTACTAGATATGATTATAATAGGAATTTAGAAAGCGTATTAGACCTAACATTAGTATCAAATTCAATAGCTGGAATTACATCTTGGGAGGTGCTGAATGGTTTTCCTATGGGTAGTGATCACTTTCCTATTAGAATATCAGTTGGTTCTGAAGTAATAAAAGAAGAAGAAGGGCAGAGTCCAAGATGGAAACTGAATAGAGCTAATTGGGATCTTTTTAAAAATTTAGTTGATATTCAATTTAATAAACTAGATGAGAATGTAGAGGTTGGCTCCTCTACCCCTCCTTTCTCTGTTGTTTGTGTTCTTCTAATTATCTTTCCACAGCTGCTGCTCATTACCTGGACCAGGTGGAGGAGCTATTTAATCTGGAGCCTCACTCCAGATCAGTGCCAGAGCAAAGTTCTACCAAGCTCCATGTTCCTGTGACTACTGGCTGGCTGACTTCAAGCTCCTTATCGGTCTCCCTGCATGACAGAAGCGTTTCTCCTCCTCCACCTTCACTCCTGTGTGCCTCACCTGGTTCCTGGTTCCTCCTCACCTCCACCCCGGCTCCCTTGGTGATTTTTGTAAATACACTTGTAAATATACTCACCTGATCCCACCGTGGATTGTTGGATTCGGATCCTGTCTCCTGTTCTCATGCTCCTGGAACAACAACGACAAGTAAGCTTATTTTTGGATTACCATCAACATTTCCAAAATCTCCTCAAGACGATTTGTCGTTCACCACCAATCTCCTCTCTATTCCCACAGTGGATCCATCCTGAGTTTGAGTTCACCAGATTCACCTGAACCAAATAAATAATGTTTTTTTTACCTCAAGTTGTTTAGTCCTTGCTTCAAACCGTTCGCCTTTGACATCACCTACAGACCTTAACAGAGAACTTGTTTTGTAATGTGGAGATGTGTCATTCAAAAAATGTGTCTATCATTATTAATGCAGCTGAAACTTCAATTTCTAAAACAAAAGATAGAAGAAATAAAAAATCTGTTCCTTGGTGGAATGAACAATGTAATATTGTCATAAGAGAAAGAAATAAAGCATTTAAATTGACAAGAAAGTACCACACTATAGAGACATTAATTAAATATAAAAAAGCACAAGCTATAGTTAGGAAGACTATTAGAGCAGCTAAAAAGGCATGTTGGAGAAAGTATTGTAATTCTATTGGAAGAGAAATCAAGTTAGCGGAGGTATGGAGAATTATTAAGAAAATGAATGGGGTTAGGAAAACTTCTTTACCTGATTTAGAATTAAATGGGAAAATAGCGGGTAATAATAAAGAAAAGGCAGAATTGTTAGCAGAATCATTAATTAAAGTACACAGTTCAGAAAATTTATCTGAAGATATGAAAAAGAAAAGTTATTATATGAAAACCCAGAAGTTAATATCAAGGAAATAGTTTCAGATCAAGAATTAGATATGCCTTTCACCAAATATGAATTGGAAAAAGTTATTAATAATACTAGGCAATCAACACCGGGTAAGACGGCATCTCTTATTGTTTTATTAAAGTTGTTCAATTTGATTTGGATGACTGGCAGTATACCTGCGGAATGGAAACAGTCAGTTATAATTCCGGTATTAAAACTAGGTAAAAAAGCAAATGACCCTTCAAATTATAGACCGATTGCACTTACATCACAATTAGGGAAAATAATGGAAAGGCTAGTTACAGATAGACTAACATATATTATTGAAAGTAAAAATAAATTCTGTCCGTTTCAAAGTGGTTTTCGTAAAGGAAGAAATACGATGGACGCGGTACTATGTTTGGAGTCAGAAATAAGAAAAGCTCAAACGAATAAAGAATTAGTGATAGCCATGTTCTTTGATATAGAGAAAGCGTACGATATGTTATGGAAAGAAGGATTATTGATTAAATTAAGGAACCTTGTTATAGGAGGTAAGATGTATAATTGGGTTTTGAATTTTTTGTCTGGTAGAGAAATAGAAGTTAGGGTGGGGACGAAATTTTCTTCCAAGTACTCAGCTGCGAATGGTACCCCACAAGGTAGTGTGTGTAGCCCAATTCTGTTTAATATCATGATAAATGATATATTTGATGGGATAGATAGGAAAATAGGTAAATCCTTATATGCAGATGATGGGGCTCTGTGGGTGCGGGGACATAATATTGTATATTTGCAGAAAAAGATGCAGGAGGCCATTTTGAAAGTAGAAGGATGGGCAAACAAATGGGTAGTTAGGATGTCAATTGAAAAGACTCAAGTTATCTGTTTTTATAAAAGGCATAAGGATGCCAATTTGAACCTTTTATAAGCAAAAACTTGAACAAGTAAAAACAGTGAGATTCTTAGGGGTCATTTTTGATGAACGTTTAACTTGGAAACAGCAAATAGAATCAGTTCAAAATAAATGTAGTAAAGTGAATAATCTGTTAAGATGTCTCTCTGGACAGGAATGGGAGCTTCAAGAAAAGCATTGTTGGGAATATATCAGGCTCTCATGAGATCTTCATTGGATTATGGGTGTATTGCATATATGGCAGCTGCTGAAAGTCATCTAAGAAAATTAGATAGGGAACAAACAAAAGGATTGAGAATATGTACTGGAGCTTTCAAAACTTCATCGTTAGCTGCTTTACAAGTAGAAACTGGGGAGCTTCCGTTAAGATAACGAAGATTAAAACTAATGTATACGTATTGGGTGAACCTAAAAGGGCATAAGCGTGATCATCCAGCTCAGATGGTGCTGCAGGATTGTTGGGAACATAATAAATCAAATTTTCATAGTTTTGGATGGATTGGGGAAATAAAAGCTAAAAATCTTGGTTTAACTAAATTCCAGTATAGTGAAATAGTTCCACAATCTGCAATTCCACCATGGCTTTTTATATCTCCAGAAGTTGATCTCCAATTGGGAGAAAGTTTTAAAAAGGAAAAACTCCAGAATGGGTGGTAGTTAATTATCACTTTAAAAGATATAAAGATAACATAATAATATATACAGATGGATCTAAAGATCCAAAAAGTGGTAAGACGGGAGCAGCAATGAATATCCCACACAATAAAGTATTGCTTAAGAGGAGAACAGCTGATCATTTAGCTGTTTTTACAGTTGAACTATCAGTAATAATATTAGCCCTGGAATGATTGCTTGATAATGATATTGGGGGTGGAAATCAATTTATAATAGCGTCAGATAGTCAAGCAGCATTATTAAGTATAAAATCTGGTAAATCTTGCAGAATGGATTTGTTAGTAAGAATACACCAATTATTAGTAAATTTACGTAATAAGAGATACTTTATCCGATTTGTTTGGATTCCTGCTCATGTAGGTATAGAAGGTAATGAGGAAGTGGATATTCTAGCAAAACAGGCTTTGAAATCAGAAATTGTTCATATAAATATTCCATTGAGTAAAAGTCCATGCATAAACTTACATACAGGGAGATAAGAGAGAGTTAGGATATGAATTTATACACATTGTTGAAAGGAGTTAAATTTTCTCTGACATACCTGAAGACCACACTCCAGTCTGGTAGGTGGCGGTAAATGCACCGTAAGATGGATGCTAACCGCCAATAAAAGTCAAAGAAGAAGAAGAGGAGCAGAAACATGACATGATGGGGCTGTGAGTGTGAGACAGGGGCTGATGGGGGTTCAGCGGGGGGCCGCTGTTCATGACAAAGGGTAAAAAAAGAATTCAATACAGATTTCTTTGCCCTGTCAGGCTTTGAATTTCATTCAGTAACAAGGACAAGGAGTTAATGGATTTATGTTAAGAAGATGGTTCTCTCATCAGTGACTGAGAACTGACAGTATATTTACCTGCTCTGTTTAAAATAGTATGAAATGAGAATTCATTTCTGTATTAACACACATTGAGACATTATTTCATTCTTATAGCTCTATAGCATTTTTATTATACCCTGTATAGCACAATGCTGGATATCCTAAGTTACCCTTGAGGCTGCTGAGCAAATATGAAGATTGTAGATGTTTATTATTTCATTTATCCTTGTCCTGTGGGAGCCTGAACAGCTACATAGCTTTGACTGTGTGTATCTTTCTTGCTTTCACCCAAACTCTTCTGTGCAGTCATATAAATCTGGACTTGGCATCTTGCAAACCAACATTTGTAGTGGCTAGGGACTGCACACCGAATTGTTAGTGATGGTATCTAATAAATAAATCTGGCTTGCTTTGTCTTTGTTTAGCTCAGATCCCTATCCTCGCTGGCGACCCCATGTTAGATTTCAAAACAAGGTTTTAATTTCTTAATGTTACCCACATTCCCAGTGATGCCACTACAGATAAAAAAAAAACTCATGCAGGGCTGCAATGACTTTTTGGCTCATAAATTAATATGCAGGTTTTGCAATGGTTACTACTATCTCACTCTCATCTCTATTTCCTGATTTGGGGATACAGTGTACGCAGACAATCCCAGATTCAACATTTTTCAGTCAGGTCATCTGGACAGTTTCAGACCTGACTGAAAAATGTTGGATTGTATACCTGGATTATTGAGCATGGACTTTGTTACAATTCCAGATTCTAACTAATGTGGAATCCCACAGGAGCCCAAAGTGACTTTACTATAATAATACCAGTAATACCTGCAGAGCTGAAGGGGAGGGCTAAGAGTTATCTTTAAAAAGATTACTTCCAGCAGCATTGAAATGTAAAAACCAGATCCTTCCTCATATAAGATGTTGATCAAAAAAGTCTGGGACATTTACCAAAAGGAACAAACTACATATACTGTACACTACGACTTCAAGGGTCTGAGTTTAAGAAACACTGAGATCCTGCCATACCTCTGCTAACACATTTAAATCTGAGTACACTTCTCTACAAAAAAGCTTTCAACTGGATTTGTAGTGGATATTTAATTATCTTTTTGTTTGAACTTTATCCCCACATATGTGTACATGAAAAGGCTGCCAAATCAGCAGCTTCCCAGCGTGGGACTTTTCTGGGTTTACATGTTCTTCCTGTGTGTGCGTGTGTTTTCTCCGGGTATTCTGGTTTCCTTATGCAGACCAACAGCTACATGAGGAAAACAATAAACCAGAAAAAGTAATGCTGCATTGTAACTGGAAAGACGGAATGACGTCATTTACTAGTTGATGGCCTTCCAACTCTACTGGAAAATTGCAAGTGCCGAGTGGGGAATGTCAACTGGAGCACCCCCTGAAGTCAGAATTCCCAGTTGGACAGTGGGAAGTCCTTGGACTACCCCAGTTCTGTTCTGAATCCAAAATGGCTGTTACTCACAGCAAAAGTAGGTACAACTTTGTTACTTTTAATAGCAGTTATGTACTATTTATTTTTACATTTAGTCAGTGTACACATAGCTGTTTTCAGTGTTTATAAATGTAAATATTAAATGGACTGTACTTATATAGCACCTTTCTATCTTATCAAGACAATCAAAGCTCTATACAACACAATCTGTGCCTCATTTACCCATGCATACAGCACTCTACTACATCTATACAACATTAACTGAACAAATCATTCCAAAGAGACTAATCAGAGCTTTATCACATTCATATACCAATGAGACACCATCAGAGTCAATGAGGGGTTCAGTGTCTTGCCCAAAGTCACTTTGACATCTGACTGCGCATGGATTCGAACCCCCAGCTCTTGCATTGGAAGACGACTGCTCTATCTACTCAGACACGGCCACCCCAGTGTTTGTAAGAGGACATGTTAAAATGCTGATTGTATGAACAATACATATTATACCATGTTATTACCATGTTATTACTTTATAATACTTTGTTATTGTTAGCAGTGTTCACAGGTTGCAATGATTCAAGGAGCATAACATTAACGTTTCACGTTTTAGTCGAGCAGTTTATTCTGAGTGGCTTGAAAAGAACAACAAACATTTTATGTTAAATGTGACTTGAGAAAGTATTCTGTATCTGACGTTTGCGTTTTGTTAAGGCCTTGTTGGCTGAATTTTTAATGCTCCGCCAGAATTACATGACCTTTTTAATCACTATAAAACAACATTGAACTAAAACTACTGCCAGACAAGTCTTTTAGGAATTCAATGCCTATTTGAATGGGCAGCTGTGGTTCAGTGGATAGAGCCGTCGCCCTCCAATGGGAGAGTCAGTGGTTTGATTCCACCAGCATTCACATGCTGAAGTGTCCCTGGACAAGACACTGAACCCCTCATTGTCTCCGATGTGTATTCAATCAGTGTATGAATGTGATAAAGCTCTGATTAGTCTCTACAGATTCAGATTAGCTTTGCAGAGATGTAGTAAGTGCTGTATGATTGGGTAAATGAGGCACAGATTGTAGTTTAAAGAGCTTTGAGTATCTTGACTAAATAGAAAGGTGCTATATAAGTACAGTCCATTTACCATTTATGTGTGAAGGAAACTACACACTGTGACTGATTATTATAAGGTATGTGAATAGTTATATTAAGGTTTCACAAACAAACAGTGGTGAATTCTTTAAGTTTTCTATATTTCTGCATAAATACAACTTAAAGACAGAATCAGAGTTTTTACACAATTCTTAGTAACAGTTGAGAAATTATTCATTAGGTCAAGTTGACTTTTTGCTTACAGGCTGAAGGAAATTAATTAAAAACACTGACTCTGCTCACATACCTAGATAAGAATGTGAGATTAATCAAAACCACAGATAAAAGAAGCAATATGTACTCGCTTATTTATGCTTGGTCAACATCTTACTCAAAACCACTCAAAATTAATTAAAAACTATTTAAACTAGTCCTATCGAAACTGGACTATATGGGAGGGTCTGAAACGAAGCCAGAGGAAGGCAGGAACCTAGCAACTGTCAGGGTTTTCAGGCTGAGCTGAACAAGAACGAACCCATGTGCAGACAGGACGCAGAGGCCAGGATGTAAAATAAGAAAACACTTTAATAATAACAAATAAACAGCTGACGAGGCAGCAAACACCTACTAGTCAGAAAAAACGAGGGATACAGGAGGATACCAGACGATGCACCGACAATGACTGAGACACAGACCAGAGCTTATATACATTCAGACTAGACGAGACAAATTAC
This sequence comes from Nematolebias whitei, assembly GCF_014905685.2. NCBI lineage: Eukaryota > Metazoa > Chordata > Actinopteri > Cyprinodontiformes > Rivulidae > Nematolebias > Nematolebias whitei. The sequence continues at coordinate 11,183,426 of NC_056514.1, forward strand.
AAACACCTGGAGGACACGCGGGTGGAGCTGATCGGGGTAATTCCTGAGAGACACTAGGGAGTACAGACACAGGGAGACTGACAGAGGGATACCATCCTCACAGTATCTAAACAGTCGGGTTATTTTTAGCAGAAAAAAGGAGGCTTTGCAGAGTGTGGTTTATTTGAGATACTGTAATTCATGGGGTTGGAGCTTGGGGCTAGTCTTGTGAGGAGCTCTATTCAAGTGCGAGGGGTCAAGATCCGCCCTCACCGGAAACCTGGGAGGTGAGGCGATGGGACCTGCCACCATGGAGACACCGAGACTAGGTTCAGGAAGCTCAGTCTCGCCGGACTGAGCAGGAGCAGCTTGGAGCAATGGTGGGGTGTCGGGTTCCGCCCTCACCGAAACCCTGGGAGGTGAGGCGACAGGATCCACCCTTGCGGAGGCACCGGGACTAGTTTCAGTTAGCTCAGTCTCGCTGGACCGAGCAGGAGCGGCCCGGAGCGACGGAGAAGCGTCGGACTCTGCCCTCACTGGAACCCTGGGAGGTGAGGCAACAGAATCCGTCTCCACTGCAGCACCAGGAATGTTTACTGGAGTCGGAAACGTGGAAGGTGCTGGGACAAGCGCCATGGACCGCTTCCGGGTTCGGTTTCTGTCGCTCCGGCAGCGGCAAGAAGGCTGAGGGGCAGGAGTGGAGCAGAGCTCGTCCTCCAGCTCTGCGTCCTCTCCCAACGTCCACTCCGATTAGCCGAACCGATCTGAGGATGAGGAGGAATTGTAATTGTGGGTCACACGGTCTCCCCGTAGCTGGGACCTTCTCTTATCTTTGAGGACCAGGAGGGGAGAAGGCAGGATTTCCACCTCCTGGCAGTAACTTCTTTGTGCCGGCACGGGTTGGATCTGGAACCTGCCGCACCAGATCATGGTTTTCTCCATCTGCATGGGCTCGAGAGAAGAGGTAAGTGAAGCCAAGGAACTTTGTCTGCTGGGTTCTGGTTTTGGTCGATGCATACTGTCAGGGTTTTCAGGCTGAGCTGAACAAGAACGAACCCATGTGCAGACAGGACGCAGAGGCCAGGATGTAAAATAAGAAAACACTTTAATAATAACAAATAAACAGCTGACGAGGCAGCAAACCACCTACTAGTCAGAAAACACGAGGGATACAGGAGGATACCAGATGATGCACCGACAATGACTGAGACACAGACCAGAGCTTATATACATTCAGACTAGACGAGACAAATTACAAACACCTGGAGGACACGCGGGTGGAGCTGATTGGGGTAATTACTGAGAGATACTAGGGAGTACAGACTCAGGGAGACTGACAGAGGGATACCATCCTTACAGCAATGAGTTCAACCAATACCGAAAGACCCCCTCCCCTCACTGTTAAAAGTGTGAACCAATCAAAAAGGGATACACCCTGGAAAAAGGTGGGATTACCAAGGGTTTATAAGCTCCTGCACACGCTCTCAGCCTTTAGACAATCTTGGGTTCTCGGCTCCCTAGAATCAAGGTGACATACTCTTGATTGTCTCCTTAATGCATTCAGTTTTAATAGTGTGAAAATAAATGTGTTAACTTTAAGATGAAGTCTCCTGAAGGTACTTCCTCGATCAAACAACTCGGTGGGGGAAGTTTACCCCAACAGGTGCTGCTGTCTCTGATTGTGTAATAAATATGTGTGTGTTCTTTTTTTAGTCTACCCCAATTTAATATAGTCTTGAATATGTTTGGTGACCCTCTGAGGACATGTCTCTGGTCCTGGGTGGGCTGGGGACCCCAACAACTGAGGCTTTGTCAGTGGAAGAACAAGTAGAACCCAGAGAGTTGCACACCACAGCAGGTAAGAATGTAGTAGAAACAATAATAATAGTCATCAAAACAACATGAATAATTAATGTTAATTATTAAAATACAGTAGTGATAACCTGTCGATTTTCTGTGGTTCAGACAAGTGCAGTTACAATGTGGATGCAGCAAGTACTTCATACAGCAAGCTCAGCATCCTGCCCAATGACAGACCCAGGACAGACAGATGCCCTCTGTGTCCACACCTGCACCTATCATGCCCAGCATTGTTTTACGAACCCAAGTACTTACAGGCTCGTGGAACTCAAGGGGTAAAATAAAAATAACCTATTTATTAATAAAAACTCAAAACAAAAGCTGACGAGGCAGCAAAAACTTACTGAAACCAAACAGCATGGGGAGACATGAAGGAAACGGAGCTTAAAGGCGTGGAAGCACAATTTACGGACAAGGTGGAAACAAAGAAACTGAACTTAAAGGGACACTAACGAGACACAATGCCGAACACCTGGGGAACAACAATGAGGAACAGGTGAGAGAGGCAGAAGCTGACTACATGAGGAGAGAAGCACTGGGGAAACTGGAAACAAAGGAAAAAATGACTCAGAAACTAATTACAAATAATCACAAGCACCAGTATACACAATACCCACAGATATGACAATATCAGGAGAAAGACAGATGTCCTCTGCATCCACACCTACAACATCCAACACCAGGAGAGAGACTTCAGGCTGTCTGTACAGATTGAGTTCTCCCACCTCTCTAAAAAAGCATTTCAAGTACTCATCCCTTTCACATCCACATACCTGTGTGAAATATCTCAGGCTAAAATAATAAAAGACCTGAAGGATCTGGAAAGACTAAAATGAGCTCAGGAGAGGACAGATGATAAATCATTGACATAACTTCACAAACGAGAAATTAACAAAATATAAAATGAACAAATACATTAAAACATGACAACATACGAAGACTTCGAGTTTAAAATCATCAGTACATTTACAAATTCATTGTATAGTTTAAATTTTTATCCGTTAATATCAAAACCAACAAGAATTACAACTCATAGTGCTACAATAATCGATAATATTTTCACAAATGTAACAAATGGGGATGTGATGGGAGGTATTTTAATGAGTGATTTGAGTGATCATTTACCAGTTTTCACAATTTATAAAAATGATCAAAGCATTACAAAAGAAATCACAATTAAGAAAAAAACAATAAACATCAAAAAAAGCAATGGACAAATTAAAAGATGATTTACATAAACAAAGCTGGAAAAACGTGCATGTTGATGATGTGAACAGATCATATGATGAGTTTATCAATATTTTGGGAACTCTGTATGAAAAGAATTGTGTGCAAAATAATTATACAAAGAGAAATGTTGTTGACCAACCATGGATGACGAAAGTGTTGAGAAATGCTTTAAAAAAAAAGAATTATTTATATACATGTTTCTTGAAATTGAGAACACAAGAGGCTGAAGAGAAATATAAGAAGTATAAAAATAAATTAGTAGCGATTATAAGGAAACACAAGAAGGAATATTATAGTGATTTATTAAATAAAAGTAATGGTGCTATGAAAGCTACATGGCGAGTAGTAAATAGTGTTCTGAAAAGTCACAAAGCAAAAACAGGTATTTCACAATATTTTTTGAAGGATGACAATGAAATCCATGATGAAAATGAAATTGTAAATGAGTTTAATCATCATTTTGTGAAAGTTGGATCAAGTCTTGCAGCTAAAATACCAAAAGTAGACAATAATGTGAACCATTCAGTTATAAGTTGTGTAGTGAACTAGGCCTGATGTCAAAACCTTGACCTAAGGACCTTATGGGACAGAACTTGTCATTTCATTGATTTGCATCCAGAAATACAGGTTGACCCATCCTGAGACTTTCTTTCTTGAATTAATCAAGTAAAAGAAGACTACTTTCTATTATCATTACCATTTTACAAATGTTTTGATAATCAAATTGTGTTAGTTCAAACAATGTTTGAATGTTGAAGTGAACTACTCATTTTTATTAACTGTGAAACAGTAATAATGATTCTTAATCCTCATTCAAAGTGAAATCAAGTTGGAATACGTTACAGAGTAATGATTCAATTTCTTGATCGTCTGTTTGAAGTGAGCAAGGGTGTAAGTTGGTCAAAGTTCAAGTTTCGGTCAACTGCAAGTTTACTGAAAAAGAAATGTCATGTTTAACTTTTGCAGCAAGATACTGGAGAAGTGACTCCACGAAGTCTGAATTCTCCATAACAATCCTCTGTCTGTTCTTAAACAATCTTAATCTTTTTCCTTGACTTTTCATAACACCTTACATCACAAAACACACCTCTGTTTTGGTCCATCAACCAATCAGAAACTCCCAAAGGAACCGGAAATAGAGCCCTTTAAATGTTGGCACTTCCTAGTTCAACCTAGCAGTAAGTTAGCAGTCAGTTGTAAGAAGAGTCAGCTGATGATGGAGAGTTCTGCAAGAGGTTCCACCTCCAGTTGGAGTCGGGTGGAGAGTTTGCAGCTCCAGTCGTTTGGGAGTAGATGAAGAAGTTCTGCAGTTCTGAAACTCAGCAGTTCCAGAGTTCATGAAAGCTGGAATTCAGGATGCTGATGAAAGAAAGAAAATCAAGCTGAACCAGAGAAGATCTGGGAATTATGAAAGTCTGTTGTGGATGATCTCACGACTCCCGAGGTTTAGCTGTTCTTACGGAGACGCTGAAAAGTGGCTCGAAGTGGAACTTTACGCCGGAACTGACATATCTTCAGAAAGGTAAAAAGTCGATCTTCAACCAAAGTGTACCGTTGGGACAAGCTGGTCCAAAAGAGCGTGCATGTTCTGGTTAAAACAGACAAATTCCCTCACACATCTCTCTCAAGATAAACTTCATCTTTCCATCTTTAAAATTCTTCTATCTGCTAAAAATCATTACAGATATTTTTAGAAATGTCTGAAGCAAAGTTTTTCAATCACCGCCGTGTGGTTGACGTTGTTGTACTACTGGAAGTGAGAACAATCGCTGCATTGTTTACTTCCTGTAAAACGGATTAATAAGCTGTTGTTATTTTCAATTCTTGCCAATTAATGTAAATGTGTGATGTGTTAAACTTGATTCTGTTAATAAATGACCCACTGTCGTTGGTGAGTCAAAGATAATTAACGTCTCACGTCCACATTTTATTAAATTCAGATGCACGTCATTATACAGTCCAGAAAAATGAAAGAATCCGTTTAATTTATGAATATATCAGCATATGTTCATACTACAGTTGTGACAACAGTATTTTTCTTAATGGAACTGACAAAGAAGAAATAATGAATGTAGTAAAAAAAATCTTACAGATAAGAGGTCAAAAGAGTGGGTGGACATGGATATGATGTTTGTAAAGGACATAATGAGTTATGTTATTGAGCCGTTTACATATATTTGTAATTTATCATTTTCAAAAGGAATATTTCCAGACAATATGAAAGTAGCTAAGGTAGTTCCTCTCTTTAAAATTGGTGATAAACGTGTGTTCAATAATTATAGACCAATATCCTTATTACCACAGTTCTCAAAAATTCTAGAAAAACTATTTGTGACCAGATTAGATAAATTTATTAGTAAACAAAACATTATAAGTAGCAGTCAGTATGGGTTTAGAGCAAAAAACTCTACATCAATGGCTCTCATGTGTAGAAGAACATATATCTGTGATATATTATCCATAAATTAAACGGATTCATTCATTTTTCTGGACTGAATAATGTCGTGCATTGAATTTAATAAATGTAACGTGAGACGTTAATTTTCTTTGACCCATCAAATGAATGCGGTCATTTATTAACAGAATCAAAGTTTAACATCAAACATTTACATTAATTTGGCAAATTGATTTCAACACAACATAATTAATTAGCAAGCTTTCAGAGACCATAAGCCATGGTATCTGGGTTCAAGCTTTACAACAGACATTTCTGAAAATATCTGGATTAATTACTAGCAAAATAGAAGAGTTTAAAGATGGAAAATGAAGTTTATCTTAAGAGAGATGGGTGAGGGAATTTGTCTGTTATAACCAGAACAACACGCTCCTTCTGGACCCAGCTTAACCAATGGTACACTTTGCGGTTGAAAATCGACTCTTTTACCTTGGCAGAGGATAATTCTGACTTCGGTGTAGAGTTGCCTTCAAACGCTCTCCAGCGTCTCCGTAAGGATAGTAGGGAACCGTTTGGAGTCGTGAGATCATCCCAGAACAGACATTTCATAGTACCTCTGAACTTCTCCCGTTCAGCCTAGTTGCTTTTTCTCCAGCATTCTGAATTCCAGCATTCTGAACTCTGCTGCTCTCGGAACCAACTCATAGCATTCTCTCAGCGTTCTCCCAGCGTTCTCTTGAACTCTCTCACTGGTGAACTAGGAAGTGTTGCACCTTTTAAAGAGGTCACTTCCGGTTCATTTGAGAACTTCCTGATTGGTCGATCGACCGAACAGGGGTGTGTTTTAGTGATGTAAGAGGTTATTAAAAGTCAAGGAAAAAGATTAAGTTTGTTTAAGAACAGACAGAAAATGTTTTTGAAGGACCCAGACTTCGTGGAGTCAATTCTCTAATATCTTTCTGTAAAAGTTAAACATGACATTTCTTTTCAGTAAACTTACAGTTGACCGAAACTTGACCTTTGACCAACATCACAACTTGCTCATTTCAGACAGAAGATCAAGAAGATGAATCATTACTCTGTAACACATTCTCACTTGATTTCTACTTTGAATGAGGATTAAAAATCACTAATACTGTTTCACAGTTGATTCAAAATGAGTAGTTCACTTCAACATTTGAAAATGGTTTGAACTAAACACACTTTGATTATCAAAACATTTGTAAAATAGTAATGATGATAGAAAAGAGAGTGTTCTTTCAATTGATCAGTGCAGGACACTTAGGAAGTCTTCTGGATGGACTTGATTTTGTGTTTCTGGACTCAAATCAATGAAATACAGTTCTTGTCCCAGGAAGGCCCTCAAGGCCAGATTTGAGACCTGAGGCTTAGTTCACTACACATGGAAATAATAGAACAAATAACTACAGCTGTCGATCAAAAACAGTATTGTGTTAGTATTTTTGTTGATTTAAAAAAAGCATTCGATACTATTGATCACACTATTCTCCTTGAAAAATTAAATAAATATGGTATAAGAGGACCAGCATTACACTGGGTATCTAGCTATTTAAAAGATAGGAAACAGTTTGTACAAATAAATGGTGTAAGATCTGACCTGTGCAATATCACTTGTGGAGTTCCCCAAGGCTCTGTACTTGGACCAAAGTTATTTATTTTATATGTGAATGACTTAGTGAATGTATCAGGACTCCTCAAATGTGTCCTTTTTGCAGATGACACCACATTTTTTTGTTTGGGTAAAGATGTAAAACGGATGTTGGAATTGATGAAGACAGAATTTGATAAAATACAAACTTGGTTTAAACTTAATAAATTGTCATTAAATTTAGATAAAACTAAATACATGATATTTAGTAACAAAAAGAGAACTGTTGATGATCCATTTAAAATTGAGGGTGTTGAGATTTGTTGAGTTAATGAGATGAAATTTTTGGGTGTAATCATTGATGAACAGCTAACATGGAAAAATCACATACATTCTGTAAGAACAAAAATAGCTAAATCTATTGCAGTACTATACAAAGTCAGGGAATTATTAAATGATAAAGCTCTGTACATGTTGTATAACACAATCATTGTTCCACATTTAATCTATTGCATTGATGTTTGGGGGAAAGTGTGTAAAACATTTACAAAACCTATTTTTATTTTACAGAAAAGAGCTGTAAGAATTATCACCAGAAAGCATTACAGTCACCCATCAAGCACATTATTTTATCAACTGAAGTTATTGAAGTTCCATGATTTGGTAGATTTCAGTAATTTATCAGTTATGTATAGGGCTCAAAATAACACATTACCATTAAATATCCAAAGAAATTTTGTTAAAAGACAAAGTTGTTATAATCTTAGGGGGATAGAGATATTTGTCAAACCAAAATTCAGAACTAGTCTGAAGGGAAGGGCTACCTCAATCCAAAGAATTGGATTGTGGAATGGTCTAGAGCGTGATGTTAAAAATGCCAAGTCAATGTGTACATTTAAGAAAAAGATCAAAGCTGAATTGTTAAAAAAGTATATATGAAGTAGCTTAGTGTGTGTTTTGTATTAGAATTAGAAAAATTAGAAAAATTAGAAAGAGTTATTCATTTTGTTCTGTTACTTGAAAATTATTATGATTGAAATAATTGTTTGAAAAAAGGGGCAGATATAGTAAGATTTTTTCTTCTTTCTGCTGCCTTTCATTTTAAATCTTTTGTATCTTTTTTTATATTGTTATGGAATTGTTTTGTACTTGGGCAGCACGGTGGCGCAACTGGTAGAGCTGCTGCCTCTCAGCGAGCAGGTCCCTGGTTCAAACCCCGGTCCAGGGGCCTTTCTGGGTGGAGTTTGCATGTTCTCTCCGTGCATGCGTGGGTTTTCTCCGGGTACTCCGGTTTCCTCCCACAGTCCAAAAACATGCATGTTAGGCTGATTGGTAACTCTAAAATTGTCCCTAGGTGTGAGTGAGAGAGTGAATTGTTTGTCTCTATGTGGCCCTGTGATGGACTTGCGACCCGTCCAGGGTGTACCCCGCCCCTCGCACAGTGATTGCTGGACATGGGCACCAGCGACCCCCGTGAACCAAAATGGAATAAGCGGGTAAAGAAAATGGATGGATGGATGGATGTTTTGTACTTTTTAAAAATGAATAAACTTTATACCATACCATACAAATACCCCACTCACCCAGCACACACACTTTTTGCCCCGCTCCCCTCAGGCAGGAGAGCGAGGAACATTAAGTGTAGAACCACTAGACTAAGGAACAGCTTCTACCCTGAGGTTGTTAGACTCATGAATCTCTAACCAGAATAATCACTGTAGACAAAAAATAAATAAAAATAATCACTGTAATGGCACTTTGGTGATATGTGCTGCTGTTCTATTTCGTATAGGCTTCGCCCTTTAAGAGCTGTCGCTTAGTGGGTTTTATCCCGTCATGCAAAGCATTACACTGAAAAGTTTAGTCCACACCCACCTGCTGTGTGGGCCCCACCCGGTCCGTATGAATTACGTTAAGAGCGGGTAATTGGCTCCCAATTTTCTTCAGCAAGCTAATAACACTGACCTTCAACAAGATGTCCAGCTCCAACACCATCCGCCTGTGTCCGTCCTGCAAGACCGGCTACTTGCTAAGTTTTGACCGGCACGACACCTGCGAAGGATGCCTGGGTCCCCGACACGTCGCCTGCGCCTCCTCCTGCCACCTCTGCGACCTCTTCCTCCAGAGGAAAGGCAGAGGAGAGCAGCCTCGTTTAAGGCTAAGGTCGAGGACTGCCTGTCCATGGCAGGAGACTGTTCGCTGGATGATGCGATCGACTTCTTCGACGCCGGCTCTCTGAGCGAATCGGATGGTTCCTCTGGGACAGGTGACGCCAGCAGCAGCTCCGATGGTCGCTCCCTTCTGGAGAGCGTAGTGTTGGAATAAGGGGGGCCGAGCGAATGCTCACACCCTCCGGGCTTTCCTGCCTCAACGGCCATATCGCTCCCTGCCATCGGTACCCTCCTCTCGGAGCTGCCCGACATCATCCGGGAAGCTGCTGACATGAAGAGACTTTCCGTCCCTCTCCTCCCCCCACCCAGATCGGATGATCTAGCGGGAAGGTTTGGCTCCACTCCGGCTCGCCGTCCTGATCCCATCTGGCCTTGTTTTCCAGCAGAGGCATCCTATTGGAACGAGGCTGCGTCTGGTCCTGGTAAATTAAGAGCGCCCGTCTCCACTTTCGCTCCCATCACCAGAGTGGAGGGGTTCACCGAGCAGAACTTTCCCTCGGTACCCCCCTGGAGCCGAGCCTGGCGGAAGCTTTCGGAGCAAAGCTGTCCAGGTTGGAGCAGCGTCCTGTCCCTCTTGGGAAACATGACCAGACGGTGACTACGCTCTCCAGTCGAGCTCACCAGTGTGCATTCCAGGCGGCCGCAGCAAACAACAACGTGGCGCTGTTGGTGTACAGCGTTTCCAAGAGGCTGGAGACCACAGATCTGCCTGAGGAGACCAAGAGCTCCCTTTGCAAGGCATCTGACGTCATCCTTAACATGTGCGCCTCTTCTGCTGTATTTCTGTCCCAAATTGCAGCGTGGATAACGATGAATCAGAGGTCCTCCTGGCTCCATCACTCCCCCTCTCTGCCGAAAAAACTGCACAAAGACCTGATGGAGGGCCCCATCACGACAGACGCGCTGTTCGGGAGCAGTTTCAAGGCCAAGCTGGAAAACTCGAAAAAGACGGAGGAGGTGTCAGCGACTGCATGCCACCTCATAAAGCCGCGCGTCTCATCCCGCCCCCTGGCCCGCTGGAAGGATTGTTGTGAGCAGCGACAGCAACAACAACATTCCACGGCTGCAGCAGCGTCTTGTCGTTCCGCTCTACCGCCAGCACCGCCCGAAAGAGACCAGCCCTCCTCATCCCGGCAACCGTTAGTTCAGCGTTTTCCCAGAGATCTCCAACAGGCGGCACCCTGGGCCAACAAATCGCAGAGCTCACGGGGAAAAAGATTGAAAAAATGACGGTCTGCGGAGGGTGTGTGTAAAAATGACACAAGTTCTGAAATAAAACATGAACATCATTCAATGATTAAAGTGTCTGTTTTTAGCCATTCTGTCAGCTCGGATGAACTCACAGTGGCTGCGCACACATCCTCCACACAAAACAAGCTGGTGTTTTTAAAAAAGGTTTTTCAGAATCACCGTTGCTCCAAAATGAAGACGAGACACTCGCTTGACACAACAGTCAAAAGCGAATGTGGTCGGCAGAATGAGTTCAGTGGAATAACTTGTTTTCAGCCCGAGCTGCACACTTCTCATTGAAGTGGTGTCAAACGTGCACTCCCACGACGCGAGCAGCCTTCACCCAAACAGCGCTGCATTGATGAAGGCGTGCACACCGCTCCCCAGCATTCACCGGCTCACATCAGCATAAATGTGAGACCGCAGAACGGGTCCGGTGAGCAACCTCGCTCTCAGCAAGAGCGGCATGCGCCTCACCGAAGCAAATGCGTGCTTCCGCAGCACTTGCAGCCTTCACTCAAACGGCACGGCATTGATGAAGGCACGCACACCACTTCTCAGTGCTTTCCCGTTCATGTCAGCATAAATGTGAGACCACAGAACGAGCCCAGTGAAGGACCTCGCTCTCGGCAGGAGCGGCACGCGTCTCACCGCTGTAGTGTCAAACGCGCGCTCCCGTGGCGCCAACAGTTTTCACACGCCTCTCCTCAACACACGCCGGTCCACATAGACATGAATGTGGACTCGCAGCCCGAGCGCAGCGCAGAGGCACGCTCAGAGCCCTTTCAAGGAAGCCTCGCCTTGGGTCATGCGGAACAAACTTCCGCGGCACATGACGGCGGTCGAGGCGGTAGACTGGCTGACATCCCTAAAAAACATGACGCATCACCTAAACGCGTGTCCATTCCACGAACGTTACGCGGAGTGGCTACGAACATGCTCGTCAGACAGATGGATGGCCAGGCTGTTAAGCAGGGGTTACACCCTGCAATTTGCAGCCCGCCCCCCCCTTTCGGAGGAGTTTTAAAGACGGTCCTGTCATCACCAGACCAGGTCTCATCCCTAAATGCAGAAGTCCAAGAACTTCTGGTAAAAGAGGTGATCTCCAGGGTTCCCGACAGAGAGGAAAACACAAGTTTTTACTCACATTACTTCCTGGTTCCAAAACGGACCGGAGGAACGAGACCGATTTTGGACCTGTCAGTTTTCAACAAGGTAATTGTGGACAGACCATTTCTCATGTTGACAACCAGACAACTGTTGGACAACATCCAGAGAAACGACTGGTTTGTTTCCATCAATCTGAAAGACGCCTACTTCCACATACAGATCATCCCAAAACAGAAAATTTCTGCGCTTCTCCTTTCAAGGGGTGCAGTACCAGTACAACAGGCTGCCGTTCGAGTATTCCCTCACGCCTTGTACTACGTTCTCAAAGTGTGTGGAGACGGCCCTACAACCGTTACACAGAGCAGGGATGAGAGTTTTGTTTTACCTAGACGACCTGTTGCTGCTGTCACGCTCCAGACGGGAAGCAGCGACGCAGGCTCAGGTGTTGACGTCACACCTGCTAAATCTGGGCTTCACCATAAATTGGGAAAAAAGCTCGATTCTCCCAGCCCAGACGATTGTTTATCTGAGAGTGGAGCTAAACTCGACCACCATGAGGGCTCATTTATCACAGACGAGAATCGACACTCTAAGAGTCCAGCTCCGCCACGTAAGACCGGGCAGAGTAGTAACAGCTATTTCCATCATGAAGCTGTTAGGAACGATGCCGTCAACTCACACAGTGGTCCCGCTGGGTTTACTACACATGAGACACCTCCAGAGATGGTTTGCTCGTCTGCGTGTGGATCTGGTAAAGCAAAAGAGATGGATGATCACTGTTCCTCCCTCCATGAGAACCTCCAACACTGGGAAAGCCCCCTGGTTCTGTCGGAGGGAGTCCCCGTCAGCAGACCTACGTCACACGTGTCAGTCTTCATAGACACATCGTTGTCAGGTTGTGGGGGGACATGCCTATCTTGAGCTGTAGGGGCGCTGTGGCCTCATCACACAACAGCTCATATCAATATCCTGATGCATGCTCAATAATCCAGGTAGAAAAATCCAAAAAAGATGATGTTGATCTTCTGTGCTTCTGTGCCCAGCACAGAAGATCAACATCATTAGGCCAGGATTCTGCGGTCTACACTCATCTCCAGGCCTGCGGTCACTCTTTCAAGGATGAAGATGTTCACATCCTGGACAGAGAGGAACGATGGTTTGAGAGAGGAGTAAAGGAGGCCATCTTTGTGAAAAGAAATCATCCATCATTAAACAGGGGTGGAGGCCTCCGAGTTCAACTGTCCCCCTCTTACAATGCTGTGATTGCTAGTATCACTCAGCCCTCGGTGAATAGTAAACAGCCATCAGCGTGGTAATGATCCATTGTTAGGCTGATGGTCCTTCTTGAGCATGTGATCAGCTGGTTTTGCTTGTCAGCAGCAAACTGGTTGATCCACTCTGAGAAGGTGCTATTTAAGAAACTGAGCTGAAAACAGCACCTCAGACTGAGGAAGTCTCTTGGATGAGAGACGAAACGTTTCTACATTTTTTTTTTTTTTTTTTTTTTTAATGTCCAGAGGACCAGATTGAACATTTTTGGAGCTCATATATATGTTCTGGATTGCCGCACGGTTCTGAATGTAATGTAACACTTTGCTCCTGTGCTGCAGAATAAACACGTTTTGATTCACACAGACAACAAGGTTACTGTTGCTTATCTAAACCGGCAGGGGTGTGTGCGCTCAGCCCAAATGTTACACATTGCGAGAAAACTACTGTGTTGGGCACACCAAAATCTGCTCTCCATCGTTGGTCACACCAAAATCTGCTCTCCATCAGAGCAGTGTACATTCCCGGTGTTCTAAACAAAGGGGCAGATGTAATGTAGAGGGGCGGTCCGCGTCACGAGGACTGAACCCTCCACCCCGATCTGATGGCCCAGATGTGGCAGAAATTTGGCAAAGCGGCTGTGGACCTGTTTGTAACACGAGAAAACGCTCAATGTCAACTATGATTTTCACTGAGCCCGTGAGACGAACCACCGCTGGGGGTGGACGTGTTTGCTCACAGCCCATGGCCCAAAATGCTTCTTTACGCATTTCCCCCATCTCCTCTGATATTACAGTTTCTGAACCGAGTTCAGGAGGAGGGATTGACAACTCTCCTGGTGGCTCCCGAGCGCGTGAACGCACCATGGTTCCCGGTTCTACGACGCCTGTTATCGGGGCGCCCGTGGAAACTGCTGTGGAGGGAGGACGCTCTCCTCCAGGCGGGAGGAGCGATCAGGAGTTACCCAGAAATAGTCCAGCACCTGTGGGTCTGGCCGCTGAGTGGATCTGATTAGAAAGGATGGGTCCCCCGTAAGATGTAGTGCGCACAACCCAGGATTCACGTGCTGCATCCACCATAGCACTGTACACATCAAAGTGGACCGCTTTTCAGTGCTGGTGTACAGAGAAATGTGTAGAGGCCACCTTATGTCCACTAGGCGACGTGCTGTCCTTTCTGCAGCAGCTGATGGACAGAAATTTGGCGTTCAGCATGATTAAAACGCACGCTGCAGCTATCTCTTCCTGTCACAAAGGCTTCGGGGACAGAACAGCTTTTAATCATCCGCTGATGAAACATTTTTTAAAAGGTGTACAGAGATGCAGACCTGTTTCACGCCCACTTGTTCCACAGTGGGATTTAACGCTGGTCCTGTGAACCCTGATCAAAGCTCCATTTGAGCCTTTGGATCAGGTTCCAATTAAATTCTTGTCTCTTAAAACAGCCCTGCTGCTGGCTTTAACAACCGCTAAGAGGGTGAGTGATTTATCTGCCCTCTCTGTTGCTCCGTCATGTTTCAGAATTCAGGCTGACGTCAGCTCAGCTGATCTAAGACCGAATCTAGCTTTTATGCCTAAAAACATCACGAGCTCTTTTAAATCAAGAGCGATATTGTTGGAGGGTCCCCCCCCCCACACACAAATCAGAAGAAGAGGCATCTTTCCATCTTCTCTGTCCTGTGAGGGCGTTGACGTGTTACATAGTGTGCACAGCTGCAATGCGTCAAACTCAGCATTTGTTTGGGCATTATAGAGATGCATTTGTAGGCAGTTCGTTATCCACCCAGCGCCTGTCACACTGGCTGTGATCGGCCATTTCTGAAGCCTACAGAGCATCAGATTTAGAGCCTCCTGTCAACCTCAGGGCGCACTCGACCAGAGGTATCGCATCTTCGACTGCTTTGCATAATGGTATGACAATGCAGGATATTTGCACTGCGGCCGCATTGTCAACATCCTGCTCATTTATTCGCTTCTATTTACGTGATGTGACGGCTCGTTCCATGACACATTGTGTACTTAGTGTTTTAACAGAATGAATATTGTTGTTTCATGGAACCCCGTTTAAACTCACATCTGACTGCATGCATTACAGTGTGAGATGTTGTTATCAGTCACAAGTTGTGACTGTTATTTTGGTTCTATTGTCACTAATCAGTTCATGACTATTGTTACCAATCAGTTCATTGGATTAATAATCAGTTCACTTATTATTAATCTGTTCATACTGTTCAGCCATGAATCGGTTGGTTCATGGCCCTTTTTTAGTATCTTCCCTTCCCCGTTGAAAGTTTCCGGGGCGTTCATGCATTCAGAACGCATAACTACACAGCATGCGTCTGTGCATGGTGCACATAATTAAGAAACGTGTAATTACGCACATGGAGAGCTGAGTGACAAGATGTTTTTTGGGCAAGCTTCCACTTCATACGGTGTTCAATGGACCCAGTGAGGCGAGGACCACATCTGTTTCACCCTTAACCCACTAAGCGACAGCTCTTAAAGGGCGAAGCCTATACAAAATAGAACGTTGGTTACGTACTGTATCCCCAGATTCTATGAGTATAGGCGTAGCCCTTTTAGCGTCGGGCCTCACTGGCTCCTAAATGGCTGAAGAAAAAGCTACTTGGGAGCCGATTACCCGCTCTTAACGTAATTTATACGGACCGGGTGGGGCACACACAGCATGTGGGCATGGACTAAAGTTTTCAGTGTAATGCTTTGCATGATGGGATAAAACCCACTAAGCGACAGCTCTTAAAGGGTGTTACGACCCAGCTCAGCCAGGAGAAGGGGAGGTAACATTAAAAACCCAGATGGAAAAAGTTTGAATAAAAGTAACAATTTAATTAGTCAGTTTAAAATAAAATTCAACATTAACAAAAGGAGGGGTACTTTCAAAGTACCAATTACAACAAAGCTTTCACAATCAAGTCAAATAACAAAATTAAGGTTAACCAAATGAATGAATACTCAAAACCAAATTTACAATGAGTCAAAACAAAAGTAAACAAGTAAGCCTTCTAACTGTTTTCAGGGGCTTACAAACAACACCACTTTTACCAACAGCAAGTGCAGGATTTAACTGTTGGCCAAAGCCAAACAATTCACGTCAAGTGACTCAAGTCCAAAGACACAGAAACCCATACTAATGGCGAGTTGCTCTAAACAACAGCTACCCTGAATGGCAGGAGAGCTGGGTTTAAATAGGCAGGCCTCTTCTGTGGTTGGAGGAGCAGGAGGTGAAGAAGCCAACCAGGATGCAGATTGATGTCCATTGGGGAGGATTCAGAAAGTGAAGCAGCCAATCCCAGAAGGGCAACAGCACAGATCAGTCACCAACCAACCTGCAAACACTTTTGCTCAACCAAATGGCCTCAGGCCATAACACCTCCCCACTTAAAACCTAAACCAAAAGGTTAGGGCACAAGAAATACAGAGTAAAAGGACGAGCAGCCGCGGAGGGAGACGAGCAGCCGCAGAGGGAGACAAGCAGCTGCAGTGGGAGATGAGCAGCCGCAGAGGGAGATGAGCAGCCACAGAGGGAGACGAGCAGCCACAGAGGGAGACAAGCAGCTGCAGATGAGCAGCCGCAGACGAGCTGCCGCACAGGCAGACGAGCAGCCGCAGACGAGCAGCCACAGACGAGCAGCCGCAGAGGGGGACGAGCAGCCGCAGAGGGGGGCGAGCAGCCACAGAGGGGGGCGAGCAGCCACAGAGGGGGGCGAGCAGCCGCAGAGGGGCCAGCAGATGGCAACGTGCCAACAGAAGTCACAGCAGGTTCATCAGCAGAAATCTCAGGAACCACAAGTTTCAGTTCTACCAGTCTCTCCATCACAAGGTTCTTTAATTAATTTTTAAGGAGTTGCTTTGAGCAAAAAATGGAAAAATGGGCTGCAATTTGAGCCAAATCAACTTTACGGCAAAGCTCCAGCTGATCAAGAGAGGGTCACTTTAAAAACTGCTCAAGATCAAACTGTGCCATGCTTTACGAGCACAACAAGTTGCAGCTGCTCAACCAAGAATGTCACTCAACTAAACTGACCAAACAATCACTTTTAAGTTACAGGATTGCATTAAAAATCCCGGACGAGCCCCCATTAATTTTACGACTCGGCTCAGCCAGGAGAAGGGGAGGTAACATTAAAAACCCAGATGGAGAAAGTTTGAATAAAAGTAACAATTTAATTAGTCAGTTTAAAATAAAATTCAACATTAACAAAAGGAGGGGTACTTTCAAAGTACCAATTACAACAAAGCTTTCACAATCAAGTCAAATAACAAAATTAAGGTTAACCAAATGAATGAATACTCAAAACCAAATTTACAATGAGTCAAAACAAAAGTAAACAAGTAAGCCTTCTAACTGTTTTCAGGGGCTTACAAACAACACCACTTTTACCAACAGCAACTGCAGGATTTAACTGTTGGCCAAAGCCAAACAATTCACGCCAAGAGACTCAAGTCCAAAGACACAGAAACCCATACTAATGGCGAGCTGCTCTAAACAACAGCTGCCCTGAATGGCAGGAGAGCTGGGTTTAAATAGGCAGGCCTCTTCTGTGGTTGGAGGAGCAGGAGGTGAATAAGCCAACCAGGATGCAGATTGATGTCCATTGGGGAGGATTCAGGAAGTGAAGCAGCCAATCCCAGAAGGGCAACAGCACAGCTGAGTCAGCAACCAACCTGCAAACACTTTTGCTCAACCAAATGGCCTGAGGCCATAACAAAGGGTTACGCCTATACTCATAGAATCTGGGGTTACATTACGTAACCAACAATTATACATGATGCTGATCTCATGCTGCTGATTATTTCATGCTGCTGTATTCATTCATACTCACCTACTCACATAGACTCATGTTCGTGCTGCTGTTGTTCGGCGTATTGTTTTGCACTATTAGTGTTTAGCATATTCTTCGTTTATATCTTAGATATTATTACTGTTTATTTTTACAATTAAAATTTTTGCTATTGTTGGATGTAACTGGGAAACTGCAAATAATTTTGTTCCACCCCATGTACCACGAGATGCAAATGATAATAAAATCTACTTGAACTTGAAAGCATTTTTTCAGCATTAACACTGATCAAAAACCAGTAAAAGTAGTAAAAGGGGTTGTAGTGAAAAGAAACCTATTAAATATGTGTTTAAAAAGCAAAGATGTTTAACATGTGTAAAAGAAAAATAAAAGAATGTACAACACAAAAATGTACGTATGATCGGAACATTAAGTATAACAACAACAAAAATGGTAATGTGAAAAATAGCAATAATGTAGTTGGGGAGGTGGCAGTTACTTATTTGCTCTCTGGATGAGCTATCACACCCACACTTTGAAAACCTCTAATCTAAACAATAATTGATCAATCAAGGATCAATTCTCTTTTCTAAGGCAAAATCAATTCTTTGAGCAGGAATTATTGTTATTAAATATATTTTATATGTGACAGAATTTAGTCAAAATGTTGCTATTTGATAAACAGTTTACTTTTGAATTTGGTTGAGAGATATGATTTAATGTGACCAGAATATATTTATTATCACTGCAAGCCAGGAAATGATTTGTCAAGTTGCATCAGCTAAAATGGCATAACCAGTCCTAAAGTTGCATTTATGTCACCAGGTCTCAACTCTTTACCAAGTCTGTGTTGTGGGCTCGAATTCAATCATCTTTCCAGGGGTTTGCTGGCTGATCAGACCAGGATCCACCACAAGCTGGTGGACATTGGTGGACAGCTTTGTGGAGTGGTGTGGACAGAACCACCTGCAACTCAATGTTGGAAAAACTAAAGAGCTGCAGGTGGACTGCAAAGAGAAGACCAGTGCCCCCAACCCTATCAACATCTAGGGGACTAAGGTGGACACTGTGGACTGCTACAAGTACCTGGGGTTCCACCTAGACAATAAACTGGACTGGACAGCTAACACCAACACCCTCTACGCTAAAGGTCAGAGTCACCTTTTTCTTCATAGGAGACTCAGGTCCTTTAACATCTGTAGGACCATGCTGCAGATGTTTTACCACTCGGTGGTCTTGAGTGTCTTCTTATATGCTGTGGTGTTCTGGGGCAGTAGGGTGAAGAAAGCTGATGCCAACAGACTCGATAAACTCATCAAGAGAGCTGGTTCAGTTCTGGGAGTGGACCTTCAGTCTCTGTCAGAACTGTCTGAGCAGAGGATGCTGAGGAAACTGCTCCAGATCTTGAACAATACGTCACATCCCCTGCATGCCACACTGGACTCTTACCGCAGCACCTTCAATCGTAGACTGAGATCACTGAGGTGCTCCACAGAACACCACAGGAAGTCCTTCCTCCCTGTGGCTATCAAACTTTTCAACTCCGCCCCCTTTCTGCACATAGGACAATAAAATTAATCCTGCACCAAAATAAACACTTTAATGTTTCTGTCTGCACCTGTTTTAGAACTTAATTGTTGGGATTTTTATATTCTCTGTTATTACCTTTGTACTAAAACTCTGGCACAACAATTTCCTGCAGGATCAATAAAGTTCTGTCTTATCTTATCTTATCTTATCTTATCTTATCTTATCTTATCTTATCTTATCTTATCTTATAAGGCTGTGGCTGAGTGGTTAGAGCAGTCGTCCTCCAATGCGAGAGTTGGGGGTTCAAACCCACCAGCAGTCACATGTCGAAGTGTCCCTGGGCAAGACACTGAACCCCTCATAGCCTCTGATGTGTGTCCCATCAGTGTATGAATATGATCTAAAGCACTGATTAGTCTCTTTAGAATGATTTGTTCAATTAACTTTGTAGTGATCTAGTAGAGTGCTGTATGAATGGGTAAATGAGGACACAGATTGTAGTGTAAAGCGCTTTGAATGTCTTGAAATAAGATAGAAAGGCGCTATATAAGTACAGTCCATTTATCTTATCTTAAGGACTCGCCAGGCACTGTCCAAGTTAACTGAAAGTCTTGTGACTGTTTCAGGGGTCTGAGAAGGCTGATTTATTAACAAATGCAAAACAATAAGTGTAGTAAAGTGAGTGTCACCTTTCTTCCTCCATCAGTCATATGTGCTACACATGTCATAATCAAATAAACATCATCTATGAATTATTTTACTTTCTTAAAAGATTAAAAGAAAAGAGTAAACATTAGTCAGACTGTAAATGACTGGATTTCCAAAGCCAATCAATGTGCAGAAACAACCAGACATTATACAGGTCTAAAGTAACTTTAAAGAAAGCAGTTCAAGATGAATCTGACAGACCCCCATCTGGTTCAGAGTTCATGGTCAGTAGAGCACTTCTTTATGCTACAGTGAAAATGGTTCTTTGTCTTGCTTTTCTCTTCATTCAGTCTTTATTTAGACAGGTAAATCCCATTGAGCCTCGAAGACTCATTTACAAGAGAGACCTGATTTCAACTTTTTTTTTCTCCGTGAAAATTTTCAACTTGACTTGAGGCCTGTTCATGGTGTACCCTGCCTCTTGTACAGTGACTGCTGGACATGGGCACCAGCAATTTCAGCTTTCTAAATCCTACAATGAATCATTAAGGCTAATACTCCCTCTATATCCTTCTTGAATCCAGGTGTCAGAGTGTAAGTTTTTGGAAACATCCAGCAACTTAGCAAATTTGTGCATCTACATTACAGACGGCTGCAGTCAATACCATTTCTGCCCTTGTGAGAGTACATGATTATCATTTGGTATTGGGAAGAGGCCCAGGGCAGACCTAGAACCCGTTGGCGAGATTGTATAATCTTTCATTAGAGGATAGCAGAATACAGTTTGTGTTGCTATTTTCAATTTTTCTTATTTTTCAGAGCTTTTGACATCAAATATACATCGGTGATATTATTTCTTGGGTTAATAAAGACTCATTTTTCTATTTCCATCTTCAACTGATTATCCAAAGTTGGGTTGTGGAGAGATCAAGTCCAGGAGAGAAACCCAGTGAAACTTTCCAGCTCCTCCTAGGGGACTCAAAAAGGGTTCCCAGGCCAGAGAGGCTATACAATCCCTCCAGTGAGGTCTGAGTCTGGCCCAAGGCCTCTTCCTAGTGCAAAATGCCCAGCAAACCTATCCTATTAAAGAAAGCATCCAGGAGGAAACCTAATCAGATGACTCATTTTGATGCAAAGGAACAGTGGCACTACTCTGAGTCCCTCCCACATGACAAAGCATCTATCTCTAAAGCTGAGCTCAGCCATCCTACAACGAAAGCTCATTTCAAACACTTGTATTTAAGATCTTGTTCCAAAAAAGTTCAATCTGGTCCTCTGGACATTCAACTTTTTTGGATTTTTCTACCTGGATTATTGAGCATGCATCAGGATATGCTAAGATCTTGTTCTTTCAGTTATGATCCAAACTTTATGATGACAGGTAAGGGATGGAACAGGTAAGGGATGGAACATAAATGGAAAAGTAAATCAAAAGCTTGGCCTTTCATCTCCAGTGTTTCCCCTAGTTAACTTGCCATGGCGGGGTGCTCATCTCATCCATGATTTTTGATGATGGGGGCAACAGAGACATGTCTGAGCGCAGCTTGTACCAACAGTTTTTGAGCGGGGACGGGGGGCGTTCAGCATGAGGAAAGAGGCACCTTTAGCTTTTTAGCTAGAGAGTCTGTGTTTCGCACTGCTAGCTTAGTGCTATGTCAGTGCCGGGTGGGGGATAAGTTCGGTTTGGTAGGCAGGGTGCTCAATTCTGTTGACGAGGTGGGGCACCCAGCTTGTATAATGGTAGGAGAAACACTGATTCTCTGCTCTTTCTTCAACATGTTAAAGAATTTTTGATCAGTAGTTATGGATGTTTATATTACTATGACTGAGAACCTTATCTCTGCCCATGAACCATATGTTCGCGGATAGAGCTGAGTTATCAGCTGAGTGGGTGAGGGGATTTTTTTTAATCTCAGGTGGAGGAGTTCAAGTATTTAGGAATCTTTTCACAAGTGATAGTAGTATGGCTCTGGAAATGGAGCAAAGGATCAAGGACTGTTTTTCAATAATGAAGGCGTAGCTTTGGTCACTGTGTTGTTGGAGAACAATATTCTCGTTTATCTTACTTACTCATAAAGAACCACATTCGATAGCAGGAGAAGATTTTTAACAAGGATTTTACTTGCAAGTTCAGATATTCAGGACGGGTTATATACATGACAATCTGCCTCGAGCTATCCCCTCAGCTTGCTTTCATGCCCTTATCAGTTCAGCTGAGTTCACAGAACTTGGAAGTGTTCTTGGCTGCAGCTGCATGTTCCGGTAAGATGGCGCCCGTGTACATGGCTTGCAATCCACCTCTGCTGATGGTGTTCGGATTATTTTTGTTTTTTGCATTCTGTAAGAGTCCCACTGCCTGCAGCTCCTCCTCCAAGATGTCCACTTATTACCACCAGCTGTCATCCATCCACCTAAGAGGATTCTCTACTATTTAAGGCTGCAGTCCAGTGTGACTTTTTGCTGGAGCATTGTACCCTTTTTGGTATAGATGCTTTTGGCCTGTAATTCATTGTGATAGACAAAGTGTTACTTACCTTCTATTCTTGTGCCCGCAGTCATCCTGCTTCCTTGAGTCCTGTCCTGGAATCCCCATTGTCTCTGGTTCCTGATCTCTGTGCCTCGCCTTCCAGCCACACGCCAGTTCACCTGTCCATCCGTGCTTAGCACCGACGCTTCCATCTGTAAGAGAAATACTAGCATTCATTCTCTACATACAATCCTGCCAGTGGACCTTCACTGAACCAACTCTTTTCCCCAGGATCTTCCGAAGAGAGGACCACTTGTAAATAACACTGTGTATAATAAAACACTTATCTTTTTCTAACCGCATTTTGTCCTTTCTGGTCTCGTACAAATCTGGGTTCCCCATGTTATGACACATTCCTCATCTGTGACATCAACTCTCTGATGGTGTATGACAGACAACAACTTTTGGATCTTCGTTTTTCTGTCACTGAAGTCGCTTATTTCAATATGAGCATAACTGTGG
>NC_056514.1:11236246-11264406 GCF_014905685.2 Nematolebias whitei
ATGTATATATATATATATGTGTGTGTGTGTGTGTGTTAAGCATGCTTAAACATCTTGTGGGTTTTTAAAAACAAAAACCATCTCACAGTTTTCTCTGGATCTTAACATTCCAGTCTGTATGCATTATCATCAACATAATTGAAAAACAACAAAAATTAAAAGACAAAGCATCTCTATTATAGTAACAAAGCTTACTTTCCAAAAACTCACACCTGATTGGCAGTTGCTTGTTCTATTGGTGATTTAAGAATGGCCAGCGGGAACTTCAAGACTGATCGGTCTGTTTACCCATTTTGCAGAAATGTTTTTTGTTTGTCTGACTCACAGGAGAGATGCTTTAGACCCCATTGACATCTGAATAATTCCCTGTAAACAGTAAAGATATTTCCATATTGATTATGAAAATGTTATATGTGCATATAGCAACCTTTGCTCACGATCACTGTTTAAATGAGACTGCAAAAAATGTTGAATCCTTTGTAAACTACAAGACAAAGCATCAGTGCCAGCTAGAGATCATGCCAGGTCACTAGCTGGCATTGTGATGTTGTATACCAACGATGCACATGTTGTACATTTGTGCAAACACTTCAGTTCCAAGCATTAAAACAACTACAGGCCCGTTCAGCATTTGTAGAATCTGAGAAGTGTGTCTCACATTCCTATATTCACAAGACCTCCAGATAAGTTTATTTAATTTTTAATTTGACCTTTATTTAAGCAGGTCAGTAAGTTGAAAAGTAATGGTACTTCAGGGATACATAGGTTAATGTTGTTGCTGCAGCGAAGAGTATGAATGTTGCTATGGATATTGAGAAATAAGCGGAGGTAGGATGGGGTTCTACCAGTTAGGGTTTTAAAGATCAGCAGAAACCATTTAATTGTCTGTGGTAGTGAATTGAGGACAAGTTCACCAGGGAATACGGAGTGCAGTGATGCGTGCTGAAAGAGCTCCAGTGACAAATTGAATGGTTGCATGGTAAAGGGTGTCCAGTTTCTGTTGGAGGGTTTTTGAAGCAGTTTTGTAGCTGATTTTGCTGTAGATTGATTTTATTCATTTTTACTAAAATATGTTTAGCAGAAGAAGTTGGTGAAGACTAGTTTCTGGGTTTCCATCCATCCATCCATTATCTTTTACCCGCTTCTTCCTTTTTAGGTTGCGGGGATCGCTGGTGCCCATGTCCAGCCATCACTGTGCGAGATGCGGGGTACATCCTGGACAGGTCACATCTATCACAGGGTCACATACAGACTCTCATTCACACCTAGGGACAATTTAGAGTTACTAATCAGTCTAACATGCATGTTTTTGGTCTGTGGGAGAAAACTGGAGTACCCAGAGAAAACCCACGTAGCACAGAGAAAACATGCAAACTCCACCCAGAAAGGCCCCGGACTGGGATTTGAACCACCTCCTCACTGAGAGGCAGCAACGCTACCAACTGTGCCACCGTGCTACCCTTGTTTCTGGGTTTGATTTTGAACAACATAGTGTTGATGTCATAGGCGTCACAACCATTATATGTGAAGGGGACATGTCCCTCCCCACATTAAAAAAAACGTTAATTTGGAACAACACGCCCCCCCCCCAAAACACACACACATACACACGCACACACACACGCACACACTTTTACTATGAAACATTTGTTCTGTCAGCGCAGTTTTTCTGTCTTTGTGAACAACAAATCCATTCTACTTAATTAATAGGAGAATACTCAAACCACTAAAAATCCACTCCAGGTTTTCCTGGTTACCTCCAACTCTCTTTTTGTGCGTCTCCTTCTGCCTCGGCAGAGATCGCTCACAGGTGGAGGAAATGGAGACACCTCTGTGTTGATCGCTCACCAGCTTAGTGAGCTTAGTGCGGGAAGTTGTTGACCGGGTGGGGTGGGGGTGGGGGGGTGGGGTGGGGGGGTGGGGTGGGGGTGTTGATCAAAAACATATATGCATGGTTAGGAGGAGAGAAGTAGAGCGATACGTCTGTAACATCTTAGCAGTAACTGTGACGCTGTAAGACGCTGCAGGTGTAAGAGACACTGTGTGTTCAGGTGCACTAAAGTTGAAATATCTTTAAAACCCCACACCTTATTGTCCTCAAGCTTTGTGAGAAACATCATTTAGATGAGTAGTGTTGAACACAAGCAAAAAAGTCTAGTGGTGATGTTTTGTTATTTTTCCATAAACACAAATAGTGCCGTTTTTAATACACGCGTGTTAAAGTGCATTAAAGTTGAAATGTCTTTAAAACCCACAGATGAATTTACACAAACTTAATGAGAAGAGAAACATGCTTGAAAAGGAATTAAAGAAAGGAAATCCAAATACCATACCATACCATACCACTTTATTTATAAAGCACTTAAAACAGCTACAAGGCCAACCAAAGTGCTGTACAGACAAAACAACAGGCAACACACCAAGCAAAATACAAAATGAGGTAAATCAGAATATAAAAACGATGCAGATAATAAATATGACGACAAACCAGTGTGGAGCATACAGGATCAAAACACAGATCATCTGGTGTTGAAAGCTACTGAATAGTAGTGAGTTTTTAAACGGGACTTGAAAACCGAGAGGGAGGGGGCCTGTCTGACAAACAGATGTAATTCGTTCCAGAGTCTTGGTCCTGCTACAGAGAAGGCCCTGTCACCTCTGCGCTTAAGACGAGTTCCTGGAACTGTGAGGAGCAACTGGTCCGCTGACCTCAGGGAACGTGGTGGGACATACCGTTGTAGCAGATCAGAGAGATGGGGGCGGGGGGGACACTGTTCAGTGATTTGTAGACATACATGAGTATTTTGAACTGGATTCGAAAGTGAACCGGTAACCAGTGCAGCGAGGCCAAAACTGGTGTAATGTGCTCTCTTTTGCCTGTACTGGTTAAAAATCGGGCTGCTGCATTCTGGACCAGTTGTAGTCGTGCAATGGAGGTCTGACTGATACCAAACAGGAGTGAATTGCAGTAATCAAGCCTAGATGTAATGAATGCATGTATTACTGTCTCCAGGTTATTTTTGGACAATATGGGCTTCAGTTTAGACAGCTGCCTCAGTTGGAAGAAGCATGATTTAACAATCATGTTTACATGATTGTTAAGCTTCAGGGAAGGGTCCATTATCACACCCAGATTAGTGACTCTTTGTTTTTCTGACAGGGTTAGAGCGGAAAGGTCAATGCAGTGATTTGTGATCGTGTCGTTGGGAGGGACCAACATGACTTCAGACTTCTTTTCATTGAAACTCAAGAAATTTAAAGCCATCCAGTCCCTGATGTCAGCCAGGCAGTTGAGCAGCGGTTGAATAGAGCATGTACCATTGTGTCTTAGGGGGAAGTAAATTTGACAGTCATTGGCATAGAAGTGGAAGGGCATGTTGTGCTTCCGGAAAATAGCACCAAGCGGCAGCAGGTATAAAGAGAATAGGAGAGGACCCAGGATGGACCCCTGCAGAACCCCCCATTTAAGCTCTGCCTCTGCGGAACTAAAATCCTTGATGGAGACACAAAAGACGATTTTAATAAATTTGACGATTGTGTAGCCAAACTAATTTTTCTTAGTCTTAATAATTCAGTGTGGGAGAGTAGCGGAGCATCACCTAGATGCCGACTGTGGGAAACAGAAGTAGCTGTCATGTCCACCTGGTGCTACGACTGTGCAGAACTAAAGAAAGAAAAAACGATTAAAATATTGCTCCAGGCCTGGCATGAGTTTCACAATAGAAATGACTCATGTACCTGTTGGGGATATCAGGAGGAAGAAATAAGAGAATGGGTAGCCCCTTGCTTAAAACACTCCTCTAACTATTGGATTTGGTATCAGTTTTTAGCTACCGTTTACTTCAAAGAACAGGACATATGGTCAAATGCTTTATATCGCCCCGACAGGTATGTCAGCCCAAGACCATGGCATATGGTTTGTAATAGAAAACAAGATGAGTGTACAGTCAGCTTAGCCCGTAGGCCTTATTATGAGTTACCCTGATGGGAAAGTTACTGTCGAAGTCATAATAAAGAAGAGTTCACAACACATGCAGCTGAAGTGGTGTGGAAGATGTATGGCAACGTGTGGAGAAGATCTCTACCCGACGGTACAAGTTGTACCAACGTCATATTAGGGTGTAGTGAACTAGACATCCGACATCAATCTGTCTCTGAAGACCTTCAGGGGACAGGAACTGTTATTTCATTGATTTGAATCCAGAAATACAAATGATCTCATCAAGAGACTATTTCATTGTATCCTGAATTAATCAATTGAAAGAACACTCTTCTTTTTTATATTATCATTACTATTTTACAATATCTTGATAATCAAAAGTGTGTTTAGTTCATACCATTTCTAATGTTGAAGTAAACCACTCATTTAAATCAACTGTGAAACAGTATTAATGATTTTTAAACCCCATTAGACATAGATCATACAAGTTAAATGTCTATTTACGAAGTAAGTGTGCATTTTACTCTTCTGTCTGAATGAGGAATGGTCTTGATGTTGGTCAAAAGTCAGAGAACAAGTTATGAGAATGAAGTGCCTTGTTTTTAAAACTCTCAGACAGTAAATAAGAAACTGGCACCTGTAACGTCTGTCATTTCTTCAAAATATTTTCCTGTCTGTACTAACCGTTCTTAAAAAAATTTCTGCTGTCTGTTGACTTCTAATAACCCTCTGACATCAATAAAACACCACCCCTGCTGGTTGTCAGAGTCAGAGTCAGAGTTTCTTTATTGTCATTCGCACCTCATGTGGTACATGTGGTGGAGCGAAATTATGTACACAGGGTCCCAGTTACATCCAACAATAAAATGTATAAGAAAATGTATATATTGTGTCAACCAATCAGGAAGTACCAAGTGAGAGGAAGTGGATACCCTTTAAAAGTCAACATTTCTTGGAACTATTCAGTCTTCCTGGAACTTTAAGTCTGACGAGTCTTCCTAGAACTTTCAGTCTAGGATGAGACTCAGTCTTACTGGAAGACTCAGTCTTACGGTGAGTCGTACAGGAACTTTCAGTTCTTACTGAAAGTCTGTTTGGAGTTCTGGCTGGGACTGCAGTCTTGCTGGAGTCTTACAGCAGAACTAAATAGCTGATGGATTTGACCGTGTGCCAAGGGTCCGTCCATTCCAGCGGAGTCACAGCATGCCTCGCTGTGAACTCACCCCAAGCATTAAATGCTCTCAACTTCTAAGGAAGCTTATTCTGTTGAACGGAGAACTTAGTCACGACTTCTGACGATTACCAGCCACTCTGACCGGAGACGCTGAAAAGGGAGCGTGAAATGGACCTCTGTACCAGAGCTGATTAATCTTCTGCAAAGGTAGAGAGTCGTCACCCTGTGTGTACCGAGGGCTGATCTGGGGTCGAAAGAAGGGTGCCATTTCTGGTCAACACATCTTCCTTCATCCATCTAAATCCTCCATCTAATCCTCCTCTTTAAACTTCTTTACTCCTTCTCTTTAAACTTCTATTCGCCAGTAAATCAAGTTAAGTGCCTTCAGAGATGAATCATTATCCATCAGTAATCTTCTGTTGTCTTGTTATTTGAACTTGCTAAGTTTATTAATCAGAAACAGATCAGCAAATCAATGTGTACATGTTTTGATGTTAAATTTTGATTCTGTTAAATAAATGACCGCATTTATTCTGATGGGTCAAAGATAAATGGCGTCTCATGTCACTAATTATACACTCCACTCTCAAGTTATCTTGGTCACATGGCAGAAATTTAACTCGAAAAAGAAAGAATCCGTTGTTAATTAAACAATTAATATTCTTTGTGCTTGAACTAGCTTTAAGAATAATTAATTAAGTAGTGTGTCCACAGGAAAGCTATCCCGACATTATTACATTTTTGGTGGCTCGTACGGTTTCTGAAGAGATAAATTATATGTGACCTGATATAGTGGAGGACGCTTCATGTGGGCACATCAAAAGTCCAAGTTTTGACCTTGGAAAGACATATTTCATGGCTGTGGTGTTCAGAACGATACAGAATTGTGTTGATGTTCATTTGAAGCTGGAAATTGTCATTCTGTGTGTGTGTGTGATTAAGCTGTAAGCAGAGAGGAAAGACGCATCATTCTGTTGAAACTCTTTAATGACCGGGGGTTCTACGGTTCCGACCCGGTTCTGATAATTGGACTCGAACGAGTCGTGTTTTAAATGATGAGATGCTGTCTGTGAAACTGAGTGCCGACTCAGAAAGCTGCTTCTATGCTGACTCACTACTTTCCACAGTTAATTTGTGCATTTTCGAAGCGTTAATGGGTGAAATTATCGCCAGACTGTTGAAGCTAACAGCTAGCTTACACAGGTACACACGAGATGTGATTGGTCGAGGACCGCTGTGTGAAACTTTCTGATTTGCTGAGAAGCTGGTGATGTAACGCCGTGTACGCCCACTCACTCTGGCGTCAGTGCGAAAAGCCCACCCCGATGTCCACGTGTCTGTAAAGTCACGTGACCCCAGAAATGAAGCTCGTTTTTAAAACGGAGTCTTCTTTAGTGGTTTAAAAAAGCTGAATGACAGCCTTGAAATCGGTCCTAACCTGATGAGTTCATGCCTAAAGAGCGTGTTTTTCAAGCGACGCCACGTTCAAGCTTCAAATCCGTCTATAAATGCTGATTTGGACCGTGTTCGTCCGTTGCTAATCGAAGCTAACGGCTAACGACCGGATGTCAACAGGACGGTTCACAGGAAGTCGTCAGTGACTCTTACCGTCGAAGACGTGTAGCTACAGTCACCCTGTGGTAAAAATAAGCTTGTACCGCCATCTGCTGTAGAAAACAGAGTATAACAGTTTTTCTGAACTGAAAGCTGCAAACTTGCTTTTCATTTATTTCTAAAAGGAAGCATGTGGGTAAATAAAATGTTGATCACGCTTGGGTTATGAGTTACTGTTTTGAATAGCAAATTCTGGTAAATTAAACTGCTTAAAGAGCGTTTAAAAACTGCAAAGTTGCTGTCAGACTTTTAGAAAAAATTGTAGGTTTATTAATTTTAAGTGCATTTGAGTAAATAAACACTGAAATAGCCTGGTTCATTGTATCTGTTAGAAATAAGCTCATATTAAGTAACACTGCCACAGGAGGCATTTACTTATAATATTCATGAATGGGGTAAAACCTAAAACAGGTGCCCAATTATTGATAAGTTGGCTTATAACAGTACTGTTGATGGAACCGCAGAGCTGATTAGTGTGTGAAACTCGCTGCTCACTTAAATAAAAACATTTACCTGTTGAAAAACTCTAAGATTGTGACGGTTTAACCAGATAGGTTTTGCTGAACAGTAAATACGACCATGGCAGATTAAACAAAAGCTGATAATGCTAATCCTGCACTAAGTGGTGTTAAGAAGGACTGGTTTGAGAGAGCTTTGACGCTGCTCACAGATTCCTTATCTCCATATGGTGACCAGGTGGAATGCATGAACTCAACAGATTTACTGGACGAGCTTAAGGAGGTGGCAGGCAGTGTCACTTCTATGGCCATAAAGAAGTCAGGCTACGAGCAACTAGCTAAAATAGCACTCTTGCTAAAAGCTGAATATTACCTGGAGGCCAGCAGCACAGAAGCCCTTGAAATAAAGTTGAAATGCGACTCAGAGGACCGCGAAGCAACACATGATGAGTATCTGCAACTCAAGTTTCAATTTGAAAAGGAGACCTGGGAGGAAGAATTGTAACGTGAGAAAGAGCTCTCACAAGCTCAGCTGTTGTTGCAAGCAGACTCATATAAGGAAAAGCTACGTGAAGGAGGGTTAAGGTGCCAAGCACAGAGTTCAGACAATGATATTACGCGCAAACAGTTGTAGCTAACATCAAAATCTCTGAACGAGTGCAAATTGGAAAGAGCGGCATTAGTCCAACAAGGCGTGCGTTTACAAAATGAGTGTCATACATCACGTGAACGGTTAACAGCCTGTGAGGCAAAACTTGCCACAGCCACAAATAAAATCTCTGACAAGGGGAAAAGATGTCTGGAACTCAAAGACAAACTGGGTCAGAATCCAGGTCAACCATCACCACCTCAAAGTGATTTTGTTGTACCTCCTACACAAAATCTCCTTATGCCACCTCCACGTGATTATGGTGAACCACCTCCACGTGATTATTTTGTTCTACGCCCACTAAGCCCTCATCCTCTTCTCTCAATAGCGGTATTGCAAAAAATGGCAAAATATGTCCAACGCTTCAAGCCAGGGCCGTTGGGTTTGACTGACACTAAGGCCCATCTGCAAGACCTTGACTTCCAAATGGAAAGCTATCCAAACGCTACAGTTGAGGATAAAATTGTAAGGGTCCCACTGCCTGCAGCCTGCCTTGCTGATAGCCGCTGATTGACAACACCTGGCGGCTATCAGTCTGATGAGCCTCTCCATCTACAAAAGGCCCAGTATGACTCATCGCTGGAACATATCACCTCTCATGGTATAGTACTGCTGTGCTAGATATTTCTTGGTGAAAAGAATTTGTTCACCTGTGTTCTCTTTTCCAGTTTTCTGATCACTTGTGTTTTTTGATCTCCTCGTGACCTGTTTTGGACTCCTCGGCCTGTCAAGTGTTCCTCGTGCCATTTTTGCATCCAGTTGCCAGCCTTCCTCGTTCCCTTGGATTCTCGTTTGGATTTCCTTCTCTGCTCATTCATTGGGCTGGAGGACCAGCTCCCCACCTTCGGATTTGGACTGAGTTGCGGAGAAGCAGCGTGTGGATTTATTCACTGTACATAAATAAACACTGTTCTTTTTGTATCTCCCTGTGTCTGCCTCGTTCTGGGTCTCATATCATCTGGGTTCCTCACGCAATCCTAAGAGAAATGCTCTAGCCACAAAAGACCCAGAATGAGACCAAGAGCGAGCAGACAACCCCCCGTTCCCCAGAGGAATGGATCAACATGTTGGATAAAGTTTTATAGCAAGTGTTGACTCACCAAACCACCATCCAGTCCAACCTTCAGGAGCTCGGAGGTATGGTTTATTCCATTAAACGACAACTGCAAACTTCTTCCTCCTCAGCTCCAGTCCTTCCGCCAGCCCCCGCGGCTCCTGGCCCCATTCCTCCTGTGTAACAAATAATAGTTAAACCCTCTGAGTTCTTCACCGGAGACCCTGACCAATGTTGCGGCTTCTTGCTGCAGTGCAGACTCGCCTTCAAGGGGGCTCCCTCTCATTTCTCCTCGGACTCTGCAAAGTTCACCATTTTTGTAAGTCAGCTCAAAGGTAACGCCCTGCGGTGGGCTCACTCACTTCTCCAGAGCCATGAAAATCCCTCTGCTACCTATGAACAATTTCTGCATGAGTTTCGTAGGATTTTTGATCGTCCCCTGCAGACTTCAAACGCCGCCGAGCATTTGTTGAATTTACGACAGGGCCGTCATAATGCCTCGGAATTCGCCTTGGAGTTTCGGCTCCTTGCCGCCAAGACAGGATGGGACGAATCAGCCCTACAAGGTATTTTCTTAAATTCCTTATCTGATTTTCTCAAAGACCAGATTGCAACACGAGACGAACCCGAGACTTTCGATAAGTTAATTGACCTTGCCATCTCCATCGATGACCGCTTCCGGGAGAGAAAGAGAGAGGCAAACTACAATTTCCATCGATCCACGACTTCCGGGTTTCCGACCCCTCCAGGTGAGCTCAAGTCTGCACACTTGAACTACCTTTCCCAGAATCCTCCCACTTCCGGGTTTATGACCCCTCGCCACGAGTCCGTTTCACCCAAGCAGCCTCACATGAACTACAGCTCCCAGTCTTCCATGTCTCCTGGTCCTAACCAATCATCTACCTTTCCTCCACAAGATCACTCACCCGAGCCTATGCAGGTGGGGCATGCACGGCTGACTCCTGCAGAGAGACAGCGATGTGTATCCGCCTGTCTCTGCATTTATTGTGGTAACCCCGGTCATTTTCTGCCCCACTGTCCGTTTCGGGGAAACGAGAACTCCCACCAGTAAAGCGGGAGTTACTGGTGGGTACTTCTGCGTTACCCTCCCCATTTAAACTGTTGCTTCCCATGGTCTTTCAGACTCCTGACCATCGCTTTTCGTTCTCGTTTCGAGAGATCCCTCCAATTTCTGTTGCCGGCTTAACCGGAAACACATTGGCCCGTATAAATCAGGAAACTACCGATTTGCATGTCATCATCTCAGGTAATCACCATGAGATGACTGATTTTTTTGTGTTCGACTCTCTCACGCCTCAGATAGTTCTAGGTTTCCCCTGGCTCCATAACCATAACCCTGTTATTAATTGGGAACGTGGCTGCATTGACAAATGGAGCGACAAGTGTCTCAGTAACTGTCTCCGCTCCGCCATCAACGAGTCCCCTCGGGACACGCCTCCTCTAGAGGAAATCGACCTCACCTCCGTTCCTGCTGAATACCGTGACCTAGCGGCAGTCTTTAGCAAACAACGCGCCTTGTCTCTCCCTCCTCATTGTCCCTATGACTGCTCTATTGACTTGTTACCTGGCGCCCCCTTGCCGTCAAGTAGACTCTATAATCTTTTGGGTCCCGAAAGAGAATCCATGTCTAATTATATTAATGAATCCCTTGCCTCAGGCATTATTCGACCCTCGACCTCCCCTGTGGGAGCTGGGTTTTTCTTTGTTTCTAAAAAAGATAAGACTCTCAGGCCGTGCATTGACTACCGCGGATTAAACAATATCACTATAAAGAATAAGTATCCGCTCCCTCTCATCGACTCACTGCAGGAACAATTACAGTCGGCTTCCTGCTTCACGAAACTCGATTTAAGAAACGCCTACCATCTCGTGCGTATTAAAGAAGGTGACGAGTGGAAGACTGCTTTTCGCACTCCTTTGGGTCACTTTGAATATCTGGTCATGCCCTTTGGGTTGACCAACGCCCCCACGGTTTTTCAGGCTCTCGTCAATGATGTCCTGTGCAATTTTATTGGTAAATTTGTTTTCTTCTACCTCGATGACATTCTTATTTTTTCTCGTGACCCCACTCAGCACACTACACACGTTCGCAAGGTTCTTCAGCGGTTGTTGGAGAACCAGTTGTTTGTCAAGGCCGAGAAGTGCGAATTTAATACCTCCACTGTCTCCTTCTTGGGCTTTATATTTGAGGGCGGACGTTGTAGAACCGACCCTGAAAAGACCAGGGCTGTAGTTGACTGGCCGACCCCCGAGTCCAGGAAACAGTTTCAACGTTTCCTGGGCTTCGCCAACTTTTACAGGCGATTTATTAAGAATTATAGCCGTGTCGCCGGCCCCCTGTCTCAGCTCACTTCCACTGCTCGTGCTTTTCACTGGACCCCAGAGGCTGAGGCCGCCTTCAAGAGGCTCAAATCCCTCTTTTCCTCCACGCCTATCCTCTGCCATCCAGACCCCACACACCAGTTCATACTGGAGGTGGACGCCTCTGACACTGGAGTGGGGGCGGTCCTTTCTCAGAGATCGCCTGCAGACAACAAGGTTCATCCCTGCGCCTTCTTTTCCCGACGTCTCTCGCAGTCTGTGCGCATTTATGCCGTGGGCAACCGCGAGTTGTTGGCGGTCAAGCTCGCGTTAGAGGAATGGCGGCACTGGTTGGAAGGCACAGATATTCCTTTTTTGATTTGGACCGACCACAAGAACTTAACGTATCTTAGGAACGCCAAGCGTCTGACTCCCCGTCAGGCTCGTTGGTCACTTTTTTTTAATAGATTTAATTTTGTTCTCACCTTCCGTCCGGGCTCGAAGAATGTTAAGCCCGACGCCCTGTCCAGACAGTTCGCTCCTCCCGACATGCCTGAGGGTTCTGATACCATCATTCCCCCCACCTTCCCCATCGGCTACCTCTCCTGGCCCATCGCCGCCACCGTTCGAGAAGCCCTCCTCTCCGACCCCGATCCTGGTGGTGGTCCTCCCGGTACCTTCTTTGTTCCCTCCAGCGTGCGGTCAGAGGTGCTCCAGTGGCTTCACACCAACAAGCTCTCTTGCCACCCTGGAGTCAACCGCATGCTCACCCTCACAAAGACTCATTTCTGGTGGCCTTCCATGTCCAGGGACATTAAGGACTTTGTTTCGGCCTGTCCTGTCTGTGTCAGAAACAAGTCCGGTACCCAACCTCCGGTTGGCCCCCTGCTTCCCCTCCCAACCCCTAGTCGTCCCTGGTCCCACATCGCCCTCGATTTTGTTACCAGTCTTCCCCCGTCTGACGGCAACACCACCATCCTCACGATTGTTGACCATTTTTCCAAGGCTGTTCAGTTTGTTCCCTTTCCCAAGCTCCCCTCTGCCCTGGAAACTGCTCACCTCCTCACTCTCCATGTCTTTAGGCTCCATGGCATCCCTTCAGACATCATCTCCGACTGCAGCCCACAGTTTGTCTCCCGGGTGTGGCACTCCTTTTGCAAATCGCTCGGGGCATCCGTTAGCCTTACCTCCGGCTACCATCCTCAGGCTAACGGACAAGTCGAGCGCTGCAATCAGGAGTTGGAGTCCACCCTGCGCTGCCTGGTCGAGTCCAACCCTTTGGAGTAAACACCTGGTTTGGGTGGAGTATGCACACAACTTCCACCGTTCCTCTGCCACCGGTATGTCCCCCTTTGAGGCCTCCCTTGGTTACCTTCCCCCTCTTTTCCCCAGTCTTGAGCCCGAATGCTCGGATCCATCCGTGCAGCACCACGTCCGGTAGTGTCGTTGCGTCTGGCACCAGGCCAAGGCAGCCCTCCTTAGGACCGCGGCCCAGGAAAAACGGTTCGCGGACCACCACTGTTCAGCGACGCCCGCCTACCAGGTGGGTCAGCAGGTGAGGTTGTCCACCAGGGACATCAAGCTGCGGGACACCCCCCGCAAGCTGGCACCCCGCTTCATCGGGCCCTTCCCTTCTGTCCACATTATCAACCCCTCTGCTGTTCGTCTCAAACTTCCTAGGGCCATGAGGATTCATCCCACTTTTCACGTCTCCCAGATTAAACCCGTCTCCTTAAGTCCCCTGTGCCCCCCATCTGACCTCCCTCCGCCGCCTCGCCTGATCGCCAACCACCCTGCGTTCACCGTCAGGTCCATCCTTGACGTGCGATGCAGGGGTAGGGGATTCCAGTACCTGGTCGATTGGGAGGGGTACGGTCCTGAGGAGAGGTCATGGATCCCCTAGGTCCTTTATCCTCGACCCCAGCCTCATCTCCAGGTTTTTCAGGGACCACCCCGAGAAGCGCCTCAGGTCGCCTGGAGGCGATTCTTGAGGGGGGTACTGTAAGGGTACCACTGCCTGCAGCCTGCCTTGCTTATGGCCACTGATTGACAACACCTGGCGGCTATCAGTCTGATGAGCCTCTCCATCTACAAAAGGCTGCAGCCCATTGTGACTCATCGCTGGAGCATATCACCTCTCATGGTATAGTACTGCTGTGCTAGATATTTCTTGGTGAAAAGAATTTGTTCACCTGTGTTTTCTTTTCCAGTTTCCTGATCCCTCGTGTTTTTTGATCTCCTCGTGACCTGTTTTGGACTCCTCGGCCTGTCCAGTGTTCCTCGTGCCATTTTTGCCTCCAGTTGCCAGCCTTCCTCGTTCCCTTGGATTCTCGTTTGGATTTCCTTCTCTGCTCATTCGTTGGACTGAAGGACCAGCTCCCCACCTTCGGATTTGGACTGAGTTGAGGAGAAGCAGCGTGTGGATTCATTCACTGTACATAAATAAACACTATTCTTTTTGTATCTCCCTGTGTCTGCCTCGTTCTGGGTCTCATATCATCTGAGTTCCTTGCGCAATCCTAACAAAAATAGATTTAATCAGGATCACTTCAGCCAGGACGGTGTTTTCCTTTATTGAGCGTCAGCCAGATGCCACAAGGAAGGATTACAGCCTGTTATGTGCTGCTCTAATTAAAGAGTATACCCCTTGCGCGGGACCTGGCGGTTATCCAGCCGCCGAAAAGGTCATGCAAGGTAAGAATGAGCACCCAAGGGCATATTATTCCAGAATTTTGCAGGCTTATTTTGGTTACAGGAACGAAACCAGCATGGAGGAGGAGGAGGCGTTTAAGTTCGTTTTCAGCAAAAATCTCCACCCTGACATAAGGACGTCGTACAGATGATGGCTAATTTCAAAGAAAAAACCATCAGTGAGATAAAAAATTGTGCTGTGAATGTCTTTGAGGCCCGTTCACAGGCCAAAACACCCATTGAGGTGTTCCCAGGTGAGAGGATTCCTTCCCAGTCATTAGAATTGGAAGGGACGAGAGCTTCAGCTCCCCCTCCCAAGAAAGGTGAGAGGAAACGTGATTTCCCATCTGCCAAGCCACAACAGGTGAGTGTCCCCTGGTTCAGACGAGATCCTAAATGGTTTCCCAAGAAACCAGAGGATGAACGAATGTACCAGAAGGGGGGCACACCTCCTAAGAGTAAAAAGTATGGCACCCAAGGTAACACATACAACCAGGGATCCCACCAGGAACCCCAAAGGAGGGGGCCTGCTCCCCCTCATCATCGGCCTGGACAGCCTGAGAGGAAAAAGAAACAGCAGCGGGTCAAGAAGGAGAGCCCCGGACCTCTGAGCTCGGACAAGACAGAGAGTGTGCGTCGGTTCTTGGAAATATTGAAAGGTATTGCCACGGACAAACAACCTGACGCGTTGTGTGGCAATATCATTGCTAATGAGAGCCTCTCTTTAGAAAAAGGGGGGTACACACACGTCACCGACGGTGACACGTCACAAACTGAAACCTCAGAAACAGCAACAGCTGTGCTGATGGTTCAGACAAATCAAGGTGACACAAACAATAACGTTGCCGCTGTCACAGACAGCCACCAGGACCTTGTTGTTACAAACAATGAGAGCCCCTCAACACACAGAGAGCGGGTGATCTCATACATCAATGACGGAAGCCCGTCAAAAACCGAACTCTCAGGAGCAGTAGCGACTGCACCAACGGTTCGGATAAACCGGGATTACACAGACAAAGGTAAATGTAAGAAGAAACGTTGGCCACAACCTACAAGGTTCCTATGTAACCTTATCAGAAAGGGGGTCACTAAAAAAGCTTACCTGTCATTCACACTTGAAGGGCTCCTCACACATGAAGCCCTACTGGATGGTGGGGCCGACATAACTATTATGTCAGCTAAACTGTTCGAGGAGCTCAGGACCGCCGCTAACGGTGTTCACAGGGAAATACCTCTCATAGAACATGCTATAGAAATACAGGGCCTTGCAGAGACGAGGACAACCCTAATAGCTATAGCTATGGTTCACATGCAGGTTGGCGAGATGACACTATACCACCCGGTACATGTGTCTATGGTTGACTCATTCCCATTTTTGATTGGCCAGGATTTTATAAATTGCTTTGACGTGATTATAGATTATGGTGAACAGACAATGTGGACCAGAGTGAGGAAACCCCTGCCAATACTCATGCCTCCTGAGACAGTCACAAACTGCTCAACAGCAGGCACCGCAAAAGGCACCGAGGACTTCTCAGCAGAGAACACAGTCCCGGTAAGTAATCCTTTAAAAGCATGTGAAACCGAAGAGACCCGACCGGTGGACCCAACTCTGACCGAACAAGAAAGCCTCCTCTGCGAGCTGAGACAGTCAGAGCCCACTGGATACTACCTACCATTGGTAGTTAAAGTTGTAGAGATCCAAGGATCCGACACTGAAGATGCTGTACTGTCACTGTAGACAGATAAATCAGCTATTAACCAAGCTTTCTACGAAACATTGGTTAAAAAACATTTGGGTCCAGTTCTGATCGAGAAAGCTTTCCGCTTTCTATTGTATCCCAACAGTTCACGAGTGATGACTGCGAAAGGAGTCATTAACCTGAAACTGATCTGGAACCAACGGGAACTGGTCCACCCATTCTTTGTGGTCCCAGACTTACCACATGCAACCTACATAGGCTCTGACATCTTGGTAAGATTAGGTGTCCGAGTGGACACCAGCCACAATGTACTGTGGTCACTAAAACCAGCCACAAATGATCCTCCTGTGTTAGACACAGCAAACCTTACGGCTGGACAGACCATTCCAGAGGTCTGCCAAGAATATACACAAGATGTACCAGCCACCCAACCGCCAGCTGCGGAAAAACCCTCAGTAAGTGAGGACCTGAATCACCACTACTTTGATAGCAATATCTGCAAAGATATGACAACACTGTACGTGGATGGCTGCTCATTCCACCACGAAAACCCTGCAAATCAGGTGTTGGAGGGATCCTCCTCTAGGACCAAGAAGAAGTCACTTTTAGCTATAAATTAGGCTAATCAAGGGCATCGTAACTTTTGCTCATGGACCAACGTCCTCACCCGTGTTCGTGGGAGATAGGGTCTGGTACTACACGTTCGCCCCCACAACTGGGAAAGGAGAGTCCAGGACCGGAACTCTCGCCCGCAAACTGATGCCCAGGTGGACTGGACCCCACCTGATAACAGACTCCAGTTGTCTACCAGATCAAAATCAGCAAAGGCCAAAAAGAGCCAATTGTTAATGGGTACATCGAAACCAGGTCAAATTACACAAGGCGTTCAATAACTCCACAGGACACAAAGGTCTCACAAACTCAGACCTCGTGGGAAAAAGGGTCGTCCAAGCAGAAACTAAATAAGTCTAAGCTTAATTAAGTGTTAAGATAAAAACTCAGACGCGATAACGTGATCGAATCTGACAATCAGAGTAAGTGATACAGTGAAACGTTGTTTCTAGTTGCTTAATCACTACTTTTGTCAATGTTGAGAAATTGTTTATTTGGTTTTGGTATTGTTTCTGAACACCCCCAGCAAGAATGAATTTTGTGTGTACTTTAGTTAGAGACTATGAGGATGTTAACTATGCCAACATGCAGTTCATTTGTTAAACTTCAATCTTTGAGGAGTCAATGTAGATTAATGCTACCTTAAGTACCATAACCTACATTGGTCTCACGACTCTCAAGCCGAACCTACTCGAACAATCCTATTTGGGGGGGAGGGGGGTAGCTAATCCTTCAGTTGAGTCTTGTCATAGACTCCAAAAACATTTAGGTGGAAACCAAAAACCCAAAACTCAAGTCGGTCATCTAAAGGGACAACAGACAATTGAAACAAACTATATTTTGCCATGTAAATCTAACTTAAACCAAGTTAGGAATGGAAGAATAGTTTGGAATGCCCTTCTATAGGTATAAATCCCTATATATAATTTTCAGCATGACCCAGCCTTTAATTGGTATCTGTAGCTGATCTAAACCATGATAGCTTACACACCAGGGGCATATAGGTTAAGGTCTTGTGTAAAATCCCACTCATAAGCCCAACTAAAACCACATAAATGCATGAACACATAGGAACCAGAATGGCATCCACTGGGAACCACTAGCAGCAACCTTCGCTGAAGGGACCTACAGCTCCAACATGGGTCTCCAAACTCCAGCCAGTGGTTGCCTCTTCAGTTCCATCGAGGGAACCCCTCTACATGCTGATCAATCAACACCTCCAATCGTTGTGGATTTATCGTTGTGGATTATATGACATTTTCCAATGGATTACAGACTTTGTTTCCAAGGGGTTAAAGCTTTGCTGCAATGGAATTACCAACAACATGATGGAATTACCAAAACCGTTGTGGGATTACTTTGTTTGATTTTTGTTTTCCTCTTGCTGGATTACATCAAGATCAACGACATTCGGAGGTGTAAGTTCATGTTGGAATTCATCCCCATGGACAGGCGATGATTTCCAAAGGGGGGACTGTAGTGA
Source organism: Nematolebias whitei (assembly GCF_014905685.2). Lineage (NCBI taxonomy): Eukaryota > Metazoa > Chordata > Actinopteri > Cyprinodontiformes > Rivulidae > Nematolebias > Nematolebias whitei. The sequence continues at coordinate 11,253,947 of NC_056514.1, forward strand.
ACTAGACCTCTGACATCAATCTGTCTCTGAATACCTTCAGGGGACAGGAACTGTTATTTCATTGATTTGAATCCAGAAATACAAATTATTTCATCAAGAGACTATTTCATTGTATCCTGAATTAATCAATTGAAAGAACACTCTTCTTTTTTATATTATCATTACTATTTTACAATATCTTGATAATCAAAAGCGTGTTTAGTTCATACAATTTCTAATGTTGAAGTAAACCACTCATTTAAATCAACTGTGAAACAGTATTAATAATTTTTAAACCTCATTAGACTTAGATCATACAAGTTAAATGTCTATTTACGAAGTAAGTGTGCATTTTACTCTTCTGTCTGAATGAGAAATGGACTTGATGAACATAGCTGTGCTTGTTATGAAACCGTTAGTTACACAGTAGGCTGTAAAGTCACAGAAGTAGTATATGGAATAGGAGAAGTGATCAAGGAAGGCGGAAAAACAGTTTAAGGGTGGATAGTTGATCTTTTCCTTCAAATATGGCCTTATTTGGCAAGCTTAGTTGGTGTGATAGCTGTTGCCTTATTAGGACGTGTGCTCTTACAAGAATGTCTGAAGGCCATGTACCACCCATGTGGGAGAAACTACAAGCCACTCCCACCAGAACCGGGCGCTGGCTCGGCTTAAAACTGAGACATCAAGGAAACGGTCTCACATCTGCCCCAGAGCAGCAGAAAGCATAACTCAAGAATTCCTCAAAATCAAGACCATCATGGACTGCCCAACAACCAGTAATCCAACAGACGTGAGTACCTTCTACAAAGAATCAGATAGTACCACGGCACCCACTCAGACCTCTTGGCCACAGTGTCCATCTTACTTTAAGGGGAGCACGGTAGAATATTTTTTGATAATGACTGCATGGATGTGTTACTGCCACACGGGCGAATGGGGCAGGGGGCGATTAATACGATTCCCTGTGGCCTTTCAGGCCTATGCCAGGATAAGTGTGTCCCACATAATACTCAAGAGAGCTGAAATAATGTCACACTTATTTGTTACCTATTTATTGGGAAGAGTCAAGACCTGACTTCGACAAAAGGCAGTGATCTCAGCTTGGCTGCTAGTGGATTCCATTGTAGCGACCCTTGAGTGTGTGGCCACACTCACACCCTTGCCTATACCCATTACAAACTGCAGGAACATAGCTGGAAGAGTCGTGATGGCAGTAATGGAAGGTGCTATAGCCATCACTGTGTTAGCTCACCTGCTACACCAAACCTTATCCTTGAGACCCCAAAATAGACACCGTTGGACCATGAAGATAGCTATCCTAATTGGATGGGGTCTGGCCTGGGGAGTCTGTTCCGTGTTAAACTGGACCAATCTCTGTACCACAGTACCCATCATAGTTTGGATGATGACTTATGCTGCCGTGTTCACTCCCAGACCTGAACCTCTCCCTGCTGCACTGGAGGTGAGTGGAGGCCGTGGAATAATAATATTGTCTTAGTAGTCTTGTTGTAGTGTTAGATCTTGTTTTATCCCCTCTTGTCATTACAGGAACACAAAGTGACCTACTGTTTCTGTCACAAAGGACTGGCAGAAACCAAGTATCTCTGGGCTGTTGGTTTGTCTTGGTGGTGCCAGCGCTATCATTCTGGCTTGGTGGCCAGGGCTGCGGTGAATGGCATTCTTGTCTCAGATAAGCCGCATAGTCTACCGCAAGTATCTGCAGCAGTGTGTATGGAAACAGAACGCACCTGCAAAGTCATCTGGACCTCAGCTCTGAACTCTGTGCCCTATCGGCCAAGGGGAGATATCTCACCACGAGCCTCCTACTACCCAGTGGTGGCTAAGTTGTGGGAACACCTCCAAGACGCAACCAGGTTCGTGGCAATTCATCTGTACACAGGGCTGCCCTTGGTCCATGGCCCATCCTTCAGGATTACGCAGGGATCACCAGAACCTCTGCCCCCAACATTACCAGCCTCCTTGGGGGCAGACCTGGGAGCCACTCCACCACTGGTCCTGACTCCCACAATGACAGCGATTCAGGATCAAAATGCAAACCCACCTAACATCCATCTGGCACCAACCCTGATAATGACTACCCAGCATCAGATACCAGCTGCTACTTCATCCGATCCACGGCCTACAGAGGCTCAGCCTGAGAACAAGCCCATGGATGTGAGGGCGGCCTCTCCTGAACCACCCCTCTTCTCCCTGGAGTGCCCAGAGCTGTATCAATTAGAAACCTACCTTGCTCATTTCGTGAGTACTGAAGTTGGTCCACCTAGCCTGACCAGCTCTGAAAGCACTGTCCCTATTGATCCTACCAGCCCTGAAGAATCCAACCCACCAAGCTTGATGACCCCTGATGGGAACTATCTGGACCCAGCTCACCCTGATGGGTCAGTCACGGCCTTTCAAGAACCAATGCAAGAGCGACTACAACAAGTACCAGACGTGTGTGCATCGATCTATTCGGATGAAGGGTGGCCCATCTTTGAACCCATCACCCCTGTGGCGTCTCCCATGAGTGTGGAGGCACCACCCCCTCAGCCTGTCATCAGCACAGCTCCACCGTTACTTGAGGACACACGTCACCCCAGTGATCCGGTATCTCAACTAGACGACTCACAGGAGTTCGACTCAGGCGAAATGACGATAGAGGATTACTGGGATGCCACTGACGAGGAGGCCCAAACCCTTGGGCCCAGTGACATGAAGACCCAGCACCGTATCACGAGGATCCGATCGATCTGGATTACGAAGAAGACGTCTTAAGTGTGGATACGGCTGATGAGGACAAGGAATGGCTTAGTGTGGGTTGGGAGAACAGTCTGATTCCACGGAGGTGGTGTCAATAAGGGCCGCTTTGTAGTGGAAGTCAGTCTGTCCCCAAAGCATGTTCAAACATGTTCTCTTAGGCCGGTGGAAAGTACCTGATTCTCCAGCCAGTTTATTGGAAACAGATGGCTGATCAGGTCTCTCTTGTAAATGAGTCCTCGAGGCTCAATGGGATTTACCTGTCTAAATAAAGGTTGAATGAATGAATGATGCGCTTACTCTCAAACACACACACGCAGACAGAGAGTGAGGTGGGAGAGACGAAAGAAGACATTTTAATGATGAAACTATTATTCATTAAATGAATAAAAACGAATTATTGATTTACAAATGAATCCAGTAAAAGATAATCAAGTTGATATTATGATCTGTTGTGATTTTAAGATGTATTTTGTTTTTAAGGTTGTATCATGATGTTGAAAAAAGAGGCGAACTGGTCTCCCAGAACATGGTTTTTCAGAAATGACGTATAAGTGATGAGTTACGCAAAAAATGAGTGTTTTACAATAACAAACCTGAGGCAGCTTCAAGCACAAATACAAATCCTTATAAGGCAAACAGAAGAGAAAAACAACTCAAACAGTTGAAATAGAAAGATCCGGACTGAACCAGACAGATTAAATTGACACGCAGTTTTAATATGTATGAGAGTGATGTAATCATCTCTGATGCATGGAACCCTGAGCCAGCTCCAACCCAAAAAGGATGGACTAAGTGGGTGGCATGATCTTTTGGAGGTGTTAACCAAAACCTCACTCTATAAATATAGATTGCCCTGACAAACGGGGGCTGAAAAACTACCAGGATGTGTGGAGTACAGGACAAGATTTTTGACAGTTCCAGCTGAGGAGGAAATTGGACAAGATCCGAAGAGAACGCTCCTCTGTGAAGCAGCAGAGGAGTCGTTCTTCATTTCAGCCCGGATCATCATCCAGATCCCTTTTCTTCAGATTTCGAACAGCTGGTGAATCTGAGACGGCCTCATTCAAGAGCGGGTGAGGTAATCTGCTCCTTACTGTGCCGGGTTTCTCAGGAATTTCTACCAGAGAGCGATGGTAAGGAGATGTCTCAAAGATATTGTCCTTTGTCAATCTTTATTTCAAATTAGAGCGGCAGCCTATAGGATTGTAAGCAGAGAGATTGATTACATATTGGGTTCAATTGCTTGGGGTTGCCGAAGGTTCTTGGAGGTGGTGAGAGATAATGTATATTAGATCAGGTTGTAAGTTGGGGGAGATTGTGGAGGTTTTTGGAGTGTTTAAGTGCATCAGAACGACCCTAGGGGCTCCTAGGGCATGGTTGGCCTCTCTAGCTCTCCTCTGGATCTGAGAACTGCCTCGCCAAACAGACTGATCAACCGCTGGAGTCCAACTAAATCCCTGAATCATTTATTAATTACCATGTATCCTCTGATTGATGCCACGCACCGAGTGCGGACCCCCTCACTGGCTGCAGGGGATTGGGTAAGGATCAAACAGCTTCATGGGCAAAATAAACTGCAATCATTCTGGTCAGAGCCACTGCAGGTGATTAAGCAGTTGGGGCCGGCCACATACAGACTGGAGAATGGGAGTCGTTGGCATGCAAACCGTCTGCACAGGGTCATCGTTCCACCAGCATCACCGCTGTCCCCGGCAGCGGCGCTGGGTTGGCAGCCTAGGCCAATGACTTACCAGGTGGGGGATAATCCACCAGTTTTATCCGACTCCACTCAACAACCGGCATGACCCCAGAGACTGAGGGTCCCGCCTGTCTGGCTGGGGGACTATGTGACAGCGATACTGAAATGTGAGCTCAATATTATGCTCCAAGGGGTGGGGGAGGGGAGGGATGTTATTGTAGTGAACTAGGCCTCCGACATCAATCTGTCTCTGAAGACCATCAGGGGACAGGAACTGCTATTTCATTGATTTGAATCCAGAAATACAAATGATCTCATCAAGAGACTATTTAATTGTATCCTGAATTAATCAATTGAAAGAACACTCTTCTTTTTACATTATCATTACTATTTTACAATATCTTGATAATCAAAAAGTGTGTTTAGTTCATACCATTTCTAAATGTTGAAGTGAACCACTCATTTAAATCAACTGTGAAACAGTATTAATGATTTTTAAACCTCATTAGATTTTTGATCATACAGTTAAATGCTTATTTACGAAGTAAGTGTACATTTAGTCTTCTGTCTGAATGAGGAGTAGTAGTGATGTCGGTCGAAAGTCAGAGACAAACAGAGACAAGTTATTAAAACAAAGTGTCTTGCTTTTAAAACTCATAGACAGTAAATAACTTCTGTTGGCACCTGCTTTGTCTCACCTCATCATAATATTTCTCTGTCTGTACTAACCGTTTTTTAAAAACATTCCTGCTGTCTCTTGACTTCTAGTGACCCTCTAACATCACTAGAACCACACCCCTGCTGGTTGTTTCAACCAATCAGGAAGTACCAAGTAACAGGAAGTGGATACCCCTTTAAAAGGAACACTTCGTGGAACTATTCGGGCAGTCCTGGAACTCAGTCAGAGTCTTAAGTCTTAGGGCTAAGTCTTCAGTCTTAGTCTTCACGAGTCTTAGTCTTTTCCAGTCTTGCTGGAACTTTCAGTCAGAGATGAGACTCAACTAAGTAGCGGATGGATTTGACCATGTGCCAAAGGTCTCTCCAGTCCAGCGTAGTCACGGCCTGCTGTGACTCAACCCGAGCAGTAAATGCTCCACTTCTAAGGAAGCTTATTCAGTGGAACTGAGTACTTCATCACGATTTCTGATGACCACCAGTTACTCTAACCGGAGATGCTGAAAAGGGAGCGTACTAATGGACTTCCGTTCCGGAGTGGAGGTATCCACCATCTCAGGTAACAAGCCGTTGACGTCCTGAAGTGTACCGGAGAGCTAAGCTGGATGTCGGAGGAAGGGTGCAATGTTCTGGTTCCACACATAACTTTCATCCTTAAATCTAAACTTACTCCTTAAATCTATTTCTCTTCTCTTTAAACTTCTATTCGCCAGTAAAACAAACTAGATGCCTTCAGAGGTGAATCAGCCTCAATCAGTAATGTTCTGTTGTCTTGTTAGTAAAGCTTGCCAAGTTTATTAATCAGAAACAGATCAGCAAATCAATGTGTACATGTTTTGATGTTAAATTTTGATTCTGTTAAATAAATGACCACATTTATTCTGATGGGTCAAAGATAAAATGGTGTCTCATGTCACTGATTAAACAATCTACTCACAGTTATCTTGGTCACATGGCAGAAATTTAACTTGAAAAAGAAAAGAATCCATTGTAATTAAACAATTAATATTCTTTGTGCTTGAACTAGCTTTAAGAATAATTAATTAGTAGTGAAGTTAACCCTTAGCTCACTACATTATGTTCAGAAATCACTGTTTGTTGTTTTGGTTGGACTCTGTGATGTTATGCACTGTAAGTGATTGGTTACTGTGCCTTTAAGGGATATAGCCGTGCTTTAAGGCTTGGGTCAAAATGTGAGGGTGGGGGGAGTTTTGGTTCAGTAAAGTTTGGTGCAACGAAGCGACACGGTGTGGTTCTTCGAGTCATCTGCAGACATTACATTGGCCATTCCAACACCTGGATATGTTTATTTGTGAACCATTCCATTCACTTCACCACTTGCTCAAGCCGAGATCAGATGCTTCCCTCCCCCTTCCTCTCCGCTTTGCTGCTCTGTCTGTCTGTGAAACTGTTTCTGAGACTCTCTTGCATTTCTTCCGAACCATAATTATGGACTTGTTCTGACCAGTTGGTCCCTCAACTCAATTTACAACATTTCTTCAAGAGAAGACAGGCTTTAGGCGAGCCGATTTACCCTGTTGGCACGTACGCAGCTGGATATCTCATCGACTGGAAGACTTGATGATGTGTCTATCTCTGCTGCCATCTATGGATTTTAAGGACGCATATTTAATTGGATTCACGATAACCGGTTCCTGCTTTTTGGATTCAGCTGGTCCTGGTATTTATCTACAATCAAGGAAGTCATCAGCAGCAAATTTGGACCCAATCACGCTGCTTGCCTTTATGATGGTTTGGTTTCATGTCTCGAGTACCCGGACTCAAATGCTTTGGGCTGAATGGATCAGATCTTGGGGATTTTTACTCAGACATGTTCCATTGGTGTGGCCATGTTAATATGGACATTTCGGAACCGAGTGGACCAAACACAGACTCAAGGTTGATGTCATTAAGTTCTGCCTGTCTCCAAAACAACTGTGGGTTTATCTAAATTTTGGTCGCCTTGGTATCCTTGAAGGCCACCTTATCCGAATTTCGCCTGGAGAAAATGTGATCTGACGCTCACCACCCCCTCCCTGAGGAATTTCCAACTGATAACCAGATGAAACCCCGCTGAAAAAACTTTCTGCCATCACTTCAGGACTCTTGGATACTCAGGGGTTATTCTTGGCCATTCCTCGACATACCTCGAGAATGTTTATGGATCTCACCGGAGGACATTGACTGATTACAGTGACCTCGAGAGCATCTGTAGACGTTGTTGACCGCTCTCGTCTCTTCCTTCTTCCTGCTCTGCAGAATGTTTACGTAAATATGTGCTTGTTTGTGCGAGGTGTTTTTTCAATATTAGGGGTTTTTCTCAGCCAAGAAAAAAGTCTGATAGGAATTTTTTTCGCCTCCAACTCCTACATGTGTCTAGTTAACCACTGTTTTTGTCTGTCCAAACAGGTCTCACTTGTAAATGAGTCTTGGAGGCTCAATGTGATTTATCTGTTTAAATAAAGGTTGAATTAATGAATTCCATTGTAGATTTGGCTTTGTGTTTTGGATCATTGACTTGTTGGAAGATAAATCTCCGTCCCTGTCTCAGGTCTCTTGCAGATTCAAACAGGTTTTCTTCCAGAATGGTCCTGTATTTGGCCCCATCCCTTTTCCCATCAATTCTGACCATTTTCCCTGTCCTTGCTGATGAAAAGCAGGCCCAAACCATGATGCTGCCACCACCATGTTTGACAGTGGGGATGGTGTGTTCAGGGTGATGAGCTGTGTTGCTTTTAAGCCAAAAATATCGTTTTGCATTGTGGCCAAACAGTTGAATTTTGGTTTCATCTGACCAGAGCACCTTCTTCCACATGTTTGGTGTGTCTCCCAGGTGGATTGTGGCAAGCTTTAAACAACACTTTTTATGGATATCTTTGAGAAATGGCTTTCTTCTTGACACTCTTCCATAAAGGCCAGATTTGTGCAGTGTACGACTGATTGTTGTCCTATGGACAGACTCTCCCACCTCAGCTGTAGATCTCTGCAGTTCATCCAGAGTGATCATGGGCTTCTTGGCTGCATCTCTGATCAGTCTTCTCCTTGTTCGAGATGAAAGTTTAGAGGGACGGCCGGGTCATGGTAGATTTGCAGTGGTCTGATACTCCTTCCATTTCAAAATGATTGCTTACACAGTGCTCCTTGGGATGTTTAAAGCTTGGGAAATCTTTTTGTATCTAAATCCGGCTTTAAACTTCTCCACAACAGTATCTCGGACCTGCCTGGTGTGTTCCTTGGTCTTCATGATGCTCTCTGCGCTTTGAGCAAAACCCTGAGACTATCAGAGAGCAGGTGCATTTATATGGAGACTTGATTACACACAGGTGGATTCTATTTATCATCATCAGTCACTTGGGACAACATTTGATAATTCATAGATCCTCACTGAACTTCTGGAGTGAGTTTGCTGCACTGAAAGTAAAGGGGCCGAATAATATTGCACGCCCCACTTTTCAGTTTTTTATTTATTAAAAAAGTTTGACACATCCAATAAATTTCATTTCACTTCACGATTGTGTCCCACATGTTGTTGATTCTTCACAAAAAATTAAAATTTTATTTCTTTATGTTTGAAGCCTGAAATGTGGCAAAAGGTGGAAAAATTCAAGGGGTCCGAATACTTCTGCTAGGCACTGTATATATGTGTATGTATATATATATATATATGTATGTATATACTTTGTATCTATATATGTACTTTATATATGTATACGTATGTATATGTATTTATATGTATATATATGTATATGTACAAACCGGATTCCAAAAAAGTTGGGATACTAAACAAATTGTGAATGAAAACTGAATGCAGTGATGTGGAGGTGCCAACATCTAATATTTTATTCAGAATAGAACACAAATCACAGATCAAAAGTTTAAACTGAGAGAATGTATCATTTTAAGGGAAAAATCATTTTTTTCCAAATTTCATGGCGTGAACAAATCCCAAAAAAGTTGGGACAAGTCAATTTTTACCACTGTGTGGCATCCCCCCTTCTTCTTACAACACTCAACAGACGTCTAGGGACAGAGGAGACCAGTTTCTCAAGTTTAGAAATAGGAATGCTCTCCCATTCATGTCTAATACAGGCCTCTAACTGTTCAATCGTCTTGGGCCTTCTTTGTTGCACCTTCCTCTTTATGATGCGCCAAATGTTCTCTATAGGTGAAAGATCTGGACTGCAGGCTGGCCATTTCAGTACCTGGATCCTTCTCTTACGTAGCAATGATGTTGTGATTGCTGCAGAATGTGGTCTGGCATTATCGTGTTGAAAAATGCAGGGTCTTCCCTGAAAGAGATGATGTCTAGATGGGAGCATATGTTGTTCTAGAACCTGAACATAGTTCTCTGCATTAATGTTGCCTTTCCAGACATGCAAGCTGCCCATGCCACAAGCGCTCATACAACCCCATACCATCAGTGATGCAGGCTTCTGAACGGAGCGTTGATAACAACTTGGGCTATCCTTGTCCTCTCTGGTCCGTATGACATGGCGTCCCAGTGTTCCTTGAAGAACTTCAAAATCGTGACTCATCTGACCACAGAACAGTCTTCCATTTTGCCACACTCCATTTTAAATTACCCCTGGCCCAGTGCAAACGTCTGAGCTTGTGGAACTTGCTTAGAAATGGCTTCCTCTTTGCACTGTAGAGTTTCAGCTGGCAACGGCGGATGGCATGGTGGATTGTGTTCACTGACAATGCTTTCTGGAAGTATTCCTGAGCCCATTCTGTTATTTCTTTGACAGTGGCATTCCTGTTTTAGGTGCAGTGACGTTTAAGGGCCCGGAGATCACGAGCATCCAGTAGAGTCTTACGGCATTGACCCTTACGCACAGCAATTGTTCCAGATTCTCTGAATCTTTTGATGATATTATGCACGGTTGATGATAACTTAAAAGTCTTTGCTATTTTACGCTGGGTAACACCATTCTGGTATTGCTGCACTATCTTTCTGCGCAACAATGGTGGAATTGGTGATCCTCTTACAATCTTGGCTTCTGAGACACTGACACTCTGAGAAGCTCTTTTTATACCCAGTCATGTTGTCAATTGACCTAATTAGTGTTAATTGGTCTTCCAGCTGTTTGTTATATCCTCTTTTTCCTTTTTCCAGCCACTTATTGCTACTTGTCCCAACTTTTTGGGGATTTGTTGACACTGTGAAATTTTGAATCAACATATTTTTCCTTTAAAATGTTACATTTACTCAGATTAAACGTTTGATCTGTCATCTATGTTATATTACAAATAAAATATTGACATTTGCCATCTCCACATCATTGCATTCAGTTTTTATTCACAATTTGTTTAGTGTCCCAACTTTTTTGGAATCCAGTTTGTA
>NC_056514.1:11264506-11298987 GCF_014905685.2 Nematolebias whitei
TATATATATATATATATATATATATATATGTATATATATATATGTTGGTTTTTCTTCATGGCCCTTGTGTCATTTTAATCACTGTCTGGACAACAGACTAGTGTGTTAGACTTCCAGTCATAAAAAAAAATCATATTTATTTGCTTGATTTTCTTTAAAAGGAAAAAAAAACTTGATGTGAAATTATTTATCTTTAATCTATTTGTCATCTACAACCTATTGCTAAGGATCTTATTTTTTCCAGAAAATCTCAACTTACCATGAGCCCTAGTAGAATCCCACTTGAGTTTTGAGGCTTGTTGGAAATATCCAGCTGCTCAGCCTGAAAATCCATGCAAAGGATGAGACTGTGAATTAGCCTGGTCCTCATCTGCAGGAGATGCTCTGATCAGAGGGATCCTCCCCGAAACCCAGCCCTGATCCTCCAGCTGGGTGAACATGGCCTCTCTAAGCCAGAAGCATCCATCCATTTTCAGTCAGGGCAGAACATCCAAGCAGATCTCTGCTCTCCTCCTGAGCTCTGCGTGACACACGAGTGGGCGGAGGAGATGATGAGCAAGCTCAGGAAAACAGGCAGCCTTCAAATGAACACTGCAGCTTTTTCATGTTTACTACAGCAAGGGGAAATAAGTCAAACTAAATGTTCAAGTCCAGAGACAGGATATAAATGATCTGTCTCACTACGACTCAGAGATGAGCTGAATGTGTGAAAACATCAAATGACAGCAGAGAGAGTGGTTTACCTGCGGTGATGCCTCCTCTCTGTCTCCTTTAATCCAGGTCAGAGGATCTGCTGCCATCGCCTGTAAGGATGAGGACGTACCGCATGTGACGCAGAGGGGGCGGAGCCTACTGGCATCAAGAGGAGGAAGAACCTTCATGTATTCCAGGGGGATGAGACAGGGCTGCCCATTCACTTATAATGGGAACATGTTCTGTTTGGATTTAAACATACTGGCAAAATGAATCAGAAAATTTTCTTAATTAATCTATTAATCATTACAGCTAAATTTCACATACACAAATGCAAATTTTTGAAGAAAAAATCAGATTTCTCTAGTTTTTTGATTGAATTTAAATTTGCTTACGTTTGTACCTAAAACATAAACCATTTAGTCTTTTCTCCCAGTTGTTACCCACCTACAATAGACATGCTTTTAATACTAGATGAGCCTCTGTTGTTACTTTTCTAATACCTCTGCCTAGGACTAATGCTCTCAGAAGAACAGCTGTGTATCGAGCAATTTCTTATTGGAACATGCTGCCTTAATTATATTAATTGCTGATTGTGTTAATTTAAAAAAAGTTTATTAAAAAATCTATAAGAGATAATGAAATAAAATTGAATTGATGAAATGATAAATTTATAATGGAAATGAAGATTGTTTGTTAACTTTGGAATTGGTGAATTTTTGTGTTTTTAATTCCTGTGTGTATTAAAGTATTTTGTCATTTTGTAATGCTTGTAAAATGTTATTGGGATGGTTGATTTGAATTTTTATATTGTGAATTTGTTCTTTTGTATTTTATTATGTTTTTTTGTATGTCTGTAAAAAACTTCCCTTTTGTGTCCAAAAAAGTTCAATCTGGTCCTCTGGACATTCAAAAAAAAAAAATGTAAAAAAAATGATGTAAGACTGATCACAGCCCTCCTAAACTAAACAGCCACTGGCCAAAAGGATGGCCCAGCACAGAAGAGCAACATCATCAGGCCAGGATTCTGCGGTCTACACTCATCTCCAGGCCAGCGGTCACTCTTTCAAGTATGAAGATGTTCACATCCTGGACAGAGAGGAACGATGGTTTGAGAGAGGAGTAAAGGAGGCCATCTTTGTGAAAAGAAATCGTCCATCATTAAACAGGGGTGGAGGCCTCCGGGTTCAACTGTCCCCCTCTTACAATGCTGTGATTGCTAGTATCACTCAGCCCTCTGTGAATAGTAAACAGCCATCAGTGTGCTAATGAGCCATTGTTAGGCTGATGGTCCTTCTTGACCATGTGAGCAGCTGGTTTTGGTTGTCAGCAGCAAACTGGTTGATCCACTCTGAGAAGGTGCTATTTAAGAGACTGAGCTGAATACAGCACCTCAGACTAAGGAAGTCTCTTGGATGAGAGACGAAACGTTTCTATATTTTTTTTGCTTTGTTTTTTTTTTTTTTTCATTTTTTTTTTTTTTTGAATGTCCAGAGGACCAGATTGAACTTTTTTGGATTTTTCTACCTGGATTATTGAGCTTGCATCAGGATATTCCCTTTTGTGTTTTTGTAAAAAAACCCGGTCTTGACTCCACAGACATATCCAATATTAGGCCTATTTCAAAACTGCCCTTCGTGTCGAAGATCTTTGAGAAAATAGTTTACAGCCAGCTAACATTTTACTTAAACGACCACAACCTTCTTGAACTGTTTCAATCCAGTTTTAAAACTCACCACAGTACTGAGTCAGCACTGTTGAAAGTTTTCAATGACATTCTCTTAGCCACAGACTCTGGTCACTGTGTAGTTTTGATGCTGCTGGACTTAACTGCTGCCTTCGACACAGTGGACCATCAGATCCTTCTGTCGCATCTGGAGAACTGGGTGGGCATTCAGGGTCCTGCTCTACAGTGGTTTAGATCCTATTTAACAGAGATAAGCTTTTGTGTGTGTTTTGGTTCTGTGGAGTCCTCTGTAGCACCTCTCACATGTGGAACACCTCAGGGATCTATACTTGGCCCCCTTCTATTTTCCCTTTATTACTACCTCTGGGATATATTCTCCGGAAACATGATATTTCTTTTCATGTTTACGCCGATGACAGCCAAATTTATGTTCCATTAAAACAAGATAAACAGTATCTAAACAAGTTAAATCTGGTCCTCTAGACATTCAAAAAACAAAACAAAGCAAAACAACAACAAAAAGTAGAAACATTTTGTCTTTCAACTGTTTCTACTTTTTTGTTGTTGTTTTGCTTTGTTTTGTTTTTTGAATTTCCAGAGGACCAGATTTAACTTTTTTTTAGATTTTTCTACCTGGATTATTGAGCATGCATCAGGATATTTTGAACCACTTTGGCGAAGATAAACAGTACACCTTGAGTATGCTCAATAATCCAGGTAGAACAATCTAAAAAAGTTAAATCTGGTCCTCTGGACATTCAAAAAAAAAAAAGCAAAACAACAAAAAAATGTAGAAATGTTTCGTCTTTCATCCGAAAGACTTCCTCAGTCTGAAGTGCTGTATTCAGCTCAGTCTTATAAATAACACCTTCTCAGAGTGGATCAACCAGTTCACTGCTCCTGGAATGTATGGTGCAAGTCAGATCATGGACGTCACAGAACTTTTTAAATTTTAATGAGAAAAAGACAGAGGTCCTGTTGTTTAAGCCCACTGATGGTTCCAAAGTCCATGTTGATCTGGGTCCTTTAACAAAACATCTGACTGAGACAGTAACTAACCTGGCTGTGAGGCTGGACAATGATTTTAAACTGGATGCTCAGATTAAATCTGTGGTCAAGTCCAGCTTTTATCACCTGGGGAAAATGGCCAAGGTTAAACCATTCCTGTCACAACATCATTTTGAGATTTTAATCCATGCTTTCATCACAACTCGACTGGACTACTGTAATTCACTTTATGTCGTTCTGAGCCAGTCATTACTGACTCGACTTTAGTTGGTTCAGAATGCTGCTGCTCACCTTTTAACTGGTTCCAGTTAACAAGCGCACATCACCCCTGTCAAAATCACTACACTGGCTCGTTTCCTGATTAATGTTAAGGTTCTTTTGTTTGTATTCAAATGTCTTCATGGTCTCGCCAGACAGTCTCTGTCCGACCTTCTTCAGCCGTACATTCCCACAAGCTCTCTCAGGTCAGCAGATCAGCTGCTGTTGGTCGTCCCAAAGTCCAACAGGAGGCTGAGAGGTGACCGAGCGTTCAGTCGCTGCCCTGTGGAACGAGCTGCCTTTGCACGTCACACAAGCTGACACTTCCTGTTGTTAAATATTCTCTGAAGACTCATTTTTTTCTCTTTGGCTTTTAACGCAGCTTGAAATGTTGGTTTTACTGTTTTTAAGTTATTTGTTTTATAGTTTTTACTCCAAAAAAGTTCAATCTGGTCCTCTGGACATTAAAAAAAAACAAGAAAACAAAACAAACAAAAAAAAAAAAGCAAAAAAAATGTAGAAACGTTTCGTCTCTCATCCGAGAGACTTCCTCTGTTTGAGATGCTGTATTCAGCTCAGTCTCTTAAATAACACCTTCTCAGAGTGGATCAACCAGTTTGCTGCTGACAACCAAAACCAGCTGCTCACATGGTCAAGAAGGATCATCAGCCTAATAATGGATCATTAGCACACTGATGGCTGCTTACTATTCACAGGGGGTTGAGTGATACTATCAATCACAGCATTGTAAGAGGGGGACAGTTGAACCAGGAGGCCTCCACCCCTGTTTAATGATGGACGATTTCTTTTCACAAAGATGGCCTCCTTTACTCCTCTCTCAAACCATCGTTCCTCTCTGTCCAGGATGTGAACATCTTCATCCCTGAAAGAGTGACCGCTGGCCTGAAGATGAGTGTAGACCACAGAATCCTGGCCTGATGATGTTGATCTTCTGTGCTGGGCCATCCTTTTGGCCAGTGGCTGTTTAGTTTCCCCAATGTAAGACTGTTCAGTGCCTTCCTGACACTGAACAGCATACACAATATTACTCTGTTTGTGCTGGGGGACTGGATCTTTGGGATGAACCAGTCTTTGCCGTAATGTATTTTGGGGTTTAAAAGCCACTGGGACGTTATGTTTAGAAAATAAACGTCTCAGTTTCTCTGATACTCCCTCAACATATGGAATGACCACTGGTCTGGGTTCCTCCTTTTCACCTGATGGCTGACTGGAGTCCTGTTTGGGTTTCTGACTCCAGTCCAAACATCATAGCGCCTTTCTATCTTATTGAGACACTCAAAGCGCTTTACACTACAATCTGTGCCCTCATTTACCCATTCATACAGCACTCTACTAGATCTTTACAAAGCTAATTGAACAAATCATTCTAAAGAGACTAATCAGTGATTTATCACATTCATACACTGATGGGACACACATCGGAGGCAACAAGGGGTTCAGTTCTTGCCCAGGTACACTTCGGCATGTGACTGTTGTGGGGTTCGAACCCCCAACTATTGCATTGGAGGACAACTGCTCTAACCACTCAGCCACAGCCGCCCATAGGTACACCCTAGACGGGTCTCCAGTCCATCACAGGGACACATAGAGACAAACCACCATTCACTCTCTCACTCACACCTAGGGACAATTTAGAGTTTATTAACAAAGTGTTCATCTTTTTTTATTTTCAGATACATAAGACATTCTGAAGGGAGAGGGCATCTATGTTCGTGAATTTAATGGTCAGAAGATCATGAAGGGATTTCCAAAAATGTGTTCACAGAATGACAGAAATAAAACAGATGTTCTGTTGTTTCAGGTTCGTTACATATATGACAGTTATCACATTCAAAATTAAATATATTTCTGATAAACTCGTTTTGAAGGATAAATATTATTTAGAGTTTTGAAATATAATTCTTTAAGAGGGCAGCACAAATATTTTGTCATTGTTTTTATTATTTCCTTCTTATAATAAAATCGTGAAACTTTCTTCTTACCTGACCAGTATTGTTTTTATTAAATGTTGTCTTAAAAATTCATGTTGTATTTTTTCTGTATTAAATTTAGTCCATTGAAATTGATGTTCGGTAAACTAATTGTTGGTTTAGTTTCATAATTGTTCTTTATTAACTGAACAAATGCAATTGGTATATTTTTTATTACTTTGTCACAGTCTTGGGCAGCACGGTGGCGCAACTGGTAGAGCTGCTGCCTCTCAGCAAACAGGTCCCTGGTTCAAACCCCGGTCCAGGGGCCTTCTGGGTGGAGTTTGCATGTTCTCTCCGTGCATGCGTGGGTTTTCTCCGGGTGCTCCGGTTTCCTCCCACAGATCAAAAACATGCATGTTAGGCTGATTGGTAACTCTAAATTGTCCCTAGGTGTGAGTGAGAGAGTGAATGGTTGTTTGTCTCGTTTGTCTCTATGTGGCCCTGTGATGGACTTGCGACCTGTCCAGGGTATACCCCACCCCTCGCACAGTGATTGCTGGACATGGGCACCAGCGACCCCCGTGACCCAAAATGGAATAAACGGGTAAAGATAATGGATGGATGGATGGATGTCACAGTCTTTTTTGGTTCAGATTAGATTGTATTTTTTGATGAATTCTTCATATTCATATAGATTTCCCTTTTCATCCATTAGATGAGTGAGTGATTATATTTGCTTCTTCATCCATGTTTCCATGAACACAGACTTCCTTCTGTGCAGAACGACTCTGTTGTTCCAAAAAAGAACATGATGAGGACTGAAATTATGTTTGTATGCTATTTTCCAGTTTAATAACACTTGTTGGTGAAAAGCAGATAATTTAACAGGTGATTTAAAAATGTCAAAGTCACATCTTAACAGGAAGTCAATACCTCCAACTTTACTAAAAACCAAAGTGGGGACATCAAACCAAATCTCATGAGCATTTTTTAGAAAGGATTGAAGTCATTTAAGTTTTAATACGTTGTAACAGCTGTAATTGTGTAGTGTGTCTTTAAGACAGTCCACGTTATTGCTAATGATGACACAAGTGTGCGACACTGCTCTCTCTCTACACAACATGGGAGGAACGTGTTGCTGGATGAACGCACACGCGGATATGGACACCTTAATTTCCTAACTCTAGTAACATTACGGGTTGTTTTGGTTCTGCTTATTTCATGTTTAATAAGATAGCAGCCGTTAAACCGAGCTTTGTAAGGTTGGTGAAGAGTGTGTTTATTAAAGGACAAACACTGGAAATCCCAGTACCAGTGTGGTTGTGAGTTTTTGACTTATGTCGATTGTCTGATGCCTCTTCTCCGCCACTGAATACAACCCTAACGTTACAAAATGGTGCCTGAACTTCTTGCCTTGGACCCCAGAATACAGCATCTTCTGCCAGCTGATGACTGAAACATTAAAGAGGTACATTGCAGTGCAGTAAATGCCCACCATACTTCGTGGGATTGAACCAGGCTGGCCCAGACGCAGACAGCGGGTGGATCAAAGGGTTTCAACGGTGAATTTCCATAGCGATGAGCAGAGCTGCTGCAATGCTGTTTTTGGAATATAATATGGTTCTCTGTTGAAGCCTGCATTACCTGGACGTGAGTTGGATCGTGCTTCATAGTTTCTGAATAAGCATGCATGCACAGCGGGAGTGAATTGGAAAACCCCATCAGCTGAGCCATGCTAAAAACTGCCTCTTCTAAACAGTCTTTTCAAGTCAGACTTTTTTCACGAAACTCAGCTCTGTACAGGATCAAGGCTGCATGACTTTAAATTCATCTGAGAAGATACTGAACTGAAGCTGTGAATATATGAAAAAAGGGAGACTGAACTGAAGCTGTGAATGTTTGAAAAAAAAAAAAAAAGACTTAAAAGTATTACCTTGCTATACATCCTTGAGATTCTTTTAATTATACAGTTTTGGGTTCAGATAAGTGTGCATTATGGCTACTCACCCTGACTTAACTGATCTGTGTGATGATGTAGACTTTAGGTTGCTTCCAAATAAAAATATGATCAGACACAAAACCTTGAATATAAAGTACAAAGTTTAAAAGCAGATGCTTCAAAATATTTTTCTTTAGATCCAAAGAATTATGCAGGCATTGTTGGAGCGTTGAACTCAAAAGCCTAAAACTGTTCCTAAAGTTCCAGCTGCTCAAGTAACTCACCCTTTCCCTCAAGCTTTATTTACTCCATATGTGCCAAGCCTACCTACCAGGAAAAATGAACAATACAACTCAGCACCTGGCCCCATCCAGTCATCTAGGACTCTGGTAGTATCAATTAACTCAAGTGAATGCTACTGGCCCTGGGACAGAGTCCTCGCTGCTGCATTGCTCCAATGTAAATTAGAACCTACTGTGTTTGCTAATGATGGTGGTCTTCACCCAGCAGAATAGTTATAATCTGTTAATGCATATAAAACCTCTTTGGACTTAACATACGCACAGGTCTTCAGAGAACTACCACATTTTCTAGCTAAAGAACTGAGGAAGTAAATGGTAAATGATAAATGTACTGTACTTATATAGCGCCTTTCTATCTTATCCAGATACTCAAAGCACTTTACACTACAATCTGTGCCTCATTTACCCATTCTTACAGCACTCTACTAGATCTCTACAAAGCTAATTGAACAAATCATTCTAAAGAGACTAATCAGAGCTAAGTGATTTAGTGTTCTCAGCTCTCATGTATCTACTTGGACTGAATTCTGTAAACTTTTCAGAACTGTGTTCTTGCCTGCTGACAACCAGGAGCATATTATGAGAGGCATTTTAGACCATTTCCAGCACCCCGAGGAGCTTCTGCCAACGTTTGCAGCCCATATGCTTAGTGAGTTCAGGAGACTGAGGAACCCATCTTCTGAGCAGGAACAGATTGACCTCATCTGTAAACATGCAGTGGAGAAGTACAGAGTGGCACTTTATGGAACAACCGTCAGGCCAGTAATTGATCTAGTGCTGCGGGCCCAAGAGTTACATTCTGTTCTTGGAACCAGCCTTTTACAGCCATCAAGGATCCAGATGAAAAATAGAACTGATGGTGGACCCTACTGCTTTAAATGTTCCATGCCTGGTTTCACATTCCGCACATGCCCAAACTGTTTCATTGAGTTTCATGGAGCTCGACATTCCCCAAGACCCGCCAGAGAGCTTCCTCAATCTCCACCTGCAGAATCAGATGGGGCTGACATGGAAAGAGGGATAAAACCAGCAGGTAGGAGGCAGGAAAACTTAAGGGGGGGAGAGTATTTCACAGGGCCAACCCTCCCCCCAGTCTATAACTCCACCCTCGTTGCCTGTGTCAAGCCCAGTTTCATCACCTATGTTCAATCACGTTGAAGATGGAGCTTCACAGTCGTCATGGAACATTCCTTTCAGAGTTAAAGTGAACTTCAAAGGAGCAGCTCTGGATGCCACACTAGACACAGGTGCATCACTTTCAGCAGTAAATGCAGAGTTAATATCTGAAAAGACCCAAAATGTCTCATTAAAGAATCAGTGGAATTCCCCACCCATAAAACTGGCCAACGGCACAAACTGCAATCCATTAGGAGTAACCTGGCTGACCACTGGCTTTATGGGCAAATCTGTCTATGATAATGCAGGACCTGTCATCCCCCTTAGTACTTGAGATAGACACGCACATCACTAACAATTCATGTCCCAACCAGAACTGTAATTATGGATGACAATCCCCCATTTCTGGATGAACCCTGGGAAGAGGGCTTTGTGGAAGCTGAGTGCGGAATGATGAAAGCGCAAAACACACCACAGCTCTCACTTAACAAAAAAGTTGATCAAGCTAACTTAAATTCTGTTGAAAAAGGAGGACTTATAAAGTTGCTTGAAAACTATAGTGATCTGTTTGATGGTCACCTTGGTCGCACGTCGCTAGCAGAGCATGTCATTGTCACTGGGACTGCAAAACCAGTTAGCCTGCCACCATACTGCACCTCCCCCGCTAAAAAGCAAATAATTGAAGAACAAGTAAAAAAAAAAGCTAAATGATGGCATCATCAAACCTGCATCAGGACCATAGGCAGCTCTTGTGGTCATTGTGAACAAACCCCACCGTGAACCACGGTTCTGTGTCGACTTCCGGGGCCCAAATCAACTAACTGTGAAAGACTCTTACCCACTCCCACGAGTGGACGAATCATTGGACTTTTTATCAAGAGGGAAGTTTCTCACAACATTTGATCTCACGGGTCCCCATTGATGAGGAAACTAAACAAAAGACTGCTTTTACATTGTGGCCTGTTTCAGTTTAGAGTCCTTCCTTTTGGTTTATGTAATGCCCCTGCAACTTTTCAATGATTTATGAACAATATTTTGGCTGGCCTGATTTATAAGTCGTGTGCAATGTAACTGGATGATATTGTTGTTGCATCACCAACCTTTGAACAACATCTACTTGACCTGGAGGAGGTCCTTTGTATGCTCAAATCTGCAGGACTCTCATTGAAACTGAGCAAATGTCAATTTTGCCTTACAGAACTCATCTTCCTTGGCTATCGTGTTACACCATCTTGCATTCATCCTGACCCTGATAAGGTGAGAGCTGTAACTGAGTTTAAAGTGCCAACCACAACAAAGCAGGTGTGACAGTTCCTTGGACTAACAGGTTACTACCGCCGCTTTATACGAGACTATGCCCAACATGCAGAGCCACTATTTGCTCTCACTAAAAAGGATGTGCCATTCATCTGGAGTGGCAGGTGCCAGGCAGCTGTGGACTTCCTAAAACATTCCATAACTTCAGCACCAGTTCTTAGGTTCCTGGATTTTATGTGTCCATTCTTCATCCACACTGACGCGTGTGATGCTGGACTTGGAGCAGCATTAATACAGAAAGATGAGGACGGCAAAGAAGTAGCTGTAGCTTTTGCTAGCCGTGCTCTGCATAAGTCAGAAAAACCCTATTCAACTCCAGAAAAATGACATCAGAAGTCAGAAGGCTGCACAACACATATCAGTCCTTTCCCATTTTAGGAAAACACTGGAGAAAGACAAATTCTTCCTAGGTCAGCCCGACACAAACCGCACTCGTTGCTAAAACAGTTTGGATGCTAAAACGGTTCGGGCGCTATCTGACTTCCGGTAAGATGGCGCCCGTGTACATGGCTTGCAATCCACCTCTGCTGATGGTGTGCGGATTATTTTTGTTTTTTGCATTTCACATCTGTGACATCAACTCTCTGCTGGTGTATGACAGACAACAACTTTTGAATCTTCGTTTTTCTGTCACTGAAGGCGCTTATTTTGACCATTATCAGCGTACCTCTGGACCCCCCCCTCCCCCCCCTGCTGACGGACGTGCCAGCTTACCTTCGCTGCACTCCTCACCTGCCTGCCCGGAGATCTCGCTTCAGACGCCGGGGAAAACGTGGTGAAGCTGAAAGCTCTGCGCGCTGCATCTTCCTCTCCAGCTAGCGGTCATGGTTTCCATCGCCAGCTTCCTGTGTGCCTGGACCAGGTAACCAGCGGAAGTTGTTAGCTCGGATCGACCTGGAGGGGCTGTTATTGAAAACCTGCAGCCATTAGCGCACGCTAACTCCACCGCTGCTGGCTCCACTTTGGACAATGTCCGGATGTGTTTGGTTAACGCAAGATCTGTTACCAACAAAACTTTTATCCTTAGGGATTACTTTCAAGAGCACGATCTGGACTTTCTGTGCATCACAGAGACTTGGATGTCTCCAGGTGAGTCCAGCGCCTTGACGGAATTGCTGCCACCGAACTGTTTGTATTTTAACGCCCCGCGGCCATCAGGCCGGCGCAGTGGTGGATTATTAACAATATTTAAATCAAATTTTGACTGTGAACAACTGCCCATCCCAGTTTCCCGCGCCAGCTTTGAGCTGAGCGTCTTTGAGCTGAGCGTCTTTGAACTAGGAGATTCACCTGCGACGTTATTTTCACTCATCTACTGCCCACCTCGATCTAAGGATTTCATAAATCGAGTTTTCTGACTTCTTGGCTGAAATCACACCAAAATATGAGCATGTTTTCATTATCGGGGACTTTAATTTGCATGTGTGCTGTCCTGAGAAGCCCTTGGTTAAGGACTTTTTAGATTTATTGGACTCATTTAATCTAACTCGGCATGTAAACGGTCCCACCCAAGAGTGTGGACATACGCTGGACCTTGTTTTAACTCATGATATGACTGTTAATAATCTTGTTATTGGTGATAATGTTTTTTCAGACCACATGCCAGTCCAGTTTGAGTTCACCCTCCCCCATCTAACTCCTAAGTCGTGCATTCCTGCATGTCGCAGCCGGACCATTAACCACTTCACTGCCACACGTTTCACAGATGTTTATAACTCTGAAATGATCATTCAGGCCCCAGTGTTTCTCACCACCACTGAGGAGCTGACATCCCAGTTTAACTCTGTCTGCTTAAAGATTATGGATCATGTCGCACCTGTTAAAACCAAAAAATCAAAACTCAGAGCAGAACCTTGGCTGAGTGACGTCACCAAGGCCGTTAGGCAGCAATGTAGGAGGGCGGAGCGAAAGTGGAGGAAAGACAGGCTGCAGGTCTCTTTTCAAATAGAGAGTTGGCGCCGTTATCAGAAAACAGTTAAAGCTGCTAAATCAAAATTCTTCTCTGATATAATTACCTCAAACTCTCACAACCCACGTGTCCTCTTCTCCACCCTAAACTCTGATCTCCACCTCACTGAACCATCACCTCTGGAAGCCTCGACTGAGCTGTGCGACAACTTCTTACATTTCTTTTGGGAAAAAATTACTACCATCCGGGCTCTTCATTTCCCCTCCAACTCATGATCCATCCATCCCACCTCAATCTGTAGCTCCTTTTGACCATTTTGAACCCATCACTCTATCTTCTCTAGAGCAGGTCATGTGCAGCTTAAAACCTTCTGACTCCCCCTTTGATGTGGTCCCCCTTCGACTACTAAAGGAGGTTTTTCCAACCCTAGGTCCATCCATTCTTGCCATAGTAAACAGTAGTTTATCCACTGGCGTGGTGCCAAAATCCTTTAAACATGCTGCCGTCCAGTCTCTCCTGAAAAAAACAAATCTTGACCCCTCAGTCATTTCCAACTACCGGCCTGTCTCCAAACTCCCATTTGTTTCTAAAGTACTGGAGAAAATAGTCGAGTCCCAGTTGAAGTGCTTCCTGGAGGATCACGCCATCTTAGAGCTATTCCAGTCTGGCTTTAAACCTGTCCATAGCACTGAAACTGCCCTGCTGAAGGTCTATAACGACATCTTCAGATTCACAGATACCGGTGATTCTGTGCTGCTTGTCTTGTTGGACCTCACAGCTGCTTTTGACACCATCGGCCATGAGATCCTCATTGCTAGGTTGGAGCAGTGGGTGGGTGTCACAGGATCAGCCCTCAATTGGTCTTGGTTGATCTTACCTCACTGACAGATCCTTTTGTGTCTCCATCAAGGATTTTAGTTCCGCAGAGGCAGAGCTTAAATGGGGGGATCCGCAGGGGTCCATCCTGGGTCCCCTCCTATTCTCTTTATACCTGCTGCCGCTTGGTGCTATTTTCCGGAAACACAACATGCCCTTCCACTTCTATGCCGATGACTGTCAAATTTGCTTCCCCCTAAAACACAATGGTACATGCTCTATTCAACCGCTGCTCAACTGCCTGGCTGACATCAGGGACTGGATGGCTTTAAACTTCTTAAGTTTCAATGAAAAGAAGTCTGAAGTCATGTTGTTCCCTCCCAAAGACACGATCACAAACCACTGCATCGACCTTTCCGCTCTAACCCTGTCAGATAAACAAAGAGTCACTAATCTGGGCATGATAATGGACCCTTCGTCATGCTTCTTCCAACTGAGGCAGCTGTCTAAACTGAACCCCATATTGTCCAAAAATAACCTGGAGACAGTAATACATGCATTCATTACATCTAGGCTTGATTACTGCAATTCACTCCTGTTTGGTATCAGTCAGACCTCCATTGCACGACTACAACTGGTCCAGAATGCAGCAGCCCGATTTTTAACCAGTACAGGCAAAAGAGAGCTCATTACACCAGTTTTGGCCTCACTGCACTGGTTACCGGTTCACTTTCAAATCCAGTTCTCATGTATGTCTACAAATCACTGAAGAGTGTCACCCCCCCATCTCTCTGATTTGCTACAACCGTATGTCCCACCACGCTCCCTGAGGTCAGCGGACCAGTTGCTCCTCACAGTTCCAGGAACTCTTCTTAAGCACAGAGGTGACAGGGCCTTCTCTGTAGTAGGACCAAGACTCTGGCACGAGTTACCTCTGCTTGTCAGACAGGACCCCTCGCTCTCGGTTTTCAAGTCCTGTTTAAAAACTCACTGTGGCATCTCAAGAGTGACACAATAGAATGAGACCCGGAACGACACGAGACTCAGAGTAAAAAGAACAGTGTTTATTTATTTACAGTGATAACTTGGCTGCACAGGCATCAGGACTGGAACTCCTGGAAACGGAGGACAAGTTCAGCTGGGGCAGGTAAGTTGTTTGGTTCAAACTTATAATTTGTTTTCTTATCTTACAGTTGGCGGTTGTTGTAGAAGTGGATCCAAGAGAAGCCCAGAGTTTCCAGAGGAGATGTGAGACCGAAGATATGTGCGGCAGTTCCAGAACAGGATGATAACTCCCAGAGACTGAGTGGATAGGCACGAGAGATCAGAGCTTGGGCAAGGCACGAGAGATCTGAGGGCTGGAACCCGTGGAATCAGGACTGGACCCAGGAGGCGATGAAGAACTGCAGAAACAAGATCACAAGGTAAGACTTGTATTCCATGAAACACTAAATGGCTAGAAACATTAAGTACCGGGGAAACTCAATGCTCCAGCGTCGAGTAGACTTGACTGCAGGCTTAAATAGGAGCAGGAGCTCATCAGGGAGATGGCCGTCAGCTGGGGGTGATTGGCGGCCATCTTGGAAGCTGCAGCAAGTGCTACTCTCACACTCACTACTATTCAGTAGCTTTCAACACAAGATGATCTGTGTTTTGATCCTGTATGCTCCACACTAGTTTGTCGTCATTATCTGCATTGTTTTTTGTCTATATTCTGATTTACCTCATTTTGTATGTTACCTGTTGTTTTGTCTGTACAGCACTTTGGTTGGCTTTGTAGCTGTTTTAAGTGCTTTATAAATAAAGTGGTATGGTATGGTATGGTATGGTATGGTATGGTATGGGAAACAAGGTCTTACTGGAACAGCTGCGTGCATGACCTTTTTTGGATATACAAGTCTACCACTTCAATCCTCCCTGTTTGAGGAAATTCCTCAAATAAATTAATGCTATCAAAATTTTTATATGCTTAGTGATAGATAAACACGTGTGCGATTAAATGAACCTTATAAATGATTCTATATTATGCATAACACTATAATAAAAGTTGTAATGTAAAATAGTAACGTTATATATTAAAACTCATAATCTTAAAACAAAATGTGATTACTCAGCCATTTCATTGGATGGTTTCCATTGCTTCCTGAGGAGCCGAAAAAACCTGCTGCTGTCATTTACAGGAAAAATGTCTCCCCAGAACTAGACCCCTCAAACTAGCTTCTGCCTTTTTATTTATAGAGGCAGGAAGCAAGGGCATCGGCCAACTAAACGTCTGATAAACTCTGTGTGATTATACATTACATTGAATATTACATCAAATCAAACAGTAAAATTAAAATGTCAAAATATATGAAAATTGTAATAATACTGGTTACCTGAAGATTAATGAGCAAAAAGAAAAATAATAAATTCCTATACGATGTTATATGAGACCCATTATAAATGAATATGAATTTGGTACATTATGATTAGAGTTACAACCAAAATACACAAAATCTGAATAACATAATTGATAAATGCAAACATAACATGGTAAAATATAAAACAAATATAAATGTAACCTATGTTAAAACACAAAGTTGACTATGAAGTCTTTAGCTGTTGAAAGACATCAATGGTTTGCTTCAGAGTCCCGTTTTTGGAAGAGAAACAGGTCATATCAAGAAGTATATGGGAAAAAAGGATGGAAACCCGAAAAGGAGGAAATAAAAGAAAATGATAGGGAGCCTTAGCTCTTCAGTTCAGTTTAGTTCAGTTCCTTTATGGATAGCAAAAAACAAAAAAGAAAAAAACAGAAAAAAATGTGTTCATTCGTTGTCCAGCACTTTGTTTAAGGAGGATTTCATTTTTATTTTGAATGCACGGCCATTATCATGCTTTCCTTCTTTTCCACAGCCGTCTCCGTCACCTCAAAGTTTCCTTTGCATTCAGCAGTCGGTTCGGCAAGAGGCGGGGAGACAGGTTCGCTATGGCCATCTTGATTTGGACCAGTTGATTTGCAGCAACCAAGTCCATCTGTGGGCAGCACGGTGGCACAACTGGTAGAGCTGTTGCCTCTCAGCGAGCAGGTCCTTGGTTCAAACCCCGGTCCAGGGCCCTTTCTGGGTGGAGTTTGCATGTTCTCTCCGTGCATGCGTGGGTTTTCTCCGGGTACTCCGGTTTCCTCCCACAGACCAAAAACATGCATGTTAGGCTGATTGGTAACTCTAAATTGCCCCTAGGTGTGAGTGAGAGAGTGAATGGTTGTTTGTCTCGTTTGTCTCTATGTGGCCCTGTGATGGACTTGCGACCCGTCCAGGGTGTACCCCATCCCTCGCACAGTGATTGCTGGACATGGGCACCAGCGACCCCCG
This sequence comes from Nematolebias whitei, assembly GCF_014905685.2. NCBI lineage: Eukaryota > Metazoa > Chordata > Actinopteri > Cyprinodontiformes > Rivulidae > Nematolebias > Nematolebias whitei. The sequence continues at coordinate 11,280,839 of NC_056514.1, forward strand.
TGACCCAAAATGGAATAAGCGGGTAAAGATAATGGATGGATGGAAGTCCATCTGGGTTGCCAGAGTTCGTTCCCACTTTCGCCTCAAGACGGGCAGGACACAACATGCCAACAGGAAAATCACAATTAGTACTAGGATTGTGCTAATTCCTATTTTTATCACTATTGCTGCCCATTTTCCTAAATTTAGGTCTAACCAATCCCAAGACCAATTATCTTTACCAGCACCCTCCTTAAGTTCACCTCTTAACTTCTTAATTTTACTCATAGCTTCTGAGAAAGTTCCGTCTGGAGCTGTATTGCTAGGAATATACGTGTAACATTCATCACCAAACATGGCATACTCCTCATTTCTCTGCCATTATTCAATCTAATGCTTGGCGTTTCTGTAAAGCAACTCTACTTGTTGCATCTAATTGTTCTCCTATTATCCCAAGAGCATCAGTTGTATGGTTTACAAATTTTTGAAGAGAGTAGTAAATAAAATTAATCTATTCCACATTCTTGTTCACTGTTATCCAAGGAAGTATAAATTCTATACCTGCTTTGATCTCATCTCTTGCTTTAAACTCGTCTGGGATTCCTTTAGTTTGTCCACTTGCATTGAAATAAACGTTTGCATCATTTCTTTTAATCCTATGATTCTCACAATTCACCTCTTCAAGTTTAATCATCTCATTCACTCATTTGTATAACATTGTCACAGAAAATTTCATTTTTACTAAAGCGCATAAACCAATCCACCTTGGTGGTAATACATTCATCAAAACATCATCTCCGCTCATCCAATAGCTATCTGCTATAGGATTGGTCTGATCACTGAAAAGGTAAAGAGTCGGAATTGTCATGGTTATGTCTTCACACGTCTGACTTAAAGGTTCAGGATTCTCATACCAAACAGGTGTTGTAACAAACATTGGGGTCATATTTGCATGTGGGAACCAAGACAATACCCATGTTACATTACATCTAACAGTTGTGTTCCCGACATCAATTCCATCGTGATCTGTAAAGCCTCCACTTGTAAAACATTCATATTCAGCATCATAGTCTATTTTGTATCGTGTTGGTGGTCCATTTTGGACTGTTTCAACTGCAAATTCAGCGCATTGTTCTTGAAGTTTATATCCACGGTACTTATCTAGGTAATTGTGAATTTTCTGTGCTCCGTAAAGGTGTCTACATTTATTACCACACATGGGAAGTTTGAAAAATAATGGCATCTTTTTTTGATCGTTAGTTTTATGTTCTTTACACTTTTTCTGCTGTACCTTTGCACATTCTTCAGAGTTATGTTTTTCTGGGATTACAATTGGCAATGTTCCAGGTGGTTTAGTACATAGTATACATTCTTTAGATGTCATTTCCTTAGATGTATATAGTACCCATAGGTACCAACTATTTTGATTAGCTATCTCCGAAAGTTCATCAGTTCTTACTGGTCTTGTCCTCCCTGCTCTGGGGGAGATTGTTCCTTGATTTATTTGGGCTTTAGTCCTAAATGGTTTGAATAGGGGTTTAACTATGTGCTGATACTTGGTTACATTAAATCTGTCCAATCCTCCCTGAAGGAGATCAGGAGATGCATATTTGTCATTATTTTCAGTTGGTAAAGCATCAATATTTCCTTCCTCAACTTTAACAGTCTGTGTTGGTGTTGTAATAGTGGGCCAAGAAGCTGGTTTAGAGGTTATACTTTTTGTGGTTACAAATTTAGTAGTTGGTTTGGTAGTTTCAATTTTTGTTGTTGGCATTTCGCTTGTTATTGAGTTAGGTGTTGTGGTCCTGACTGTGGTTTCAGCAGTATCTGTAGGCGTTGTTGCTAAGTTTGAAGGTGTAGTAACTGACTTTGTAGTAGTTAAAATCTCAACTGGGGTAGTTAGTTTAGTCCAAGTTAAAATATTTAGTTCTGCTGATGGGGTTGTTGATTCTACAGTGGTTACAATAATATTTGACCTAGTGGATGTTGGTTGTGTTGTAGTGCTAAGAGTCACTGTTGGCGTAGTTATTTTAAGCTCTGATTCTTTTACTTTAGGAGTTGTTTCTTGGATCCATGCTACAGTATAGCCTGAATTTCTTTTCTTTCTTAATTCAAGCCTTTTTGTACTGCACTTTGTTTGATTTTGTGTGTTTGAGCATGCAAATATTATTGTGGATGCTGGGAAGCTAACTGGTCTGTTATGGAATGTATTTGTTGTGTCATACTCAACTTGGGCTTGGTGACTTGTCCTTGTTCCTGGCAGCTGCTTTGGCAAATGCTCTGGTGATTGGCCGATGTGTTGTTGTTGTGGCTGTTTTTGGTTATCTTCACCTCCTCCAGCGAGTGCTTTCTCAGCGTCGACGCCTCTAGTGTCACCCAAAACAAAACAATCATCAGTCTTGGCATTTTCTGCCTTTCCCTTAGCATCATGCTCAATGTTTATCTTTGAAGCAACACTGCCCTGGTTTTCGTCTGAGACTTTGATGCAGTGATTGAGATGGAACCACGCTGAGCTTCCTTCAACCTGGATTGCTGTAGGTGTGGCTCAGACCACCTTGTAGGGGCCCTCATGTCTTGGCTCGTGCCACTTCCTCCGGAAGACCTTGATGTACACCCGATAATAATCATACAAATTAAATTCATTATTATTATGCGTTACAAATTAAATTCATTATTATTAACGCACTTTTCATTAATAAAAATCTTAAAGTGCTACAGAGTGCACCTAAAATCAATGATAAAATCAACTAAAATCAGTGATAAAATCAACTAAAATCTGTGATAAAGTCAACTAAAATCAATGATAAAATCAACTCAAATCAATGATAAAATCAACTCAAATCAATGATACAATCATGTGGAGGCAGAATAGGCTTGCTTAAAAAGAAAAGTCTTTAAGCCTTTTTTAAAGTCAGTCAATGATTGTGGAGCTCTCAGATAGTCAGGGAGGGAGTTCCAGAGGTGGGGGGCAGCCACACAGAATGCCCGATCTCCCATGGTTCTTAATTTAGTTCGTGGAAGGTGGAGTAGATTACTGTTCTGTGATCGTAGGGACCGGGTGGATGAATATGGAGCAAGAAGGTCCTTCAGATAATCTGGTGAATTTCCGTATAAACACTGATGGGTGATGAGAGCAATTTTGTACTGAATTCTGTAAGTGACAGGAAGCCAATGGAGGTTATGGAGAATGGGTGTAATATGTTCAAATTAACGAGCTCTCAATAAAATCCTGGCTGCACTGTTTGAATATATTGAAGTTTCTGAAGGTTTTTGCCGGGTATTCCAGTAAACAGGGAGTTGCAGTAGTCGAGCCTGGAGGAGACAAAAGCATGGACGAGTTTCTCTGCATCAGCAAAAGTGAGAGATGGACGCAGTTTGGAGATATTTCGAAGATGGAAGAAACAGGTTTTAAACAGATGCTTAATGTGATTTTCAAACGTAAGATGAGAGTCCATTTTTATTCCAAGATTTGTAACAGAGGTGGAGAGGGGGATGTCTTGTCCAGAAAATGAAATAGTCGTTATAGTTGAAGTTTGAACCTGATGAGGGGTGCCAATCAGTATGGCCTCTGTTTTGTAGCAGTTTAACTGAAGAAAGTTCTAATTCATCCATGCCCTTATCTCCTACAGGCAGGTAGAGAGGGCAGCGAGTGAAGATGGAGATGACAGTGGTGAAGATGATGCTCCAGTCCTGATGTAAAGCTGTGTATCGTCGGCATAACAGTGAAAAGAAATGTTATACTGATTAATAATTTGACCTAAAGGCAACATGTAAAGGGAAAATAGCAGGGGCCCTAAAACTGACCCTTGAGGGACACCACAGGAGAGACAGACAGTCTGGGACTTGGCATTGCCAAGACTAACACATTCCAGCCTATTGGAGATGAAAGATTTAAACCAGTCCAGGACAGTGTCACAGAGACTGACCTCCACATGAAGACGGTGAAGGAGGATACTATGGTCCACAGTGTCGAAAGCTGCAGTGAGGTCAAGGAGAACAAGGAGGGAGGGAGAACCAGTGTCAGCAGCCATGAGAACATCATTGGTGACTCTCAGCAGTGCGGTCTCAGTACTGTGAGCTGCACGGAAGCCAGACTGAAACTTCTCATACAGGGAGTGTTGTTGTAGGTGGATCTGCAGCTGGGCAGCAACTGCTTTTTCCAGCACTTTTGACAGAAATGGGAGGTGAGAAATTGGGCGGTAATTAGAAAGAATGTCTGGATCCAAATTAGATTTTTTCAGAAGAGGCCTAATGATGGCAGTTTTAAGAGGCAATGGAACTTGACCAGATTGCAGTGACTTATTTATTATTTGTGTGATTAATGGGCTTATTGCAGAGTGATTGGATTTAATGAGACGAGGGGAAGGGATCCAGGGCGCAGGATGAAGGCTTCATTTTCTTGATGATGGTCTCCACTTCACTCTCAACAACCTCATGAAAGCAGCTCAGGGACCCAGAATGCAGACGGGTAGATGGCAGATGAAGATCTGGGAGGCTATGGAGCTGAGATCTAATGGAGTTAACTTTGTTTTTAAAAAATGAAAGGAACATGTTGCATTTTTGAACAGAGTCCTCATGAGACTGTTTAATGGAATTAAGGAGATGATTTATTGTGGAGAAGAGTTGTTTAGAGTTTCCAGGGCAGTTGTTGATGATGTTAGAATAATATTTGGACCGTGCTTCTTTAAGAGAAAAGGCGTAGGCTTTCTGATGTTCTTTATATGCCTGCTGATGTACAGAGAGACCAGATGATTTTACATGTCTCTCAATAGCACAGCCAGCTGCTTTCATCTTGCGCAGCTCAGCAGTGTACCAAGGGGCTGAATGGGAGAAAGACACTAACCTTGCTTTAAAGGGAGCATGGAGGTCCAGAAGCTCCTGGAGAGATTGGTTGTAGTAATCCACAGAGTCATTTGCAGATGAACGATTGACAGTGGTCAGGGAGTGGAGATCAGAGGACAGAACCTCAGGGGAAATGTTTTTAAAGTCACGGAACTGGATAAGTTGTTTAGGATTAGGAGCAGATGAAGTTGAAGGCACTTCCAGGGAGATGACACTGTGGTCTGACACCCAGGTCATATACAGATAAGTTATTGATAGGTACAGTGTCTGTAAACACCAAATCCAGAGTGTGCCCCCTGTTGTGCGTAGGGGTGTCAACATACTGAGTGAGATTGAGAGAGTTCAAAAGAGACTTAAACTCTGCTGCCAGAGGGGAAGAGGAATTATCAATGTGGATATTTAAATCTCCAAGAATAATATTTTTTACAGGAGATGCGCAGAAAAAAGTGAAAAGGTCATGCATCTCTGAGTTAAATGAAACATGTGGTTTGGGAGGCCGATCTCCTGGGGTCACTGGCCTATCAGCATCTGTACTGAAAACAAGGTATCTTTTCTTTTCCTGTAAGTAGATGGCTTTGTGAATGCTTGTTAATTGCTTAATATACTGTTTCATTTCAAGCTGTAACTGCTCAAGCGGAGGTCCCTTATGGGGACCTCTGTTCTGAGGTGCTGGTATCCTCCTCCCTGTTAGCATTTCATGTGGTGATAAATGAGTAACTGTGCATTTGCATGTAGTAGCTCATTAGCGCAAGCAGCAAGGCATCAACCCAGTTAAGGTTAGTAGTAGCACAAATCTTGTTAACTTTAGATTTCACGCTTAAATTCAGTCTTTCAACCATGCCCTGACTCTGAGGGTGATAAACAGCTCCCAAACGCTGTTTGATTCTCAGCTTTTTCAAAATGCCTTTGTAGATCTTATGAACAAATGCAGGACCATTGTCAGAACTTATTTCTGATGGTATCCCAACCCGTGGTATCACCTCTCTTACCAGAAATTTAATAACTGTTTCTGCACCTAGGTCCTGTGATAGAGTTGCTTCAACCCATCTACTGAAGCGGTCAACGACCACTAACATATAACGCTTGCCTTGTACTGACTTGATCATGTCAACAAAGTCAATGACCAAATGTTTAAAAGGTCCTACTGGAACTGGAATGTGTCCAATAGGCGTTTTTATGGTTTTCCTGACATTGTTTTGAGCACAAATCTCACACTGGCTCAACACTTCATCAACCAATGCTCGCAAATATGGTGACCAATAGCCTTGCTGATTCAATCTATTTACAACTTCACTTTGACCACAATGATCAACACCATGGGATTCTGATATCAACGTTGTCAACAAAGACAGGTGCAACAATTAGTCCATCATGTGATCTCCATAGGTTATTAGCATCTTTTGTTGCTCTTCTCTGACACCAAACTTGTTGCTCACTCTGTGTTGCATTTCTCTGGATGTGAATGATGTCTTCAGTTCAGGTGTAATGCCAGGTTCTAACGATATTACAGGTGTCAGTATAGCCACTTCACATTTAGAGGCTGTTTTTGCTGCTTCGTCTGCTGCATTATTACCTCTAATGATGCCATCATTACCCTTGCGGTGCGCTGGACACTTTATTATGGCTAACTTTAAAGGTAACATCATTACAGAGATTAGTTCAGTTATTTGTTTTCCGTGTTGAATAGGGTTTCCATCTGTTTTCTTGAAGCCTCTTTGTTTCCATACGTTACCAAATAGATGGCAAACACCATGTGCATACGCAGAATCAGTGTAAATGTTGGCTGCTTTATCTTTGGCTAATTTAAAAGCTTCTGTTAAGCTTTTTAGTTCAGCTAGCTGTGCAGAACAGGGTTGATCACACTTCTCTGCTTTTGCTGTCTCAAATCTGTCATTTCAATCAACCTTTATTTAGACAGGTAAATCCCATTGAGCCTCGAGGACTCATTTACAAGAGAGACCTGATTATTTACATTATTTAACATTATTTAACATTTACTTTTGTTACTACAGCATAGCCTGCATGGTTTCCTATGTAGTCTCTGAAACATGATCCATCAACAAAATATGTGACGTCTGCTTCTTCTAATGGAGTAAGTTAACAATGGTGTGTATTGTAAGCTCCTTGCAGGTGTTACAAATTTTCCTTGATTTATTAGTTCAGTAATTTTGTGGTGTGTGTAAATTACAACTGGATAACCCATTGTTATCACAGATGCTTTTTCATATGCATAATGTAATGCAGCTAGTCCTTGGTAGCAATCTGGCCAACCTTGGACAACATTATCAAGCTTTGTGCTGTAATATGCGATCGGCTGTTTTCGACGTCCAAAACAAGTTTCTTGCATCAACACTGCTGATGCATACATGTTTTGTCAGTTTGCAACATACATAAAAAATGGTTTTGTATAATCTGGTGTTGCTAAACATGGTGCAACTTGCATGTCATGTTTGATAGTTTCAAAAGCTACTTTAGCTTCGTTTGTCCACATTAAGGGTGATTTTGGAGATTGATTCCCTGTTTGTTTTATTAATTCTCTGCGTGGTGCAGTTTTTTCTGCATAATTCTCTATCCACTCAGAGCTGAATCCAGTCATTCCTAAGAATGTCAACATTTGACTAACGGTTTGCGGTTGAGAGGCTTTGCTCACTCCCTCCAGATGTTCTGTAGAGATAGAGACAGTTCCATGAGAGATTAGCCTTTCAAGATATTCGACTTGTGATTTACAAAACTGTAGTTTTGTTTGAGATGCTTTGTGTCCTCCCTGAGCTAGCTTCTGGAGGACTTTAATGGTGTCTTGATAACAATCCTTGATTGTTGGTGAACAGATCAAAATATCATCAACATATTGACACAAAGTACTATTGATTTGAATGTCTTCTAGGTTTTGCTTTAATATTTGATTAAACACGTGTGGACTGTGTTCGAACCCTTGTGGAAGTCGTGTGTAGGAATACTGCTTACCTCGATATGTGAATGCAAACAAATCTTGTGATTCTTCAGACAATGGGACGCTGAAAAATGCTGAACACAGATCGATAACTGTAAAATACTTGGCTTCTGAAGGGATGTTTGTCAGAAGTGTGTGTGGGTTTGGAACTTCTGCTGCCCAATCAGAGATAATGTCATTTATAGCTCTTAAATCATGTACCAGCCGGTACTTAGACTTGGACTGGGACGTGTTTTAGCATTTCCAGTTTTAATTCATCCAGACCTAGCTCAGGCTCTGGAATGTGTTGGATTTGTTTTTCCCTTGGAACAATTATTACCTGTGGTTTTGCTATCATAGAAGTACCACAAAGGATTTTGATCATGCCTGCCTCATCTGCAGTTAAAGGGTTGTCTGTTGCTTTCCACTCAGCTTGGGATGCTGCTAGCATCATTGGTCCTAGGTCTTTTGATTCAAAGCCTTCATTTACCATTAGGGTTATGTGAGGTGCAGATTCTGGAATGTTGTACCATTTTGTGATGAATGAATTGGTCTGAACGTTTACTGCTGCACCTTGTTGCCCTATGACAATGTTTTGTTATCAGTTCAACATTTAGGTTTTTTGTTGCTTTGTCCCATTCTTCTTCAAATACTGTACTGCATGAAGGATCATAAAACTTAGTGCAATGATAGTCACTTGTTGGTGGGTTTGCTTTAGGAAGTTGAACTTTAATGTATTTCTCCCATTTTTTAAAGATATATGTTACTGGTTGTGCAATGTCTCCAAGCCAGTAAATATTTGCATGTTCAATTTGGGTGTACATTTGGAAATCTAGTCCTGAGCTGTCAATATAGATTCCTTGTGGTGAGCACCAGCTTTTTGCTTTGAGTTTACACAGTGCATCTCTTCCTAATAAATTTACTGGGGTTTGATCTGACACTAAAATCGGTATCTTGACTTTTGTTTGATTAACAGTTAGATCCACTGGAGCTGTCATTTTATTCATTTGTCGTTGTCCCGAGAATCCTATGGTCTTGACAAATTTGTCAGACATTTGGAGGTGTGTGGCGTAGTTTGATTTTACGCATGTGAATGAAGCTCCAGTGTCTACTAACATTGGAATTATTTTACCTTGTATTTCAACTTGAAGTATTGGTTCTGCATCTGAATTTTGTGTTAAAATAGGTAATTCACACTCTCCGATAGGATTCTCTGGGCAGCCCTAGAAACCTTGTTGTGATGCAAATGGATTGACAGGGCCTCTTGGTTGTTCCCGACCAAATCTCATCCCCTGACCACGCCCAGTCCAGCCAGGATTCGGAGTTGAATATTTGCAGTTTTTGATGTTGTGTCCAAGCTTTCCACAGCCCCAACACGGCCCGATGCCTGGCCGAATTTGCTTTCCCCAACTTTGGTTAGTGTAGGGTTTCCTCAGTCCACCAGGCTGCCATCTGCCCGTTTGATTTGGATAGACATTTATGACGGGGGGTGGTGGGCCCTGAAAGATAGGGGCTTGGGGCAACTGCATTTGGGCTCCAGTGGTTGGAGATATATCATTGTTCATGTCTGTTTGTAAGACTGGAGCCTGTGTTTTCTCTTTTGATTTGTTCTGGAAATCATTGATATGCAACTGAGTGAGTTTCCGTTGCAAGTTCCGATCTGCATCTTGGACCTTTTGTTGATCTTTCTGATGCATTTCTTTTTTTTTTATTTCTTTTTTTAAATTTTTTTTAATTTTTTAATTTTTTATAGATGGCCTCCCTTCTCCCCTTACAGCCATTCTCTCCACACCATTATTATGAAATATTTATTCTAGTGACTATCTAGTGTAGGTTTTTTTTTTTTTTTTAATAGGATAGAAAGAAAGAAAAGACAAAGTAAGACTCCAAAATATAAGAAATATACACAAAGAGAGCACATGGCAAAACACCCGGCCACTGTCTGTTCACCTGCAAAGAACATGATAAAACACAGCAACAAAATACATATGTATAAAGAACTTAAAATATTCATGGCTTTGCAGTAAGTTTCCATAAATATATATACCCATACCTACGCCTATATACATACATACATACACATGAATATACATTCACATACATATCTATATATCTATATATCTACATATAAAGCCTACATAAGCATCCCTGCTTCTATTTGTGTGTGGTTGTGAGCATGCATAAGTGTATAAGGCTTCTCTAATAGAACATTTAATAGTAACTGTGAAGCAGCAGAGACCCGACCCCCAAGACCAGAGGTAGACGAAAAAGGGGGGGACCAGAGCCCAAGACCCCAGGAGGGACCCCGACCGCGGAGCCCCCAGAGCCAACCACACAGGACGAACCACTCACCCACCCCCTAGAACGGACCACAGGGGAGAACCGGAAGATCCCGACCAGCGAGCACATACAGTGACCCCCCGGGGCCAACAGCGACAAACTCATAGGCCTCCGTCGGAACCCGCAGCACCGATGTAGGTCCAGGTCCGGGCACCGAGGCCCGGGCACCGAGGACTCACACCACCCAGGCCAAGGCCCGACAGGGCCAGAGGACCCGAGCCGCACCAGGCAGACACCAGGCCGAGCCGACACACGCCCAAGCGCCCAGCCCCCGACACCAAGGGCCCCAAGCGCGCCGGCAGGCAAGGGCACACCCCACCAGGGGGCCGCGCGATAGGGGCGCGATGCCAAGCACCCCCAGTTGTATCAAAGAGGGGGTAGTCCGAGTCTCGACCTAACAAATACCCATTCATACACAGACACAATCACACAATCCCAATCTCAGTCTCACATTCACTCACTCAAAGACATACAATAACGATACATTTCATTCTTATTCCCGATACGCACTCTATACCCCCCAGGTCCAAGACATGTACCCGCCCTCTACAGGGGGCAGCCCATGCCCAAACCCAGGCGGTAAACCCATTCATTCTCGAGCAGAGAAGAGCCAATACCCCAGACCCGGCCCAGGCCATGCCCCGCCGACAGGATACCCCCCCCCACCATGAAGAGGACACGCCACCGACCACCCCCACACACCACCAACAACCAAGCACGCGCCCCCAGCCGACCGCCCGCCAGGCCCCGGCAGCCACCCCGGCCAGCGGGCCAACCATGGCACCCAAGAGCCAAGCTCAGGGGGTCCAAACAACCCCAGGGAGAGCACAGCGCCAGCACCGCCCACGGCAACCCCCTAGACCCTGAACCCCCACATAGTCCTGGTCAACACCCGACGGCCTTCCCTTCTCCCGGACCCCACCCCCGGAATGGCAGTCAGGGAACTAGGGGGGTAGGAAGAAAAAAAAATAAAAATAATAAGACCCCGACACATACACCCCCGCCCCTAGATGTGCTGTTGATGTGTGTTGTTGTATAGTTCCGATGCATTTCAATTGCGTGCACCACATGGTCACGAAACTCAGGATAACACATTGAGTTTAGTCCCACTACGTCCTCCAACTTGTCACGGATTTGGCTGGGCATGGCAGACACCAGTGATGTTCTGAATAGTGTTGTCATCACCTGGCTTTCGTGTGGATCTTCCTCAGTCTCCAGTCTCCATTTTTTTAGTTTTCTGTTGACATAGGTTGCTGGATTTTCAGTCTCTTCAAGCGGCTCAGCTTTAAGTGCTTGTGGATCCAGTCTACTTGGAAACTGGACTCTCAGCATTTTCCAAAGTTCATTTCTGTATGCATTAAATTCTGTTCCGTTGGCTAGGGGGTTCATCATCCACCCATGGCCATGGGCTGTTAGCATAGCTTCCATTGCCGATAGTCCAATTGTTCTTGACCACATTGCCTTTATGTCCCCTATAGCCAAGAAGAGGCCTGTTGTTTCTGTTTCAAAGCTTTTAATAAATTTTCCTGCACCTGACTGAACATCGGGTAGTCGGGAGATCAATCCAATCAGGTCAAGAAACGGCCATGGGGTATAACAAGCTCTTGTTCCTTTGATTAAAATTGGATATTGTCCTGGATTGGTGTACCTGTCAGGTGTCTTAAGATCTTCTCTTGGTCTTAAATTGTGATCTGTTACTGAAACTTCATTCTCATCATTATTTGCTGATGCATGAACATGATGGTCAGGCGACCTGCAATTAGGTCTGTATTTAAGATTAAAATCTTTATCTGTCCTAGGCATGTTAATTCTTACAGTTGGAGCGGTTGTTTGCTTTTGCTTTTTTAGAATTAGTGCTTCAGCATTATTTATAACTGACTCTAGTTCTGAGATTTCAGCACGTGTAATCTCACGTTGAAGGTTGAAATAAGAATGATTATTTTGATGCTTTTATGTCAATTTATACTTATTTTATACTCATTTTATATGCAGCTTATCTGTGCAAATCAGGCCTGTACTGCAGATGTGTTTTGGAGGAATGAAAATAAGCCTCCGGGGGTGCTCTTGCTGCAAGATCTGGCCCATCTTGCGGCTACAGTGACCCGGAGTTTGATGTAGACAGGTCTTTCATCCACCCACGACCTTGGGTTTGAAAGACATGTTTTTATGAGCCATCGCTCTGCTGTACAAACTGCCTTGATGATGGAAAACATGTTTGCTCTGCCCGCACGTCACCCAGTCAGAGGGGGAGTATAAAATGTGTAACACCCAGAATTAGAGTCGAAGTCTGCTGTGGATTCTGGATCCAATGCCCAGCCTGAATTGATGTCACCTTCTCACTCGGACTGAAAACGGCTTCCTCGGTCTGGTGTCACTGTGAGGGGTTTCTACATCAATGCTTGATTTGTACTGAATGTACATTGCTTTGCTGTATCTGTGGCGGTTTAATAAATGACACTTATTATTCTAGCAGAAAACAGCCTGAGAGTTTCTTTTGAGAGTTTTCATTCATTACTCCGACCTTTCCCCTAACCTGTATCTATCTTGTTAAAGATAATTTCATAGAACAAAGGTCAAGACCTTTATTATCTAGTTTAACCCAATAAGAGCTTCCTCCAGGTGTTTGGCGTAGCACGTTTTTTCTTTCTGCAAAGCAATAAATTATTTCAGTTTGTGGGTGTTCACTCACTCGTTTAACTGTGCTGCAAAATTTTGGATTTGGTGTTTGTTGGATTGGTGAATCTATTTTGTTTACATCTTCCATTTGTATTGTTTGTTTATTTTCCTCAAATATTGGTGTTTCAAACTTTTTAGGAGGGTTGGTCAGATTGATGGTAGGAGTTTTATGATTGTGAAGATCAAAATCTCCTTTGATGTTTACTGTTCCTACCAAAAGATACAGTCCTTTTACTTCTGAATCTGTATTGCTCATTTCCATGTCAATTTCAACGTCTTTGTTTTTTGTTTGCTGAGTGTTGTTTATTTTAATGATTGCATCTCTTAGTGAGGTTCGATAAGCACTTCCCTCATCTTTAGAGAGTTTAAGAATGTTTAGTTCTAACTTTCTTTTTTCACAACGTATTTTGTTGTTTGGTTTATAATCAATGATCCTCACCTGCATGTCTTCACACATGGATAGATCAAATGTTCCATCTTTTGCCCAGGGATTAGTCAGTTTTTTCGTGCATTTTGTCCATTTGTCAGAGATCTTTTTAATTTCTTTCATTAGATCTGGATTTTTTTATGCAAAGAATTGCTACTGGAGTGGCAGACATCTTAACTCTGTAAGAGCACAAAATTAAATAATAAAAAGAAAGTGTTATTTATTTGTTTTACTATTTGTTTACTGTTATTATAGTATTACTTTTACTTTCTTTTAAAGTGTGATGTTTGTTTAAAATCTGTTTGCTTGCACTCAAATCGATGGTTGATATTTTTAGCTGTCTACACTTTGTATGTAAATGTAATGTAGTTCTATGTGTTGTGTGTGTTTTTGTTTTTCTTTTTCGTATTTTCACCAGGCTTGTCGGACCTAAAAACACTGATTAGCTTCTTTAGGATGATTGGTTCAATTATCTTTGTAGAGATCTAGTAGATTGCTGTATGAATGGATACATGAGGACACAGATTGCAATGTAAAGCACCTTGAATGTCTTGAAATAAGACAGAAAGGTGCCATATAAATACAGTCCATTTACCATTTACCTTTGTGCATGCGTGTGTGTGTATGGGTCGTGTGTGTGTGTGCGTGCGTGTGTGTATGGGTCATGTGTGTGTGCATGCGTGTGTGTATGGATCGTGTATGTGTGTGTGTAGGTGTGTGTCTGTGCGGAAAGAGGGGGAGAGAAAGAGCTATTGAAGGGTGTTTGTGTTAGGAGCTGTTGGAGTGTGTGTGTGTGTGTAGGTGTGTGTGTGTTAGGAAAGAATGACACAGAGAGAGAGAGAGAGAGAGAGAGATGGAGAGAGAAAAACAAGAGAGGGAGGAGGTGTTTGTATGTGTGTAAAGATTTCCTTTCTCCTCTTTTTCTCTTTCCCACTTGACAAAACGACTCAACACTTTAGCGGGCGAAATGCAGTCAATTTTTTTACAGACGCACAAGAAAGAAAAGGAGAGAAAAAAAAAAGGAAAAATTAAAATAAACGACTATTTTAAAACTACCCACAGCATAAAGCTTTACACAAAGACACAGAAATGTCAGTCAGTCAGTCTTTTATAATAATAATAATAATAATCATTTTATTTAAAAAGAGCCTTTCATGACACCCAAGGACACTTTACAGTAAGAACAAAGATCAACAGGAATAAAGAATATAAAATACATAAAGAATATAAAATACATACAGAATATAAAATGAGTAAAGGATATACAATACATACAGCAAAGTTAAGGATAAGCGAGTCTAAAGAGATGTGTTTTCAGAGCAGTCTTGAATATAGAAAGAGAGGTGGTGTTTCTTAAGTCAGGGGGTAGAGAGTTCCAGAGATGAGGAGCAGAGCAGGTGAAGGCCCTGCTCCCCATGGTGGAGAGGCGGACAGAGGGTACATGGAGGTGTAGTGAAGAGGAGGATCTGAGAGAGCGAGAGGGGATGGAGATGTGTAGGAGTTCAGATAGGTATGGAGGGGAAAGGTTGTGGATAGCTTTAAAAGTGAGAAGAAGAAATTTGAAGACGATGCATGATTTAACCGGGAGCCAGTGGAGCTGCTGCAGGACAGGAGTGATGTGGTTATAGGAGGAGGTTTGAGTGATGACACGGGCAGCTGAGTTCTGGACCAATTGTAGCTTCTGGAGAGATTTGTTGGGGAGGCCATTTTGAAGGGAGTTGCAGTAGTCAATCTGAGAAGTCACAAGACTGTGAACAAGGATAGCTGTGGAGCGGGGTGTGAGAGAAGCCTTACCTGTTTGTCACCTATTTAATTTCCAAATCTTTCAAATGTTAGTATATTAAGTTATGTACCGGTATCTATTTAACATTAATTATTTATTTATGTATGTATATATATATATATATATATATATATATATATATATGTATATATATATATATATATCCATCCATTTTCTTCCGCTTATCCGGGGTCGGGTCGCGGGGGTAGCAGCCTAAGTAGGGAGGCCCAGACTTCCCTCTCCCCAGCCACTTGGGCCAGCTCTTCCGGGGGAACCCCGAGGCGTTCCCAGGCCAGCCGAGAAACATAGTCCCTCCAGCGTGTCCTGGGTCTTCTTCTGGGCCTCCTTCCGGTGGGACGTGTCCGGAACACCTCACCAGGGAGGCATCCAGAAGGCATCCTAAACAGATGCCCAAGCCACCTCAACTGGTTCCTCCCGACGTGGAGAAGTAGCGGCTCTACTCTGAGTCCCTCCCGGATGATCGAGCTTCTCACCCTGTCTCTAAGGGAGAGCCCAGACACCCTGCGGAGAAAACTCATTTCGGCTGCTTGTATCCGAGAATTCATTCTTTCGGTCACAACCCAAAGCTCGTGGCCATAGATGAGGGTGGGAACATAGATCGATCGGTAAATTGAGAGCTTCGCCTTTTGACTCAGCTCTCTCTTCACCACGACAGACCTGTAAAGTGCCCGCTTCACTGCAGACGCTGCACCTATCCGCCTATCGATCTCACGCTCCATTTTTCCCTCATTCGTGAACAAGACCCCAAGATACATGAACTCCTCCACTTGGGGTAGGACCTCCTCCCTGACCCGGAGAGGGCACTCTACCCTTTTCCGGCTCAAGACCATGGCCTTGGATTTGGAGGAACTGATCTTCATCCCGGCCGCGTCGCATTCGGCTGCGAAACGCTCCAGTGAAAGCTGTAGATCACGATCTGATGAAGCCAATAAGACCACATCATCTGCAAAAAGCAGAGACGCAATCCTAAGGCCACCAAAACGGATCCCCTCAACACCTTGGCTGCACCTAGAAATTCTGTCCATAAAAGTTATGAACAGAATAGGTGACAAAGGGCAACCTTGGTGGAGTCCAACTCTCACCGGGAACAAGCCCGACTTACTGCCGGCGATGCGGACCAGGCTCTGACACCGGTCATACAGGGACCTAACAGCCCGTATCAAAGGGCCTGGTACCCCATACTCCCAGAGTACCCCCCACAGGGCCCCCCGAGGGATGCGGTCGAACGCCTTTTCCGAGTCCACAAAGCACATGTAGACTGGTTGGGCAAACTCCCACGTACCCTCCAGGACCCCGCTGAGAGTGTAGAGCTGGTCCAGTGTTCCACGGCCAGGATGAAAACCGCACTGCTCCTCCTGAATCCGAGGTTCGACTATCCGACGGACCCTCCTCTCCAGAACCCCCAAATAGACCTTACCAGGGAGGCTTAAGAGCGTGATTCCCTGTAGTTGGAACACACTCTACGGTCCCCCTTTTTGAATAGGGGGGCCACCACCCGGGTCTGCCAATCCAGGGGAACTTCCTCCGATGTCCACGCAATATTGCAGAGTCACGTAAGCCAACACAACCCTACAACATCCAGAGCCTTAAAGAACTCTGGGCGAATCTCATCCACCCCTGGGGCCCTGCCACCGAGGAGCTTTTTAACCACCTCGGTGACCTCAGCACTAGAGATTGGAGGACCCGACCCAGAGTCCCCAGGCTCCGCTTCCTCAGTGGAAGACGTGCCAGTGGGATTGAGGAGGTCTTCAAAGTATTCCGCCCACCGACCCACAACATCCCGAGTTGAGGTCAGCAGCACACCACTCCCACTATAAACAGTGTTGGTGGCGTACCACTTTCCCCCCCCTGAGACGCCGGAGGGTGGACCAGAATCGTCTCGAAGCCATGTGGAAGTCGTTCTCCATGGCCTCTCCGAACTCCTCCCATGCCCGAGTTTTTGCCTCAGCAACCACCCGAGCCGCATGTCGCTTGGACTGCTGGTACCCATCAGCTGCTTCCGGGGTCCCACAGGCCAAAAAGGCCCGATAGGATGCCTTCTTCAGCCTGACAGCATCCCTCACCGACGGTGTCCACCATCGGGTTCGAGGGTTGCCACCGCGACAGGCACTGACAACCTTGCGGCCGCAGTTCTGGTAAGCCGCCTCGACAATAGAGGCACAAAACATGGTCCACTCAGACTCAATGTCCCCCACCTCCCTCAGAACATGTTCAAAGTTCTCCCGGAGGTGGGAGTTGAAACTCCGTCTCACAGGAGACTCTGCCAGACGTTCCTAGCAAACCCTCACAATACGTTTGGGTCTGCCAGGTCTGACCGGCATCCTCCCCCATCATCAGAGCCAACTCACCACCAGGTAGTGATCAGTTGACAGCTCCGCCCCTCTCTTCACACGAGTGTCCAAGACATGTGGCCACAGATCAGATGAGACGATGACAAAGTCGATCATCGATCTGCGGCCTAGGGTGTCCTGGTGCCAAGAGCACATATGGACACCCTTATGCTTGAACAAGGTGTTCGTTATTGACAATCCATGACGAGCACAGAAGTCCAACAACAGAACACCACTCTGGTTCAGATCAGGGGGGCCGTTCCTCCCAACCACACCCCTCCAGGTCTCACTGTCATTGCCCACATGAGCATTGAAGTCCCCCAGCAGAACAAGGGAGTCCCCCAAAGGTGCACTTTCCAGTACCCCCTCTAAGGACTCCAGAAAGGGTGGATAATCTGAACTGCCGTTTGGTGCATAAGCACAAACGACAGTCAGAACCCGTCCCCCCACACGTAGGCGGAGGGAGGCCACCCTCTCATTCACCGGGGTGAACCCCAATACACAGGCACCAAGTTGGGGGGCAATAAGTACGCCCACGCCTGCTCGGCGCCTGTCACCAGGGGCAACTCCAGAGTGGAAGAGTGTCCAGCCCCTCTCAAGGAAACTGGTTCCAGAGCCCGAGCCATGCGTAGAGGTGAGTCCGACTATTTCTAGCCGGAAACTCTCAGCCTCACACACCAGCTCAGGCTCCTTCCCCACTAGTGAGGTGACATTCCACGTCCCAATAGCCAGCTTCTGTAGCCGTGGATCAGACCGCCAGGGTCCCCGCCCTCGGCCACCACCCATCCCACATTGCACCCGACCCCTTTGGCCCCTCTCACA
>NC_056514.1:11308987-11332838 GCF_014905685.2 Nematolebias whitei
GGTTGAGAAAAGAGCTATGGCCTGTGTTGGTTTTGTGAACCATACTGGCCCAGCTTCTTGACTCGGTACCAGATTGTCTGGGAGTCCTCCCAGAAATGGAATGCCTAGTTCAAAATCATGAAAGTCAGTTGAAATCAACCATCCCAGCATAGTGTTTTTTGGGATCAGCACCTCATCCATGCCAGTGTTACACACAGCAATAGATGTGGTCCTGGAGTCAAGACTCACCTGGTTCGTGGCTTCCACGGACAGTCCCAAGTTGAAAAATGCAGGAGAGGGTTGAAAATATGCCTGTTTATGGCTAATAGCTTGTACAGCTACGATGTGGATTCGCACCATTAGGTTAATCACCTGAGGTGGTACTGTGGTGGTTTGGTTGCTAGCAACTTGGCAGGCCTCTGGAATGGTCTGCCCAGCCTTAAGACTCGCTGTGTCTAGCACAGGAGGATCCTTTGTGGCTGGTCTTAGGGACCACAGCACCTTGTTGATGGTGTCCACGTGGACACCTAACCTTACCAAAACGTCAGAGCCTATGTAGGATGCATGTGGTAAGTTTTGGATAACGAGAAACGGGTGAACCAGTTCTCGTTGATTCCAGTTCAGTTTTAGGTTAATGACTCCTTCTGCGGTCATGACCTGTGAACTATTGGGAACTAATGGAAAGCGGAAAGCTTTTTTAATTAGTTCTAGACCAACGTGTTTGTGAACCAAGGTTTCATAGAAAGCTCGGTTAATTGCTGATTTATCTGTCCACAGAGACAGAACAGCATCGTTGGTGAGGGACCCTTGGATCTCTACACCCTTAACTACCAGTGGTAGGTAGTGTTTGGCGGACTCTGACTGTTCCAGCTCACAGAGGAGGCTGTCTTGTTGTGTCAGAGTTTGGACCACTGAGCGGGTCTCTTTGGTTTCACATGATGTCAGAGGAGTACTCACCAGGCTCGTGTCCTCGGCTGAGGAGTCCTGTGCGCCTTCCGCGGTACCTGCTGTTGGGCAGTCTGTGTCACACTCCGGAGGCGTATCGATTGGCAGTGGCTTGCTCACTGTTGTCCACATCGTTTGATCACCATAATCTATAATCGCGTCGAAGCGATTTATAAAATCCTGGCCAACCAAAAATGGGAATGAGTCAACACGAGACACATGTACTGGGTGGTACAGCGTCATATTGCCAATCTGCATGTGAACCATTGCTATAGCTGTCAGGGTTGTTTTCTTCTCTGAGAGACCCTGCATTTCTATAGCACATTTAGAGAGAGGTATCATCCTGTTAACACTGGCAGCGGCCGTCCTCAGCTCCTCGAACAGTGTAGCTGACATAATTGTTATGTCTGCCCCACCGTCCAAGAGTGCTTCGTGTGTGAGGACACCTTCGAGTGTTACTGACAGGTACGCCTTTTTGGCGACCCCCCTTCTGATAAAGTTACACAGAAACCTTTTGGGTTTTTTTCTGACGCTTCTTCATGCGTTCAGCCTTATCTGTGTAATCTTGGTTTGTCTGAACCGTCAGCCCAGCAGAGGCTGTTTCTGAGCGTTCAGCTTGCGATGACTCGTCACCGTTTGTGTGTGTGTTTACCCCCCCTTCTTCTGATGAGGGGTTGTTCGCGGCAACAACAGCAACGTCTTGGTGTGGTCCACCGACATCTGTAATGTCGTCATTCGCGCCCTTAGATGTAATAGGGATTACATTACTGCAAAGTGCTCCTGGTTGGGTTCCCGTGTCAGTGTGTTTCAAAGTTTCTAACAACCTGCGTATTTTCTCTGTCTCTTCCGAGCTC
This sequence comes from Nematolebias whitei, assembly GCF_014905685.2. Taxonomy (NCBI): domain Eukaryota; kingdom Metazoa; phylum Chordata; class Actinopteri; order Cyprinodontiformes; family Rivulidae; genus Nematolebias; species Nematolebias whitei. The sequence continues at coordinate 11,310,766 of NC_056514.1, forward strand.
AGAGGTGTAGGGCCTTGTTTCTGGAACTTTTGTGATTTTTTCGCCTCGGTTCGTTTCGGCCGAGGTGGGGGACGGTCAGGTACGTCTTTCGGGGGTTCCTTTACGTACTGCCCCTGACGATATGGTTTGACATATCGTGGCGTCCTACGCTCACCCCTTTTACGATAATCACCGTCATCCTCTGAAAGAGGAGCTTTTTTGTCCCAGCGTGCACCTTCAGGACGCGGTTTGTTAGTTTGAACAGACTGTTTTCTCTCTTTCTTAGGAGGAGGCGGCGAAGCACGTCGTCCTTCCAGTTCAAGAGGGAGGGGTTTAACCTTTACACTAGGAAACACTTCTATGGGCGTCTTAGCCCGAGAACATGCTTCAAACACATTCACAGCACACTGTTTAATCTCACTGATGGATTTTTCTCTGAAATTTGCCATCATTTGTACTGATTGTCTAAAATCAGAGTGGAGATTTTTGCTGAAAACAAACTTAAAACCATCATCTTCTTCCATTCCGGTCTCATTTCTGTTACCAAAATAAGCTTGGAAGATTCTTTTGTAATAAACTTTTGGATGTTCAGTTTTACCCTGCATGACCTTGTCTGCAGCTGGGAAACCAGCAGGTCCCGTGCAGGAGTCGTACTCTCTGATCAAAACATCACACAGAAGGTTGTAATCCCTCTTCGTTGCATCTGGTAGACGCTCGATGAAGGTGAACACCTCTCTGTCCGAAGTGAGCCGTATCAGACTGATCTTATCCTCTACCGTAGCATTAGGATAAGATCTCAATCTGAACTCCAGATCTTTGAGGTACGCTTTTGTTCCAGATGATCCCATCGGTCCAGGCACAAAGCGTTGTACATATTTTGAGATTTTCTGCAAATCATCCATTGAAGGAGACTGTATTAACGGTCTCACATGCGTGGTTGGTGGTGCATATTGGTCAAGGACTGCCCCTACCACCCGAGATGGGGGTGGGGGTGACGGCATGGTGTATACCGATTCAGTGAGTTGATATCGGTGCAGGTCCATCCCCACCGCCCGAGATGGGGGTGGGGGTGACGTCATGGCGTTAGGAGGAAGAGGTGCATATCGGTGCAGGTCTGGTCCTGCCACCCGAGATGGGGGTGGTAGTGACCGCATGGCGTTAGGAGGAAGAGGTGCAAGTGGGTGCAGACCCGTCCTTATCCCCCGAAGCGGGGGTGTTGGAACGGGGCTAAGGGGAGGAGGTGTAACAGCATCTGTCTGGGGTGGTTGTGGCTGTTCGTCTCTGAGTCTCAGACCAGCCCGCCCCATATCAGAAATCTGGTTTGTAGCTGTAGCTAGTTTCTCCTCACAAGCTATCAGGCGCTCCTGTGATGTCTGACATTCTTTTTGTAAATTCAGCCATCGTTGGAGTATCATCTCCTTGTCTGCCCTGCAATCGTCCAGCTCCTTTAATGCCATCTGCAACTGAGCCTGTAGCACATCGTTATCTGAACACACGGCTCGGTATGCTTGTTCTTTATCCCTAAATCTCTCCACATATGATTGAGCCTGTTCTGACAGCTCTGTCTTTGCGAGGTCCCTATCAGTCTGAATTTGTTGTTTCTGCAATTCAGATTGATTCATCAATACGTCACACCTGTCCTTTTCAGATTGATATCCGTTGAACAGCGTGACATTTTGTTCAACCAGATGGTCCACTTCCGCTTTCAGAAGCAGGGAAATTTTTGCCAAGCGTTCACGGCTCGATTTTGTGTCCTCCGCCACTTTAGCTTCTTTTGCCAACCTCTGCAGTTCCTCATTTCTTTGATCATCATCAAGGTCCTGTAATTGCTCTAATTGTTTACCAATAATTGAATTTGTTAAAATATGTAAAGCCGACTGGACGGCATCTCTGGATTGAAAGGGGTCAGTGTTTACCTCTTCGTTTTCCATTATCTGCTATTTAGAAATTAAATAGGAGATGTAAATGTTTAGGTGAAAAAATAAAATCAGAAGAGTTTCTCTCTACTGATGTATTTACTCTTATTTTGTGAGTTTAACAATTAAACGTGCGTTATCTTTTTAGCAAGTGAGTAAACTTTTTCCATTTTTGTGAATATCTGTAACTGTTTCTATTTTTTAAAAGTTTGCTTTCATTTTTATTTTGTACCTTTTCTTAAGGAATTATCAGTGAATAAAAATGTGTTCGGTAAATGCTCTTTGCATAAATACCTTTATAACTTTTAAAATGCAAGATAACAGTGATTATTCAACTTTGAGGAGCGTTTATTAACTCAAAAATGCCTTACAGAAAAATAAAAACGTTTAATTTCACTCTTTAAACCTAAAACGAAGTGAAAACCTGTGATCTTCACGTTTATCCAGAAGGTGTCAGTACAACCTTATTAATTTTAACTCAGACACTGTTAGTGTTGTCCAGTAGGGGTCGCTATGACTTCCTGTGGCGTCCGGTCGTTAGCTGTTAGCTCAAAATTAGCATCGGCTAGACTCGGATAAAACCAACATTTCTGAACGGATTTTTTACACAAACGTGGCAAAATTTTAGCAATTAGACTTCGAAGAACTTAAACAGCGTTTCTGAACACAGCTTTAAAGCGCTTTTCAGCTTTAAAAAGCAGATTATATTCCCTATGAAAACGAGTTTCCATTTCCGGGTCACGTGACTGAAATCACCAATGACAAAGCAGCAGGGGTGAGAGGAAGTGACGTAGCCACGTCAGTCAATTTCTCAGCAAATCAGAGCGCTCCACAGCAGCAAATCAACCAACCACGAAGCGTTAGTAGCCACCAGCATGTTAGATTAGCCTGAAACCATTTCGTCAACTTATCGTCTTTTAAACTGTCAAAATGCACTTTTTCTGTTAAAAATGTAACGAATCAACTCTGAGCTGTACGGAGTCTTCTACTCCGGTCTCAAAAACGTCTTTCTAGCTATTTAAAAAAACCTCGTCCGAACCTTCTTCAGAACCGAGCCGGTCCAGAACCGCATCTGGACCGTCTTTAAACAGAATAGGAGGCTTAGTTACGATAACAGGCGTACAAATTCAGCTTTCACAAGACATATGACATTATTTCAGCTTTCATAACATCGCCAGCGTAATACAGCGTAAACATGCAGAGCCAAGCTCTAAGCGCGCAGCTCCAGCACGCTGCGCAAACATGCAATGTTTTGACTTCAAAGCTGCGTTTCAGCACAGCTGATAAACTGTTATTTTTCATGCCAACACGTAAAATTCAATCTTCACACGAATATACAGTCATTTATGAGCACGTGACGGGCCACCAGAATGTAGATGAACAGATGCTCAGATATATTCATCAATTAACACGGATTCCTCATTTTTCTGAACTGAATAAAACGTGCATTGAATTTAATGAAATGTACGTGAGACGTCATTTATATTTGACCCATCAAAATGAATGCGGTCATTTATTTACAGAATCAAAGTTTAACATCAAACATTTACATTAATTTGGCAAATTATGAAAATAACAACATAAGCAATCAATCAGGAAAAATCATACGGCCATGATTTTTCCATTGCTTCACCACAGACATTTATGAAAACTGTACAATTATGATCTTTTACCCACACGGCGGTGGATGAGCACTTTACACAGACATTTCTAAATATCTGGAAGAATTTCTACTTGAGAGAGGAGTTTAAAGATGGGAAAGAAGTTTAAAGAAGAGTAAAATATGGGGTTTGAGGGAGTGTGAACAGAACGGCACTCTCCGGGCTTTCTTCAGCTTCTCCTTACGGTACACTTAGGTGGTGAAATCGACTCTTTTACCTGGAGATGTCTCAGGCGAGATTCCGTTTAACGCACCCTTCAGCGTCTCCGTAGGATGCTGTTACTCGTCCGGAGTAGCAGCTTTTTGTCCCTCACAGCTCACCTCAGTGAAAAATGTTATAATCCCATGAAACTCGGAAGAGCTCTGTTGTCATGTCAGGATCTTCCCGGCTCCCAGAACTGGGCTTCTCCGCACAGAACCGACAGAACTGTGTATCCAACAGAACTCCAACAGAACTGAGTAGACCAGGAAGTACCGACATTTTAAAGAGCTGTTTCCCGGTTCATCTGAGAGTATTCCCATTGGCCAGAACCGACCAGACGGGGTGTGTTTTGTGACGTAAAAGGTTAGAATGCAGCAAGAATTGTTATGGAAAGATCAGAAATGTTCTCACAGACAGAGAGAGTTTTGTTTTGGCGAGTTTAAGAAACAGGTGCCAAAACCCCCTGTTGACGTCTGAGAGGATATAAACAGGACAGTTGTTCCAACGCATGTCTGCTTCACTCCTGACCCTGGAAACGTACACTTGCTCATTCAAAGGCAGAAATCAGAAAATGCATAAAAATCTGTAACAGACCTCAACATGAATTCTAACTTTGCATGAGAATTAAAAATCATTACACAGTTAATAAAATTGATTAGTTCACTGCAACATCTAAAATGGTTTGAACTAAGACACTTTGATTATCAACATTTGTAAAATAGTAATGATAATAAAAAGAGAGTGTTCTTTCACTTGATTATCAAGAAAGAGAGTCTCAGGATGGGTGAACCTGTATCTCTGGATTCAAATCAATGAAATGACAGTTTCTGTCCCACAAGGTTCTTAAGGTCAAGGGTTTTGACCTTAGGCTTAGTCGTGACACCAGATTAAGTTCACTACAGTGCCTAGGGATAAACCCACCAGCGACAGTCTTAAAGGGCTACGCCTATACTCATAGAATCTGGGGTTACAGTACGTAACCAACGGTCTTATGGTACCCATCTAACAACAAAGACCATGGGAGTACAGAGGCATGGACTATATTGGCCCACTACCCCACACACAAAGAGGAAATGCATATATCTTTGTTTTTGTGGACTATTTCTCCAAATGGATATAAGTGAGTGCTGTGAGAGAAGCAACAGCTCAAGTTGCTGCTAATAAAGTCATCACTGACATCTTTGCCTGACATTGTTCTCCGTCCTACCTCATTTCAGATAGGGGAACACCTTTCATCAGTGAACTGTTTGAGCATGTGGTGTCAACGCTTGGAACTGACCACAGACTGACTACTGCCTACCATCCTCAAACTAATGCAACCGAACGTGTAAATTGCAAATTGAAAACCGCTATTCGAGCATATATTGAGAATAAGCACACTTCATGGGACAAATATCTTCCTCAAATCTGTTTTGCGTTGTGTACTGCACCTCACGAGAGTATAGGCCTGAGCCCATCCATGATGCTCTACGGACGTGAGTTGGACACTCCCTTGGACCTCATCATTCAGCCCTCATGGGAAGGCATGGACGATCCAGAAACTTCTTTCTCAGATAACCAAGAGCGTCAATTCAAGAAGCTCATGAACATGCTCATATGATTCTCGCAGAAAGTCATAAAAGGCAGAAGCATTACTATGATCTAAGATGATGCCCTGTCTCTTATGAAGTTGGTGATTTGGTCGGAGCGAAATCACACCCTAAATCGGATGCTTCATCTAACTTTTCAGCAAAGCTGGCACCCTTTTACACGGGTCCCTACCGTGTCTCCAAGAAAATATCTGATGCAAATTACTGCCTAACCAAAGTGGACACTGGAGAGAAAGATGGAGTTTTTCATGTTGCAAACCTGCAACCGTTCCACTCCTGGGACACAGCTTCAACCGACAGACACTCAAAGCAAAAGGCTTTTGCGGATCTGGACTTCTGGTCCCAGAGACTGATGGTGATGTTGATACAGACACAGCTATTGTCCCTGATGGCATCCCAGCTGAAACTGACTGACTATGTTGACACTCAGGGTGCTGTTGGTGTTTCTTATAACTTTAGACCAAGACATGTTCCAAGAGTCACCACTGGCTGGTCAGTAAGTAGGTGGACCAACCCTTTTCATACTGCCAGGTTTGACATGAAGTGAGTTTATTAGCATTTTATATTTCTTTGTGTTCATATGGTGCTATATGACTGTTTTGATTTTATACAGGTCATGTTTATATGGTTCTCACATATTATACTAATTGTTCTGGCATCTGAAAATGTACAAAACAGGCATTTCATTTTGTAATTGTCCTGATTGGTCTAAGTTTATTTGCTCAGCCTCTCTGAATAGTAAACAGCCATCAGTGTGCTAATGAGCCATTGTTAGGCTGATGGTCCTTCTTGACCATGTGATCAGCTGGTTTTGGTTGTCAGCAGCAAACTGGTTGATCCACTCTGAGAAGGTGCTATTTAAGAGACTGAGCTGAATACAGCACCTCAGACTGAGGAAGTCTCTTGGATGAGAGACGAAACGTTTCTAGATTTTCTTTGCTTTGTTTTTTTTTTTTTTTTTAATGTCCAGAGGACCAGATTGAACTTTTTTGGACAGTGTTATGTTATTAACAGAAGAACAACAACAGTTTAAGAATCTGTTGGTCTCCTGGCAGGGTCCAATGCAGACATGTTCCTGTTTTTAGTTTTCTACATTTGTCTTGGAATCTAGCTGTTTTTTGTTTTGTTACCTTTTTCCTTTTAGCCATCCTATTTGTTAAAAAAAATAAAAAAATAAACTGTAGTATGAGTTTTTATAACTGCTTATTGTTGTTGCTGTTGTCCATTGTTGTCATCTTTCTTTGTTGAAATCAGGTCTCTCTTGTAAATGAGTCCTCGAGGCTCAATGGGATTTACCTGTATAAATAAAGGTTGATTGATTAACATGTTAATTAATAACATCTTTATGCTCAGCAGCTGCAATAATTAATAGAATATAGTGAATAAAAGTTAAAACATTCTAAAAGTTGATGTTTCATTACATATTTTGCAGCATTGTTTGTGGGTATTGCAAGGGGGGCCTTGGCCAGAAGCTAATGCTGTTTGGGGGGCCATGGCATGGAAAAGTTTGGGAACTCCTACTCTAACCTATGAGTTCTGGTTAAGAGCCGAGCAGCAGCATTCTGGAGGAGCTGGAGACGTGAGATAGAGGCCTGCTGACCCCAGCACAGAGTGCATTTTGCAGATCAAAATAGAATTTTCCTTGAATCGCCAACTTATCATGGTGGAAGAGTTTGTGCACCTGAATGATCCTAGGAACTATGCTGTTGGGAGCAATTATAATTGCCCCTGGTAGGGTCACCCAAGGCAGATTTGTCCAAGGTGACAGGCCAGACAAAGAGCGATTCAGAAGATTTTTATGGACAAAACAAAACAAGGAACTCTGTGTCCCTTGCCCAGACATGGATTGCCGGGGCCTCACCCTGGAGCCAGGCCTGGGGGAGGGGCTCGTTGGCGAGTGCCTGGTGACTGGGTCTCTACCCATGGGGCCCGGTCAGGCTCAGCCTAAAGGAGCATCATGGGTTTGCCTTCCTGTGGACCCACCACCTGCATGAAAGGCCATAAATGTCAGGTGCATGATGCTATGGGCAATGGCCGAAGGCGGGGACCTTGACTCTGACCCTGGCTTATCAAAGCTGGCTATTGGGACATGGAATGTAACCTCTCTGGCAGGGAAGGCGCCTGAGCTTGTGTGCAAGGTTGAGAGGTACCAACTAGATATAGTTGGGCTCACCTCAATGCACAGCATGGGCTCTGGAACCGATCTCCTAGAGAAGGGCTGGACCCTTTTCCACTCTGGAGTTGTCCATGGTGAAAGGCGTCGAACTGGTGTGGGTCTACTTGTAGCCCCATGACTTGGTGCCTTTGTGTTGGAGTTTTCCCTGGTAGATGAGAGGGTGGCTTCCCTTCACCTTCAGGTGGAGGGACAGGCTCTGACTGTTTGTCCCTACGTGCCAAACTGTAGTTCAGAGTATCCGGCCTTCTTGAAATCCTTGTCAGGGGTGCTGGAAGGTGCACCAGCTGGGGACTCCTTTATTCTGCTGGGGGACTTCAATGCCCACATGGGTAATGACAGTGTGACCTGGAGGGGCGTGATTGGGAGGAACCATACCATACCATGTTATTTATAGAGCACTTAAAACAGCGACACGGCCAACCAAAATGCTGTACAGACAGAACAACAGGTAACACACAAAGCAATATACAAAATGAAGTAAATCAGAATATAGACATAAAAACGATTTAGATAATAAATATAACAACTAACCGGTGTGGAGCATACAAGTTCAAAACACAGATCATCTGGTGTTGAAAGCTACTGAATAGTAGTGGGTTTTCAAATGGGATTTGAAAACCGAGAGGGAGGGGGCCTGTCTGACAAGCAGAGGTAACTCGTTCCAAAGTCTTGGGCCAGCTACAGAGAAGGCTCTGTTACCTCTGCGCTTAAGATGAGTTCCTGGAACTGTGAGGAGCAACTGGTCCGCTGACCTCAGGGAACGTGGTGGGACATACGGCTGTAGCAAATCAGAGAGATGGGGGGGGGGGATGTTCAGCGATTTATAGACATACAGGTGTATTTTGAACTGGATTCGAAGTTGAACTGGTAGCCAGTGCAGTGAGGCCAAAACTGGACTAATGTGCTCTCTTTTGCTTGTACTAGTAAAAAATCGGGCTGCTGCATTCTGGACCAGTTGTAGTTGTGCAATGGAGGTCTGACTGATACCAAACAGGAGCGAATTGTAGTAATCAAGCCTAGATGTAATGAATGCATGTATTACTGTCTCCAGGTTATTTTTGAATAATACGGGCTTCAGTTTAGACAGCCGCCTCATTTGGAAGAAACATGATTTAACAATCATGTTTACATGATTGTTAAGTTTCAGGGAAGGGTCCATTATCACTCCCAGATTAGTGACTTTGTTTTTCTGACAGGGTTAGAGTGGAAAGGTCAATGCAGAGGTTTGAGATCGTGTCGTTGGGAGTGAACAACATGACTTCAGACTGCTTTTTTTTGAAACTCAAGAAAATTAAAGCCATCCAGTCCCTGATGTCAGCCAGGCAGTCAAGCAGAGGTTGCATAGAGTGTTGGGTATTTTCTCTGACCTTTAAAGGAATAAATTCACACAAGACAACGAACATGACTTTTAACGCTCAGATCTTTGCAAAGAGGGAGTGACACAACTGATTGTAAGTCAGAGTGAGCTCCAAAGCCAGGCTGTCTGAGTTCGCTATTTATTGAAGCAGCAGAGGAAAACAGGTCAGTTTCACATGAACACAATCTTATCAGCGATGATGGTCAGAACATTCAAGAGATTGTGTCTGAACGAGTATTTTCCTGATAAACGTCCACTTGATTTGATTCCAAAACTTTCTTGCACACAGCAAGATAAACACTGAACCTGAAGAAAATTTTGTTCTGTACATGCAGAAACAGTTTTTAATATGAGATAGAAGCTGTTTAAAATGATAAGATAGAAAACCTCCAACATTCCCTCCTGTTTATCATTTTAGACTAAAAAATCATAGAAGAAAAATAAAAGTTGAGCTCTTTATGAACTCGCAAAATCAAAAACATAATGACAAGAACCCTTGTTAGAACCCAGTTTTGGTGGAAGGACCTGGTTAAAGACGTTAAGGATTTTGTCTCCACCTGTCGCCAATGCTGCCAGGCTAAGACATCTAGATGCCCACCTGCAGGTCTGTTACATCCTCTTCCTATACCTTCACGCCCTTGTTCCCATATCACCATGGAATTTATCACAAGTCTCCCCTCATCTGCTGGAAATATGGTCATCCTCACAATTGTGGACCGTTTTTCTAAGATGGTCCACCTAGTACCTCTTAAAAAACTCCCTTCAGCCAAGGAGTTGGGGGAGGTCATGGTAAAAGAGGTTTTATGTCTTCATGGACTTCCTAAAGACATTGTCTCTGACCGTGGTCCCCAATTTATTTCACGGTTTTGGAAGGAGTTTTGTACACTTCTAGGGATCACTGTTAGCCTCTCCTCTAGTTTCCACCCCCAGACTGATGGCCAAAGTGAAAGGGCCAACCAGGAGGTGGAAACTAAGCTACGTCTACTTTGCGAGGGGGACCCAACCAAGTGGGCAGCTAATCTACCATGGGTGGAACACGCCATTAACTCTCTGCCATCTGCTGCCTCAGGTTTTTCTCCCTTCTACACAGTTTATGGCTTCCAACTGCCTGTGTTTTCTATTCGGGGGAAGGAGGCTCGAGTCCCGTCTGCCCACAGAGCTGCCCTCAGGTGTCAGCGGGCCTGGAAAAGAGCCAGAAGAGCTCTCATCAAGACGTCAGCCATCTACATTGGGGTGCCAACCGGCATCGCTCTCAGAACCCACCTTACCAGGTGGGCCAGAGGGTCTGGCTATCTACTAAAGGCCTTCCTCTCAGGGTGGAGTCTTGTAAACTGGCTCCCCACTTCATGGGTCCTTTTCCCATTGCCAAGGTCATTAACCCAGTGGCTGTACATCTCAAATTACCTTGCTCACTGAAAGTCCACCCAACCTTCCACATCTCCAGGGTGAAGCCCTTGGTATCATCACGCTAGAAGCATCAACCTCAACAATAAACTGTCAATCAGGGTCGGGTGCATGCAGAATGGGAGCAGAAGAAAATAACTGTTTGTGTGGTGAATGCATGATCAGCTTGATCGTTCCAGCAAAACTTGATCTTTGAAGAGGTAAGAGCGTGAAGGGGAGCTGAGATAAGGCTGTAACTTTTAATGAATTTTCTGTAGAAGTTAGCAAAACCCAAGAATCTCTGTAACTGCTTTTTGTCTTTTGGTGTAGGCCAATCCAACACGGCAGAAACTTTGTTAATGTCCATTGTAATTTTATTGGGTGAAATGACAAAGTCCAGGAACGAAGTGGATGACTGATGAAATTCACATTTTTCAGCTTTTACAAACAGGTTGTTTTGAAGAAGTCTTAGCAGAACAGATCTAACATGTTTCTTGTGAGAATTGATGTCCTTAGAAAAAATGAGAATGTCATCCAAATAAATAAACACATATTGGTTGACCATGTCTCTGAGAACATCATTAACTAGTGATTGAAAAACTGCAGGGGCATTGGTGAGTCCAAAGGGCATGACTAAATATTCATAATGTCCAGTGGGGGTGTTGAAAGCAGTTTTCCATTCATCCCCCTCCTTAATACGAACCAGATGGAAAGCATTTCTCAAGTCAAGTTTTGTGAATATGGTGGCTCCTTGAATCAGATCAAAAGCTGATGTCATAAGTGGTAAGGGGTACTTATTTTTTATTATAATCTTGTTAAGTCCCCGGTAATCCATGCAAGGATGAAGGGACCCATCCTTCCTACCCACAAAGAAAAAACCTGCCCCAGCAGGTGATGCAGAAGGTTGGATTATGCCAGCTTGAAGAGATTCATTAATATATTTTTGCATGGCTTGATTCTCAGGCTCCGATAATGAATATAAACCATCTCTTGGAGGAGTGGTCCCAGGTAACAGATCTATGGAGCAGTCATAAGGTCTATGAGCAGGCAACAAGGTAGCTTTTATTTTATTGAATACCTCATTGAGGTCATGATAATCAGCTGGGACTTTAGAAAGGTCAGGATAAGTTTCCTCAATTTTGTCTGGAGTTAATGTGGGTGACACAGCATTAAACAGACAGGTTGACAAACATTCTTCAGACCAGCCCACAATTTCCTTTCCCCTCCAGTTAATGTGAGGGTTGTGTTTGCCAAGCCATGTGGCACCAAGAATGGCAGGTAATTGTGGTGAGTTAATAACAAAGAACTTTATTGTTTCTTGGTGGTTGCCGCTGAGCTTTAAAGTGATGGGTACAGTTTCTAGATGGGTGTCGTGCAAAGAGTGTCTGTCTAAAGCCAGGATCTTATGGAGTTTGGTAGTTTGAACCAGTTCAATGCCCACAGATTTTGCAAACTGATGATCTATAAATTCGGTGTCAGCTCCAGAGTCAATAAATGCAGATACAGGAAAAGACTTCTCACCTCGTACTTGGATCTCTGCTGGTAAGGTGAATGATGAGGAGGTCATGGGATGTCTGATATGACTCAGTAGGTTCCTCTTTCCTACAGAGTCAGGTCCTTTTAACATACACTTGGCCACTGCGTGACCCTCCATCCCACAATAAAAACAGATTAAATTTTCTCCTACGCTCCCTCTCCTGAAGGGTGAGACGATTTCTGCTCAGTTGCATGGGTTCCTCAGAAAGTTGCTGTGAAGACATGGGAATAGATGGAGGTTTAAAGGTGGGAGTATTGTTCCCTGACTCACCCCAAGGTTGCACTGCTCTCTCGGCTCTGTCTCCTTTTCTGACGACGTCTCTCCAAAAGACGTAGATCGACCCGAGTTGCCAGATCCTCCAACGACTTGAGGGATTCAGAGTATTCCTTGGTGGCCAACTCGTCTTTAATGTTTTCATTAAGACCTTGAAAAAAGGCATCAGTTAGTGCTTTCTCATTCCACAGGCTCTAGGCTGCAATGGTATGAAAGTCTATTATACAGTATATTCAGTCACCCGTCTTTCTCCTTGTTTCATAGAAAATAATCCTCGGGCTGCCTCTCTTTCAGGCAGGACCGGATCAAAAACTCTACATAGTTCATTAGCAAAGTCAATGAATGAGTGACAGTACCTGGAGTTTCTTTGCCATTCAGCCGTCCCCCATGTTTTAACTTTGCCAGAGAGTAATGAAATAACATAAGCCACCTTGGATCGTTCAGAGGGGAAAGAAGATGGCTGAAGCTGAAATTGAATCTCACATTGCACTAAAAAGGGACGCCACTGTGTAGGTTCACCTTTAAACAGTTCAGGAGGTGGCAACTGAGGCTTCTGGCTAGGAGAAACACGGCATTGTGCAGTGGCATGGGTAATGGTTGTTTCTTGTGCAAGAACCTGTGAGGGGTTTATTTGAGCCATGATGCGTATTAAAGAAATTATTTCTTGCATCTTAGTTTCTAATTTAACTATGGCCCCTACCACACCAGAGCGCCATTCCTATGTCTGTGTAGAATTCATTTTGGCCAGATTATTCTGACAAGAACCAGATTTAGGGATTCAAACCAGAACACAGACAACAGGAAGGTTTAAAAGATTTATTGATAAACTTCTTCTGGTGGAGGTCTGAGTCCTTGGGCCAGCACGATCTGGAGAGAAAGGAAGGCGAGGGTCGAGCACAGGTGAGCAGAAATCCAAAACCAAACTCGAATCGTGATCCGGTAGACGTGGTCATTGTAGAGAAGGCAGAGGTCTTTACCATGAGCAGAGTAAATAATCCAAAACAAGCAGGGGACGAGCAAGATGGGTAATCCGTAAAACAGGCATGAAGTCAGGACCAGGAAGACAAACGAAACTGTGGCATGGACGCTGGACATTTACTCACTGAGGCTTTCAATAAGCTGGCACTGAGTAGAGTGACTGTGGGGTTTAAATAAAGGGAAAAACAGGTGAGCGGCATGAGGGCTGATTGCAGTGGCTCAGCAGAGTGGGTGTGGTTAAGTGAGGTGCAGGTTGACAGGAGATGAACAACATGAACAGAAACCAGAAGGGCAGAAAACGTGACACATAAAGGAAAAACACATTATTTTTTTATACTGGTAGGGATGGAAAGAAGAGCAGGCATATCATCTTAGTACTTTTTGTTACACATTTTTAGTACAAGAGCCATAGTGTATATTTTACTCAGCATTGTCACAGTTTAGGCTCACATGTCATCTTGGATCATCTTAGCTTGATGCAAATTGATAAGAATACCTGTAAAAACTTTCATCATCATGTGTTTCAAAAGAGGTACAATACAGGAGAAAAATACACAAAATAAAAACAATACTGCAAAAATTGGAGTAAGAATTTTGAAGAGGAGATGCCGCCAGGGTCTGGAGGTGAACCATTCCCAGAGGGAGTTGCTTTTCCCCCTGGAGTCCTTAATCTGTGCAGCTTGGAGGTTCCTTAAGGAGGCCATGGCGTCTTTGATGTGGGTGTTGTTTTCACCCGGGATATAAATGCAACATTTACTCCTGGCGAGAGCACACGTACCACCCTGAGCTGCCGTTAGTAAATCCAACATCGTCCATTTTTGTAGCACCATCAGCTTCAGCGCAGTGATTTCTTCATTTTGTCCTTTGTCCATGACGAGTGAGAGGGTCACATAGGAATGAAACCTGTATGATAATGTTTCTACGTTGGTCACTCCAACCCATGGAAAAAGGGATTGTGCAGCGTGGTCCCAGGTGTTCCAGTACCTGTGTTCTTGGGGGACATTGGAGCCAAGGTCATGTGGTGTGAAGTCTAACACTTCTCTTTTTCTTCTGCCCAAACGGTGGAGCGAGGTTGATGAGAGGGAGGGTTGGCTGTCGCTGTGGTGGATGAGGATTGTACCGTCTGATACCCAGACTGGGGCACAGATGCCGGTCCAGTAGTGAGGCAAGAAAGGGTACAGACGGCGACCACACAGCCACATAACATCAACGAGAGCCACTGTTGACACGCTGGAATTTCTGGACTGTGGGGCTGTGTACCTGAGAAAGTCTATGGTGATGTCACAGCCTGTGGTGTTTCCCAGGAAGGGCCCTGGAGTTGTTATGGTCATCATAGTGATGTTACCAGTTGCACTGTTGACAGTGAAGTACGTTATGTTTGAAGAAGGGGTGTAACACAGCAGATACCTTTGATCTGGCGGTGTGCTAGTCCATTAGGTGGGTGGCGTTGAGGTCATGGTCCAGTTCAGGTTTTACAGAGTTGTGTTTTGGCACTTAATGATGTTTTGTCATGGGCGGCCCAAGGAAAGGTTATAAACACATCTGGATTTGTTTATAGCCATGGACCATACATGAAAAGTCGGTTGGTGTGAGTTGTGTGGCATGGCAGAACAAGCATAACAACCTTCTTGGTGTGACTGCCCTTCAGGTGCTGTAGATAAGCCTTCCACAGGTTTCCATCGCTATCATGGTCAGGAGGGAGGTTCTGCAGCCAGTCTGCCACGTCATCATGAAGGGGCTGCAGGCCTCTGGAGATGTTGAGATAGCATGCTACAGTCACAATACAGTAGAGGATCCACCTGGCATGTGGGCTCCCCATTGCTGCTAAGGACTCAGAGTCTCCAGACCTGTAGGTCCTAAAGAGTAGGGATCGTTGGTTGCTTCACAGATGTTGAGACGACAGCCCCCTTTGTAGTCTGACTTCCCCACTACCCTGGTGACCTTAGGGGTCCAGTACCCTCTGAACCTTACAATGACTGAGATGAATCCAGCTGAGTCGTTCAGCAATTTTCACAGCTGTTGGTGTGGTCAACAGAACTTGGTATGGTCCTTCCCAAACGTGGGCTGGCCCAAGTTTTTCTCTTGATGACCTTAATGTAGACCCAATCTCCTGGCTGGATTTGTGATGTTTCCTGTGGAAGAGAGGAATCAGGAGACAGTGAATTTGTCTTTGAGACTTGTTTTCTCTTTCAGTGTTTTGATCATGTAATCTGCTAATGTTTGCTCTTCTTCTGCTTTTTCTGGGTCAGGTGAGAACAAAAGGCATTCTATATGGTCTGCCATGGGTGATTTCAAAAGGGGTCAGACCATTTGGAGTTGGGGGTAATCCTCATGTACAGTTTTTTTAAGTAGGCCTCTAAGCCATAAGTGGTGAAATGTTTCTGAATTAGAGTGATCATACCCCCTATTGACACATGGCAACTGCCATGGATTACTACAGCTGTTGCTTTAAATAAAGAATTAGGTAGTACAGGTTTATCTTTGGCATGATAAATTAATTCATCATTTAGTCTAGCTGAGCAAAGGGTGTGGCATGTGTTACCGGTCTGCCAGTAGAGGTCAGCAGTGTCCTGGCTGTCTGTGTACACTTCTGCCAACTGACATGTACATATAAATGCTAATATTTCAGTTGCCTGTACAGCTTTATAAAAATAAAAAAAATATGTCTGAAAATGCTTCTGTATGATAGATACCTCCCTCCTGTTGACACATGGCAAACACCATGGGTCATTTTTGGTTTAAACTGAGCATGAGGTATTGAGGACAAATGTTATATATTTGAGCAACATAGCTGGGTAGTGGGGAAAGCTAGATGTTTTTATTTCTTTTTTAATTACCATAACAGTAAATAGCCATAACATAAAAAAAAAATCCATTTTAGTTGTACAATCGATCTTGTTCAACCTGAGAATCTTCTTGTTTTTGACAGTAGATTTAACGCTGGTTCTTAGAAATCTTCTGTTTAAAAAGTAAAATAAATAAATAAATCAAAAAGCAAAAGTTGGCGTAACTTATTTAAAAAGCAGCGAATACAGCTAGCCAATTTTGCCAGTTTGCCCTCTACAAACGCCTATTAGTCACAAACACCCACCTTTGGCCTGCAGAGAACCCCTTTTCCTTTCAGGAGCGGGTCAAGTGCTGCAGTGACCATGCCGGGGCATTAGTTGGCACTGTGATTTTGTATCTTCGGTTAACGCGCATGCGTGCTGCCACGGCCTGCACTTCCTGTGAGCTAACGTTAAGCTAACTCCAGCCATAACGATGACGAAGGTTGGATTTTGGCTGGATTGTGGAGAGGAGTCAACATTTTTTGACAGCAAGCAGGACCACTTTGTCTAACAGCCCACGCCGATCATTGAGTGGACCAGAACCGAGTCAACGATGTCAGACTTTACTACGTGATAATCCGTAGTGAATTTACAACAGGTAAATTAATACTTGTGTTTTACTTTGATCACACAACATCCAATTGAGATTTTATTTTTATCTTATCTCTATATATACCTTTTTTTTCTTCTTCCATGAGGAGAGGCTGACCTCACCCTCGGCGGACCGGTTCTGACCGAGTCAGAGAGTCAGATGGGCAGTGTGGGACCAGATTCCAGGACAAAAGCAGGTCCGAATCCAGTTCCAGCAATCCTCGTTTTAATAGTGGGTTTTAATTTAATTATCAGTGTTTTAGTGACATACAATTTGTGGTACTGAATAAATAAAAATAAAATAAATCTGTTGCTTTCATTTTTCAACTTTAGTAGCATGCAATGTTTATCAATATTATAAATTTGGTTGACATAATTTTCAGCGAGCTTCATGTACTCACACATAAACATAAATATTGCTTAGGGTTATTAAACTGTTACTATTTGGCACATTTTAGTATGTTTTAGTGCAGCGCGGTGTGTGCGAATGTGTGTGTGTGTGTGTTCCTTTCAGACAGAGCTGGCTGCAGTTGGAAAACAGCTCTGGGACTACTTACAGCTGATCTTTGATCTTATTTAACTAAAAGAAAGTCAACTAAACTTTATAACTCTGGCCACAACACATATGTTAACAACAAAACAAAAATAAAGTTAAAGAAAAACGTAAAAAAATCAGAAACACAAGTATGTAGCGAACAGTTATCAGTCAAGGTTAAATCATGATCTGCAACTCTTTTTCTATAGACGAAGAAGACAAAGTATTTAGCGCTATTCCTATGTCTTAGTAGGTACCAAATGCATTATGTATTGTCTTTTGGCCTGACAAACAAAGCTATAGTTTTCGTTTTTTGTTTTAGTTTTTCGTTCTGCTTTAGCTCTATTAATTTTTTTTTTCTTTTTCTTTAGTCATGACAACTTTTCTTGCAGCAATGAACCATCATTGTCCAGGTACTTTGTTTTATAGTAAAATTTTATATCATTACCCATAATTTGGAGGCATGGTTTTAAAGCGTTGTGTTTTAATAAAGTATTTGTGTGAGTGGCTTAAATGAAAATTCCTCCAGTGGGCCTCTTTTGCTTTCTGAAACACAGGCTTCTAATCAGAGTCAGTCAGTCAGAGTCAGAGATTCTTTATTGTCATTCGCACCTCATGTGGTACATGTGGTGGAGCGAAATTATGTACACAGGGTCCCAGTTACATCCAACAATAAAATGTATAAGAAAACAGTAATAACATCTAAGATATGAACTAAGAAAAACATCAACTAAATATACACTAAGCACTCATAACATAAAAACATTGAACATCAGCACAAACATGAACATGAGTCTGTGTGAGCAGATGAGCACACATGAACACATCAACATTGAAACAGATCAGCAGCAACATGATGTGGTTTTTCACAGTGATTTTTCTAGTTAGAGATTCATGAGTCTAACAGCCTCAGGGTATAAGCTGTTCCTCAGTCTAGTGGTTCTACACTTAATGCTCCTCAACCTCCTTCCTGAGGGGAGTGGGGCAAAAAGTGTGTGTACTGGGTGAGTGGGGTCCTTCATGATGCAGGTAGCCCTCTTCCTGCATCTAGAGGTGTAGATGTCTGTGATGGTGGGGAGGCTGACTCCGACAGACTTCTGTGCAGCCTTTCTAATCCCGAAAACAAAGAGAGTATAGATTCATAAAGCCACTTCACCTAAAAGAATCCTAATAGCGGTTTAAGCAGACTTGCTTTGAGTCCCATAAGTCAGTACTGCCAGGTTTCAAGGACCCACCACAGAAATCAGCTTCTCCTCCCACTCACACACACAGAGACAGACAGAAGTATGCACGTGTCTATTTTTAGAAACTGCCTTGTTTTAGAAAGACCTCAACAGGAGTCTCACTTTTTTTTTCTTTTTTCAAACGGTCTTAACTACGAGTCTAACTTTTTTCTTGTCAATTAAGGTTTTGATTTAGAAGTCTCACTTTTGTTTTTACTGCAAAATCTCACTTATTGAAAGGTCTTGATTATACATTATACTTATTTGGAATGAAAGTTCTTAACTCTAAATCTCACTTATTTATAAGAGGTCTTGACTCATTTAACAAAATTTTTTTTGTTTTTTACTCACGTCGCTGTTGTTGTGTGAAGCCCGGTCCAGTTCCGTCAATCTGCAGTTCGTGGACTCGCAACAGACCTAAGATCGCTGGCCTGGCTGGGAATACCCCCCCCCCCAGGGCTTTGGTTTCACCGTGCGCACGGGTTTTGCAGCATGTCCAGTTGAACCACACCAGCAAACAGGTATGTTAGAATCCGTCGGTCACCAGCACCAAGTTATGTTGGGTATTTTCTCTGACCTATAAAGGAATAAATTCACACAAGACAACGAACATGAGTTTTAGTGCTCAGATCTTTGCAAAGACGGAGTGACACAACTGATTGTAAGTCAGAGTGAGCTCCAAAGCCAGACTGTCTGAGTTCGCTATTTATTGAAGCAGCAGAGGAAAACAGGTCAGTTTCACATGAACACAATCTTATCAGCGATGATGGTCAGAACATTCAGGAGATTGTGTCTAAACGAGTATTTTCCTGATAAACGTCCACTTGATGTGATTCCAGAACTTTCTTGCACACAGCAAGATAAACACTGAACCTGAATAAACTTTTGTTCTGTACATGCAGAAACAGTTTTTAATATGATGAGATAGAAGCTGTTTAAAATAATAAGATAGAAAACCTCTAACATAGAGCATGTACCATTATGTCTTAGAGGGAAGTAAATTTGACAGTCATCAGCGTAAAAATGAAAGGGTATGTTGTGTTTCCGGAAAATAGCACCAAGTGGCAGCAGGTATAAAGAGAATAGGAGGGGACCCAGGATGGACCCCTGCAGAACCCCACATTTAAGCTCAGCCACTGCAGAACTAAAATCCTTAATGGAGACACAAAGGGATCTGTCAGCGAGGTAGGATCTGAACCAACTGAGGGCTGACCCTGTGATACCCACCCACTGCTCCAACCTAGCAATGAGGATCTCATGGTCGATGGTGTCAAAGGCAGCTGTAAGGTCTAATAGGACAAGCAGCACAGAATCACCGGCATCTGTGGATATGAGGATGTCATTAAAAACCTTCATTAGGGCAGTATCAGTGCTGTGGAGAGGTTTAAAGCCAGATTGGAATAGCTCTAAGATGGCGTTATCCTCCAGGAAGCACTTCAACTGGGACTCAACTATTTTCTCCAATAGTTTAATAATAATAATAATAATGCATTTTATTTGTCAGCGCCTTTCAAAACACCCAAGGACACTTCACAGCACTAAAAACACAGTACTAAACAATATAAAATAACTATTAAAAAACACTAAACCAAAAAGAAAATAACATTTAAAAATAACAGTTAAAGTGAAAAGGCTAGCTTGAACAGATGAGTTTTGAGTTTTGATTTGAAGGTCAGAAGGCAGTCAATGTTACGGATGTCCCGGGGAAGAGCATTCCAGAGCTGGGGAGCAGAGTGAGAAAAGGCTCTGTGTCCCATGGTGCTGAGGCGGACAAGAGGCACGTTAAGGTGGATGGAAGTGGAAGAACGAAGGGAGCGTGAATGGGTGGTAATGTGCAGGAGATCTAACAGGTAAGGAGGGGCGAGGTTGTGGATAGCTTTGAAAGTGAACAACAAGATTTTAAATTGAATTCTGAATGTGACTGGAAGCCAGTGAAGTTGCTGTAAAACTGGGGTGATGTGGTGAAATGAGGGGGTTTTGGTGACAATGCTGGCAGCTGAATTTTGAACCATTTGTAGCTTACGGATTAATTTGTGAGGCAGACCAAAGAGGAGAGAGTTACAGTAATCGATTTGAGAAATGACCAGACTGTGGACCAGGATGGAAGCAGAGTGTGGAGAGAGGGATGGACGGAGACAGTTGATATTTCCAAGGTGGAAATATGCAGACTGGGTAATACTATTGATGTGAGAGTGGAAAGAGAGAGTGCTGTCAAGAATGACACCCAGACTCTTGATGTGAGGGGAGGGAGAAACCAAGGAGTTGTCAATGGTGAGTGAGAAACTGTTAACTTTAGACAAGGTGGATTTAGTGCCAATGAGTAGAAACTCTGTTTTATCGCTGTTTAATTTCAGGAAGTTAGACGTGAACCAGGATTTAATTTCAGCTAAGCAGGAAGTGAGGGAGGAGGGAGGAAGTGAAGAGTTAGGTGCAGTGGATAAAAAGAGCTGGGTGTCATCAGCAAAATAGTGGAAATGGATGTTAAATTTACGAAAGATATTACCAAGGGGGAGAAGGTAGATGATGAAAAGAAGGGGCCCCAGGACAGAGCCTTGGGGCACACCTGAAGTCACAGGAGAGGAATGGGATCTGAATGATTTCAGTTGGATGAACTGAGTGCGGCCAGAGAGATATGACTGAAACCAACCAAGTTTAGAAACAAATGGGAGTCTGGAGACAGGCCGGAAATTGGATATGACTGAGGGGTCAAGGTTTGTTTTTTTCAGGAGGCTGGAAAGCAGCATGTTTAAATGTTCTTGGCACCACGCCAGTGGATAAACTGCTATTTACAATAGCAAGAATGGATGGACCTAGAGTAGGAAAAACCTCTTTTAGTAGTCGAGGGGTGACCACATCAAAGGGGGACCCAGAATGTTTCAAGCTACACATGACCTGCTCTAGAGAAGATAGAGTGATGGGTTCAACATGGTCAAATAGAGCTACAGATTGAGGTGGGATGGATGGGTCATGAGTTGGAGGGGAAATGAGAGCCCGGGTGGTCGCAAATTTTTCCAAAAAGAAATGTAGGAAGTTCTCGCACAGCTCAGTCGAGGCTTCCAGAGGTAATGGTTCAGTGAGGTGGAGAACAGAGTTTAGGGTAGAGAAGAGGACACGTGGGTTGTGAGCGTTTGAGGATATGATATCAGAAAAGTATTTGGATTTAGCAGCTTTACTGCTTTTTGATAACGGCAGGGTCGCTCTCGCTTGAGTTTACACCTTGTTTCATACGCGCTGTGAGGGACGTCCAGAGCGCATGGACATAAAAACAGTAGCGGAGGACGGAGGACGGAGGAGGTGATGGTTGGAGTTTATTTATCATGTCAGCAGCAGAGGGGAGAGACACGGTCATGCATGGCTCCAAAACCATAGATATCAACACTAGATACAGCATTGACCGCTATTGCCTACTGGCGATGACGAGCCATAGGGCCGCCATCTTGGAACAGTCGACCGCTCCATTCTATGTAACATGTTTGTCAGGAGCAATGAAATATCTGCACGTTTCACAATTTTTCCCCTCTGTAAATCTTAGGCGTACAGCCATTAAAACTGAACACATGGTTCAGTGTATTTAAATATTCTTGGTGGGGTTAACATTAACACTAATAAAATATTCTTATGACAAGTTTTGCAAAACTCACAGTCACTGATACATTTTTATTAATATCTATATCTATATAACTATATATCTATATATATAAATATAAATATATATATAGATTATCTAGATCACTGTCATATATACATACTGTATATACAGTTTAATAATTTTCTTATATATACACACATTATAATATCACAATCTTATAATCTTACATTATATCTATTTTATATATACATATCTTA
>NC_056514.1:11332938-11340299 GCF_014905685.2 Nematolebias whitei
TTTTTCAGGCCTTCAACTACTTTACATCCATTCACACAACATAAAAAATTAGCTTAAGCTCTTCAGAAACACTACGTTTCTGGGATCCTACACATAGATGTCTCTCATCTTAAAATCAATATACAATATAGACCAACTCTCTTAGCCATCTCAAAAACACAAGGACCCTTGTCCTAAATTCCAGAACTTCTCTGGCACAAAATCAGCAACTCTTTGCTGTCTTCGGAAACTTTTTTCCTTTCTCTAGACTTTCTTGTTTATCACAGCTGAATCTTTTCCCAATTTCACAAAATTGTTGCTGTTCGTAAACTGTACAAGGCATTACTATTTTTAGATTTCACTTGTAATTTTTACCAGCTACAATCTTTCGACAGATTTAAAGCTCTTTGCTATCAACACAACCAAGTCTCAAGTCTTCTTAAAATGAGGATGGAGCACCCCAAAGCACTGCCAATTCGTTTCCAGAAAATCTATTAATAAACAAAGTTCATAATTACCTTTTTTTCTTTTTGGGCCCGAATTCTGGATGCGCTGTGGCAGTACCGTCGAGTGTTTTTCTCCCAACCTCCCACATCAGGGTTCACCAAATTTAGTGGAGTGAGTCTACATAGTTTTAAACTGATTAAATAAAACAGATCTTGAAACGTGTGATGACAGCAAAAATCAGGGTTTATTTGAAGCATAAACTCATAGGCCGAAACAGCTGTAAACATCGAGACCTCAAAAGAAAAAAACCCTGCCTCAACACAGCTCTGTCCTGATTTATACATTCATTTGACGTCAGAAGTCAGAAGGCTGCACAACACATATCAGTCCTTTCCCATTTTAGGAAAACACTGGAGAAAGACAATTTCTTCCTAGGTCAGCCCGATACAAACCGCACTCGTTGCTAAAACAGTTCAGATGAGAAACAAGGTCTTACTGGAACAGCTGCGTGCATGACCTTTTTTGGACATACAAGTCTACCACTTCAGTTCGTCAATTGCAACTGGAGGACCCAGTCACAGGTGCATTACTCCATCAACTCGAAAATGGCCAACAAAGTGAGGAGGATAATCAAGAGCTACAAAAGTACATTGTACAAGATGGACTTTTATATTTCTTTGACCCAAAAACAAAATGTGGTCTTCACCCACTTAAGCAGATTAAACTTTTTGCTCTTTCTGCACTCTGTAGTTATCTGCTCAAGTATTACCATGATCATCCTACAGCCGGACATCTGAGCATTGCCAAAATGCTGGCATGCTTGCGTTTCAGATTCTTCTGACCAAACATGAACTCGGATGTGAAAAAATATTTGGGCTCATGTTGTTCATGTCAAATTACTAAACCAATGCAAAGAAAAACAGCAGTCCTATTTTGTATAGGCTTCGCCCTTTAAGACTGTCGCTGGTGGGTTTATCCCTAGGCATTCAGCGCTGCACTGAAAAAACTTTAGTCTATGCCCACCTGCTATGTGTGGGCCTCACCCCCGGTCCGTATAAATTACGGTGAGACCGGGTAATCGGCTCCCATTTTTTCTTCAGCCAGCTAGCTAGCACTGTCAGAAGAACGAAGAAGGAAAAGTTGTCCAGCTTTGACCGGTACAACCTTTGCTAAGGGGGCCTGGGTCTCCGCCACGCCAACCTCCTACCGTCCTGGTGAGCTCTTCCTCCTTGAGGAGAAGCAGACGAACAGCCTTGTTCAAGGTAAGCACCGAGGAGTGCTCTTCCGTGGCGGGCCGCTACCTGCTGGACGATGCCATCGCCTTTTCTAACTTTTTTTTATCTCGAGGTAAATCAGATGATTCCCTCGAAAAAGGCGTTGTTGGCAGCAGCTCCGCTGAGTGTTTTTTTTCTGTGGCGGGACACTGTACGGGAAGACGCCACCACCTTCTTTGATGCAGAGTCACGCAGTGAATTGAATGATTCCTCTGAGAAAGGCGATGCGGAGATGCCCCTTCCCTCCTGGAGAGCGTAGTGATGGAAGACGAGTGGCCGAGCTGATGCTCAGCCACCTCGGATCTTCCCACTTCGGTGACCACACTGCTCCCAGCTGTTGGCGCCCTCCTCTCGGAGCTGCCCGGCAAAATCCAGGAGGATGTTAACACAAGGGACTTTTTGTCCCTCGCCTCCCCCCGCCCTGTTTGGATGATCTGGCGGTAAGGTTGGCTCCGTCCCAACTCGTCACCCTTACACCATCTGGCCTCGCTGTCCAGCTGTGACATCACACTGGAACAAGGCTGCAGCTGGGCTGGCAAGCTCAAAACATCCGTCTCCACATTCGCCTCCATCTCCAGAGTCTCCACTCCCCTGGAGCCAAGCCTGGTGGTGACACTTGGGGCAAAAGCTTTCAGGATGGACCAGCAACCTGTCCCTCCAGGGAAGCATGGCCAGATGGTGACAAGGTATCCAACCGAGCTCACCAGTGCTCATTCCAGACGGCTACAGCGAACAACAACATCTCCCTGCTGATCTACAGCATCTCTAAGAGGCTGGAGGAAGCAGACCTGCTGGAGGAGACAAGAGCTCTCTCTGTAAAGCTGCTGATAATATCTTAAACATGTGCCACCTCTGCAATCTGCCTGTCCCACATCGCCGCCTGGATGACCATGATCCAGAGGACCACTTGGCTCCGTCTCTTGCCATCCTTGTCAGACAGGCTGCAGAAAGACCTGCTGGAGGGCCCCATCACCCCAGAGGCGCTGTTCGGGGCCAACTTCAGGACCATCCTTGAGAAATCGCAAAGGTCAGAGGAGGTCACAGAGACTGTACACCATCTGGTGACGTCAAAGTCCATCTGCCCCTCCGGCCGCTGAAGGGACCGCCTTGGCCAGCAACAGCACCAGAGGTATTCTACAGCTGCGGCAGTGGCTTCACGCCCCGCTCCTCCGCCGACCTATCCACCAGGTAACAGATCCTTGAGGGGAAGGTATGTGTATTTTGATGATGTATGTTTTGATATAAAACAGAAACCCCTCTGAAAGTAAAGTTTTCATCTGAGACTGTCAGATCAGCTTATCTCTCAGCTGCCTCTCTTCACACATTCCCCACACAGAACGAGCCAGTAACCTCTAAACAGCGTTTTAAATGGAACTGCAGTTCAGTAAATATCACAAAACGCTCGTCTGCCACGTCAGCTAAAATTATGTTTTTTCAGCAGACCGCGTCCGGTTAAATCCCTCGTTTTCAGCCAGAGCCCATTTTTAATTTGTGCTGTTTTCTGCCCACTCAGCGCAGTGGGAGTAAATGTGTTTTCCCCACGACAGCTGCAGCCTCCACCGAAACGACGTCTCACTCAGAAAGTGCTCACGCCTCCTCTTGGTGCGCTCCGGCTCACCTCAGCTCTATGTGAGACCGCAGCCTGGGCACAGCACAGAGGCACACATACAGCCCTTTTTTCTGTCGGATCCCCCATTGTGTTCCTCTCGAGAATCTCCGGAGTGAGTGATGACAGTAAGGATTTTTAGTCTGGTTGACGTTCATGAAAAACATGACACAACACAAATGCGTGCCCGTTCTCCGAGCGCTACTCAGAGTGGCAGCGAGTGTGTTCCCTGGACAGATGGACGGATCATATGATCAGAAGGGGTTACATGCTGCAGTTCACAGCTCAACCCCCACCATTCAGAGGAATTATAGAGACGGTTCTGTCTTCTCCAGAACAGAGCTTGTCTCTCCTGTCAGAAGTTCAGGAATTTCTGACAAAAAATGTGATTTCCAGAGCTCCCAAAAGAGAGGAAAATACGTTTTTTTTTCTTCCCACTACTTCCTGGTTCTGATAAAAAAATGGAGGGATGAGACCCATTCTCGACCTGTTCACGTTCAGCAATTTGATCATGGGGAGACAATTCCACATGTTGACAAACAGCTGCTGGAGAACTTCACCAGAACGACTGATTTTCACCTCCATAGATCTGAAGAGCACATTATTTTCACATTTCTATCATTCTGAAACACCCCACGCATGCTCTCAAAATGTGTGGAGATGGCTCTGCAGTCGTTACACATGGCAGGAATGAAAAATCTTTTTATCTGGACGATCTGCTCTTATTAGCTCGGTCCAGTTAGAAAGCTGTCACACAGACCAAAACGCTAGTGTTACACCTGCTAAACCTGGGGTTTTCTATAAACTGGGAAAAACTTCCGTTCGTCCATCCCAGATGATTGTTTATCTGGAAGTGGAGCTAAACTCAACTACAATGAGGGCCATTTATCACAGATGAGAGCTGAAGCTCTATTAGCTCAGCTCCTCCGTGTCAAACACAGCTCCGCCGTGTCAAACCCTGCAGCATAGTGACAGTTCTACCTGTCATGCGACTCCTGGGACGATGTCAGCGGCCCACATTGTGGTTCCGCTGGGCCTACTTCACATGAGATGCCTTCAGAGATGGTTCGCCCGCCTGCGCATAGATCCTGTGCGCAAGAAGAGGTGGATTATCTTTGTGCCCCTCTCCGTGAAAACCGATCTGAATCACTGGAGAAACCCCCTCATTCTGTCAGAGGGAGTTCCCATCAGTAGGCCTACATCACACGTCTCAGTTTTTTCACAGATGCGTTCCTGTCAAACTGGGAGGAATGTTTCTGTCCCAAGCAATGGGAGCACAATGGCTGGACCACATGTTGCTTTACATAATGTGCTAGAATGTTTTTCACGGTCTGAAACGTGACTCAGCATTTTGCCCCTGCTGCGGGATCAGCATTTTCTGATCCACACAGACAACAAGTGACGGCAGTTTACATAAATCGTCAGGGAGGTGTGCTCTCAGCCCAACTGTTACGCATTGCGAAACAGCTATTGTGTTGGCCACACAGAAACCTGCTCTCCATCAGAGCAGTGGTCTTTCCCAGCAACAGGCGAGTGGATATCATGTCGAGGGGCGGTCCCCTCCACAGAGACTGGAGCCTCTATCCCGAGCTGATTTCTAAGATTTTGGAGCAGGTTAGGCTGAGCAGCAGTGGATCTGTCCGCCACACGGGAGAATGCCCAGTGTCAATTATGGTTCTCACTGAGACCACGAGACGATCCACCATTAGGAGTGGACGCCTTCGCTCACTGCCCATGGCCAAAAATGCTCCTTTATGCGTTTCCTCCAGTCCTGCCAATATCATGGACCCTGTCCGGGAAGTACCGTCAGTCATCCTCGTAGCTCCTGAACGCATATGCATATATATGCATATTTAGGGTCGGCTGTGGCTGAGTGGCTAGAGCAGTCGTCCTCCAATGCAAGAGTTGGGGCTTCAAGTCCACCAGCAGTCACATGCCGAAGTGTCCATGGGCAAGACACTGAACCACTCATCGCCTCCGATGAGTGTCTCATCGGTGAACGAATGTGATCTAAAGCTCTGATTAGTCTCTTTAGAATGATTTGTTCAATTAGCTTTGTAGAGATCTAGTAGAGTGATGTATGAATGGGTAAATGAGGACACAGATTGTAGTGTAAAGTGCTTTGAGTATCTTGATTAGATAGAAAGGCGCTATATAAGTACAGTCCATTTACCATATGCGCTTCGTGGCTCCTGAATTTGTAGCGACTGATATTGGGTCAGCTGTGGAAACTGCTGGGGGGGGGGGGCACTCTCCTCCAGGCAGGAAAAGCTATCAGTATTTACCCAGAAATATGTCAGCATCTTTGGGTCTGTCCACTGAACAGATCCATTTAGAAAAGATGGGCCTCCCACAGGATGTGGTGCGTACATTCAGGGCGCACGGGCTGCTTCCACCACAATGCTGGACACATCAAGTGGACCGTTTTTTTCAGCGCTGGTGTGCAGCGAAAGGCGTGGAGGCCATTTCATGGCCACTAGGTGGCATGCTGTCCTGTCTGTAGCAGTTGATGGACAGAGATCTGGCGTTCAGCACAATTAAAACATGCTACAGCTATTTCTTCCTGTCACTATGGCTTCGGCAACAAAACAGTTCTTAATCACCCGTTGATGAAGCGTTTCCTGAAAGGTGTACGGAGACACAGACCGGTGTCACGTCCACTAGCTTCACAGTGAGACCTAATGATGGTCCTGCACGCTCTGATCAAAGCTCCTTCTGAGTTTCTAGATCAGGTTTTACTTAAATTTCTGTCATTTAAAACAGACCTGCTGTTAGTTTCTGACGTCGGCAAAAAGAGTGAGTGTTTGTTTGCTCTCTCTGTTACTCCCTCATGTCTCAGAATTCAAGCTGATGGCAGTTCAGCTGTACTGCATCTTAATCCTGCTCTGAAAAGTATCACAAGCTCATTCAGATCGAGAGTGATAACTTTGGATGGGTTTTATCCTCTTCCTCATAATTCTGAGGAGGAAGCAATATCTCACCTCCTTCTGTCCCATGTGTGCATTTTTCATGTTACGTGGTGCACATGGCCGCATTGCGCCGCTTTCAGCATAGGTTTGTGCATTACTGGGACAGCTCTTGAGGACGTCCTCTATCCACCCAGTGCCTCTCACACTGATTGTGTGAGGCTATTTCTGAAGTTTACAGTTCATCTGGACTGTATCCTCCATCAGAGGGTTTTCATCCTCCATGGCTCTGCAAGGAGGGATGACAGTGGAAAAAATTTGTATGGCAACTACCTGGTCATCGCCATGTTCAATTATTCATTTTTATCTACATGGTGTTTCTACTTTCTCCATGATCCATTCTGTTCTCAGGGTTCTGACAGAATGATTATTTGTTTAATGGAGCCTGACTTTTGAGTTCACACCTGCCTGCATGCAGTCACAGTGTGAGATATTTATTATCAGTCACAAGCTCATGACTGCTGATTTTATGGTTATTAACCGGTTCATCCTGAGGAGCTGTTGGTCTGCTCTGTTTATCGTTACACTGTTACAATTCGTATCCTCCATTGTTCCTATTCACAGCAGCAGGTCTGCTATCTCAGCCCTTTTTTCCTCACCAGAGATCTTCTCCGGTGCGCTCCTGTGCATGGAGCACGCAATTACGCAGCGCGTAATAACGCACAGAGAAGGCTGAGTGATTAAATGTTTTTTTTTGTGCAAGCAGGTGCTTCATGTTGTGTATGAGTGGACCCAGTGAGGCATAGACTACATCCTGCTTCGCCTTTAACCCACCAGCGACAGTCTTAAAGGGCGAAGCCTATACGAAATAGAATGTTGATTACATACTGTAACCCCAGATTCTATGAGTAAAGGCGTAGCCCTTTAAGCTCTGGCCCTCACTGGTTCCTAAATAGCTGAAGAAAAAAAGCTATTTTGGGAGCCGATTACCCGGTCTCACTGTAATTTATATGGAATGGGGGTGAGGCCCACACACAGCAGGTGGGCGTGGACTTAAGTTTTTTCAGTGCAGCCCTGAGTTTTGAGTAGCCAGGAGGGGTCGAAGGACCACGTGGGTCCGTCAACGGCTCCTTCCTTGGCTAGGGAGTC
>NC_056514.1:11340399-11342628 GCF_014905685.2 Nematolebias whitei
TCATGGAATACAAGTCTTACCTTGTGATCTTGTTTCTGCAGTTCTTCGTCGCCTCCTGGGTCCAGTCCTGATTCCACAGGTTCCAGCCCTCAGATCTCTCGTGCCTTGCCCA
Source organism: Nematolebias whitei (assembly GCF_014905685.2). Taxonomy (NCBI): domain Eukaryota; kingdom Metazoa; phylum Chordata; class Actinopteri; order Cyprinodontiformes; family Rivulidae; genus Nematolebias; species Nematolebias whitei. Next base: position 11,340,512 of record NC_056514.1, read on the forward strand.
AGCTCTGATCTCTCGTGCCTATCCACTCAGTCTCTGGAAGTTATCATCCTGTTCTGGAACTGCTGCACAGTGCCTCGGTCTCACCATCTCCTCTGGAAACTCTGGGCTTCTCTTGGATCCACTTCTACAAGAACCACCAACTGTAAGATAAGAAAACAAATTACAAGTTTGAACCAAACAACTTACCTGCCCCAGCTGAACTTGTCCTCTGTTTCCAGGAGTTCCAGTCCTGATGCCTGTGCAGCCAAGTTATCACTGTAAATAAATAAACACTGTTCTTTTTACTCTGAGTCTCATGTCGTTCCGGGTCTCGTTCTATTGGGTCACTCCTGAGATCTCACAGAAATGCTCCAGCCATCTAAGACCCAGAACGAGGCCAGGAACGAGCCGGCCTCGCCACCCTCCAAGAGGAACGCCTCGTTGGAGTGGAGAAGATGTTGGGATGCATGTTTAAACAGAACCAAGAGACTAAATCTAACCTTCAGGAGCTTGGAAATATGGTATACACCATTAAACAGACTCTTTCTCCTCCTCCTGTAGCTCCAGTCGCACCCCCAGAGCCAGCTCCTGCCTGCACGTGCTTGACAGGCCACGCTGCAAGACAAATCCTCGTCAAACCATCTGAACTTTTTTCGAGAAACCCTGATCAGTGCGGTGGTTTTCTTTTTCAGTGTGAGCTCGCCTTCAACGGAGCCCCAGGACTTTACAGCACAGACAACGCAAAGATCACATTCTTCACCAATCAGCTTAAGGGTAACGCCTTACAATGGGCAACATCTTTTTTGAAGCAACATGAGTTAAAAACTGTTTCGTTTAATTTATTACACACCGAGTTCCGTAAAATATTTGATAGGCCATTGCAGGGACCCAACGCAGAGAAACGCCTGTTGGGTTTACGTCAGGGCCGGCGACCTGCCTCCGAACACGCCCTCGAGTTCCGCGTCATCGCAGCACAAACTGGTTGGAATGAGAGGGCGCTCCAGGGCACCTTCTTAAATTCCCTTTCCGACCACATAAAAGACCAGATTGCTGCACGTGATGAACCTCCAGACTTCGATGCTCTTGTTAACCTCGCCATTTCCATTGACGAACGTTTTCGGGAGCGTTGCCGTGAGCGAAACTTCGACTCCCGGCAATTCTTCACTTCCGGGTTGGGTCCGTCACCAAATAGCTTCCCCGTTGAGAGGAACTACAATGTGGGCAATCGTGAGCTCCTCGCCGTCAAGTTGGCCCTCGAAGAGTGGAGGCACTGGTTAGAGGGAACAGAGACTCCTTTCTTAATCTGGACCGATCACAAGAATTTAACCTATTTGAGAGATGCTAGACGTATAACTCCCCGACAGGCCCGTTGGTCACTCTTCTTCAATAGGTTCAACTATACACTCACGTTCAAGCCGGGATCCAAGAATGTGAAGCCTGATGCACTCTCCCACCAGTTTTCACCTCCAGATACCCCGGACCGTCAAGAATCTATCGTACCCTCAACCTGCATTATTGGGGCACTCACTTGGCCTATAGAGAGAGAGATCAGAGAGGCACATGAGCACGAACCTGACCCTGGTCTTGGACCCCCCGGAACCTTATTTGTTCCCTCTTCCATGAGGGCCAAGGTTCTGGAGTGGGTTCACACCAATAGACTTTCTTGCCATCCTGGCATAACTTGCATGCTCGCACTTACTAAGAAACAATTTTGGTGGCAAACCCTTTCCCAAGATGTGAAGGAGTTTGTCGCGGCATGTTCCACTTGTGCCAGGAATAAAACAGGGAACCAACCCCCGGCTGGCCTCCTTCATCCTCTACCGTCACCCAGTCGCCCTTGGTCACACATATCCATTGACTTTGTTACAGGCTTTCCTCCCTCAGAGGGGAACACCGCTATACTGACCGTCGTCGACAGGTTTTCTAAGGCGGCCCATTTCATTCCTCTTCCCCTAAGTTACCTTCAGCCCTTGAGACTTCACAGCTCCTTGTCCAACACATCTTCAGAATCCACGGCATCCCCTCAGACATAGTTTCTGACCGAGGCCCCCAGTTTATCTCTCAAGTATGGCGATCATTCTGCAAGACACTGGGGGCATCCTCGAGTCTCACATCTGGGTACCATCCACAATCTAACG
>NC_056514.1:11342728-11349644 GCF_014905685.2 Nematolebias whitei
TTACTGTAGTTTATCATTGCCATTGTTTACTGTTATTCTTGTCTGTACTTTATATGTTCTTCTGTCTGGAGCAGGTCTCTTGTAAAGGAGTCCTTGTGGCTTAATGAAGACAACCATGATTAAGTAAAAGGTTAAATAAATCATCATGTGTATATATATATATATATATATATATATATATATATATATATATTCGTTCAACCTTTGTTGATACTGGTTAGTCCCACTGAGCCAATAGGACTCATTTACAAGAGAGACCTGGATTTTAACAAAGAGTGATGACAACAGTGGATAACAAACAGTTTTTCAATTGTAAAACGTTGGTTACGTATTGTAACTCCAGATTCTATGAGTATAGGCGTAGCCCTTTAAGGCTGTCGCTTAGTGGATTTTATCCTGTCATGCGAAGCATTACACTGAAAAATGTAGTCCACGCCCACCTGCTGTGTGGGCCCCACCCGGTCCATATAAATTACGTTAAGTGCGGGTAATCGTCTCCCAAATAGCGTTTTCTTCAGCCAGTGAGGCCCGATGCTAAAAGGGCTACGCCTATACTCATAGAATCTGGGGTTACAATACGTAACCAACGTTCTATTTCGTATAGGCTTCGTCCTTTAAGGTTGTCGCTTAGTGGGTTAAGGGCGAAGCGGATGTGGTCCTCGCCTCACTGGGTCCATTCGCTCACTATATGAAGCGGAATCTTGCCCAAAAACGTCTTGTCACTCAGCTCTACATGTGCTTAATTACGCGTTGCATAATTATGTGTACCATGCACAGACGCATGCTGTGTAGTTATCCGTTCTGAATGCATGAACGCCCCGGAAAAGTTTCAACGGGGAGGAAAAATGCTGAAAGGAGCCATGAACCAACCGGTTCACAGCTGAACAGTTTGAACAGATTAATAATAACAAGTGAGCTGATTATTAATCAAATAAACTGATTGGTAACAATAGTGTAGTGATGTAGGGTTAGTTAGCGTAGGAGCTCCCCTACAATCAATATTTAATGACGGGTTCTCTCTTTTTCGAGCTACTTGACAGATATGTGACAGAGATACTGTGTGGGAGATGGTCTAAAAACCAGTGACATGAGACGTTAATTTTCTTTGACCCATCAAAATGAATGTGGTCATTTATTAACAGAATCAAAGTTTAACATCAACATATTGTACACTTGATTATTCAGATCGATTACAATAACACAGCTTAATTAATGAGCTTTACAATGAGAAATCATACGGCCATGATTTCGCACTTGCAACTTAAAACAACAGACATATCCTTAGGTCTTAAATAAGTGTCTGCAGGCTTAGCTTATCTTTTACTGGCAGATAGAAGAGTTTTAAAGATGGGGAATGAAGGAGTTTAAATGGAGAGAAAAGATGTGTGAGGGAAAATGTGTTGACGAAGAACGACACCCTCCATCCGAACCCAGTTCAACCTCGGTGCACTCGGTAGTGAAGCGACTCGTTACCTTTGCAGAAGATAGGCCAGCTCCGGTACGGAGTTCCATTTCAACGCTACCTTTCAGCGTCTCCTTAGGATGGCTGAGAATCGTCCGAAGTAGTGACGGTACTCCGTTCAACAACAAGCACACCTCACGGGTGGACTCACATGTGCTGTGAGTCCATCAGAGGTTCCATTCAGATGTGGAAGATTCCATAATCCCAACTAGACTCGGAAGAACTCCCAACTAACTCCAGCACTTCAGAACTTTTTCTGTTCGGTTCTGCTCTCAGAACTGACTGGAACTAGGAAGTGTCGACATTTAAAGAGTTCTGTTTCCGGTTCATTTGAGAAGTCCTGATTGGTTGAAAGAACCAACAGGGGTGTGGTTTTAGTGACGTAAGAAGTTACTACAAGTCAGAAAAACAGCGGAGATGTTTTAGAACAGACAGAGAAATGTTTTGGAGCAGACAGAGAAATGTTTTGGCGAAATGGGAGGAAACAGGTGCCAGCTTCTCTGTTTCTGTCTGAGAGGTTTTAAAAACATGACAGTTCGTTCCAATAAACTTGTTTGCGACTGTCTCCGACTTTTGACCGACATCACTCCTTCTCATTTCAGACAGAAGATCAAAAAATGCATAATTACTCTGTAACAGACATTAACTTGATTTCTACTTTGAATGAGGATTAAAAAATCATTAATACTGTTTCACAGTTGAATTAAAATGAGTAGTTCACTTCAACATTTAAAATGATTTGAACTAAACACACTTTTGGATTATCAAGACATTTGTAAAAATAGTAATGACAATAAAAAAGAGAGTGTTCTTTCAATTGATTAGTGCAGGACACACTTAGAAAGTCTCTGGATGAGCCTAATTTGTATTTCTGGACTCAAATCAATGAAATAACAGTTCCTGTCCCATGAAGGTCCTCAGGGTCAGGTTTTGACCTGAGGCTTAGTTCACTACAATAGTTATGAACTTATTAATGACAATAGAACCAAAATAACAGTCACAACTTGTGACTGATAACAACATCTCACACTGTAATGCATGCAGACAGATATGAGTTAAATGGGGTTCCATGAAACAACAATATTCATTCTGTTAGAACACTAAGTACAGAATGTGTCATGGAACGAGCCGTCACATCACGTAAATAGAAACAAATAAATGAGCAGGGTGTTGACCACGCAGCCGCAGTGCAAATATCCTGCATTGTCATAACATTATGCAAAACAGTCAAAGATGCGATACCTCTGGTCGAGTGCGCCCCGAGGTTATCAGGAGGCTCTAAATCTGATGCTCTGTAGGCTTCAGAAATGGCCTCACACAGCCAGTGTGATGGGCGCTGGGTGGATAACGGGTAACCTGCAGATGCATCTCTATAATGCACAAACAATTGTTGAGTTTGACGCATTGCAGCTGTGCACGCTATGTAACACGTCAACGCCCACACAGGACAAAGAAGATGGAAAGATGCTTCTTCTTCTGATTTGTGGGGGGGAGGGGAAAAACCCCTCCAACAATATTGCTCTTGATTTAAAAGAGCTCGTGATGTTTTAGGCATAAAAGCTGGATTAGGTCTCAGATCAGCTGAGCTCCTATCAGCCTGAATTTTATGACATGACGGAGCGACAGAGAGGGCAGATAAATCACTCGCCCTTTTAGCGGATGTTAAAGCCAGCAGCAAGGCTGTTTTAAGAGACAAGAATTTAATTGGAACCTGATTCAGTGGCTCAAATGGAGCTTGATCAGGGCCTGCAGGACCAGCGTTAAATCCCACTGTGGAGCAAGTGGGCGTGAAAACATGCCTGCTTCTATGTACACCTTTTAAAAGACGCTTCATCAACGGATGATTAAAGGCTGTTCTGTCCCCAAAAACCTTTGTGACAGGAAGAGATGGCTGCAGCGTACGTTTTAATTGTGCTGAACGCCAAATTTCTGTCCATCAGTTGCTGCAGAAAGGACAGCACGCCGTCTAGTGGACATGAGGTGGCCTCTACACCTTACTCTGTACGCCTTTTAGAAAACGCTTCATCAGGGGAAACTACACACAACTCTGCAGATGAGGGTCCGGACGGTGCAATGAGCTGTTGCTGAGAACTAGGAAGAAACTGTGCGTGAGTATTATGATAAAACTTTGGTAAGTCCGTATTTATTTAAATAAAAACTGTTTAATTAAATATAAGATCATTAAGAAGTCGCGACCGGAAGTGACCCTTTTTAAAAGGTGCAACACTTCCTAGTTCAAACTGGTTCCAGCTCCAGCCGAGTGCTGGAGAGCTCAGTAGTTCTGAGAAGTTCTTGGCAGTTCTAGGAAGAACGCTGAGGAGAACGCTGAGAGAATGCTGTGAGTTGGTTCCGGCAGTTCCAGAGTTCAGAAGGCTGGAATTCAGGATGCTGGAGGAAGAAAAACAAGCTGAACGAGAGAAGATCAGGGAATTATGAAATGTCTGTTCTGGATGATCTCACGACTCCTGAGGTTTAGCTGTTCTTACGGAGACGCTGGAAGAGTTGAAAGGAAAGCTCTACACCAACGCTGAAACTATCATCTGCAAAGGTAAAGAGTGGATCTCAACCAAAGTGTACCGTTGGGTCAAGCTGGTCTAGAAGGAGCGTACTGTTCTGGTATAACAGACAAATTCCCTCCCCATCTCTCTCAACTTAAACTTCATTTTCCATCTTTAAGCTCTTCTATCTGCTAGCAAATTAATCCAGATATTTTAGAAATGTCTGTGCGAAGCTTGAAGCAACGGAAAATCATGGCCGTATGGTTTTCCTGATTGTAAAGCTGATTAATTATGTTGTTATTTTCATGTTTGACAAATTAATGTAAATGTGTGATGTTAAATTTTGATTCTGAAAATAAATGACCACGTTCATTTTGATGGGTCAAAGATAATTGACGTCTCACGTTACATTTTTAATTGTTCAATGCACGATATTATCCAGTCCAGAAAAATGAAAGAATCCGTTTAATTTCTGAAAATAAACGGCGGCCCATACATTTGTTCTACATTCTGGTGGCCTCGTACGCTTCATAAATGGACTGTGTATTCGCGTAACAATTGAATTACATGTTGGCATGAAATGAAAAAAGTACAGAGCTGCTGTATGAAACGCAGCGTGTTGAGCTGAGATGCTCAGAGAAAGCTTGCAGCTAGTGACGTTTTGAAAGCTGAAATTGTGAGTCAATGTGTCTTTTTGAAAGCTGAATTTGTACATCTGTTGTGTGACAAAGTTGATGAGCTGTGAAAAACGTGGATTCTGTTTAAACGGACGGAGGTTCTGCTGCAGACCCGGTTCTGGTCCGGTTCGGTTCTGATAAGTTCGAACGAGTGTTTTAAATAGATGGAGAAACGTTTTAAGGACTGAGCGAAGTCTCAGTGAAGCTTTGAGAGCTTATTCGTTACATTTTTAACAGAAAATGGTACATTTTGACAGTTTAAAAGACGAAAAGTTGACCGGACTTGTTCAGGCTAATGCTACACGCTAGCTGGAAAAACGATCTGTGATTGGTTGAAATCAGCTGCTGTGGAACGCTCTGATTGACTGAGAGACGTGTCTGCGTCACTTCCTCTGAGTCAGCGATATAAGAACCCACCCCCGTTGCTGTTCTGTCATTGGTAGATTCAGTCACGTGACCCAGAAATGAGCCTCGGTGCAACCGAAGCCTTTTCTGTGCTTAAAATCACTAAATGTGCCGTGCCACATGTCCCCAAAACTCAGTTTCATGCAAAGAAGTCGTGCTTGTTGAAACAATGCCACGTTTTAGCTTGAAATACGTTCAGAAATGTTGATTTAACCGAGTTTAGCCGATGCTAATTTTAAGCTAGCGGCTAACGACAGGATGTCAACAGAACATCCACAGGAAGTTGTCATAGGCTCCTGCTGGTAGAAAGCTAACACTGCCCCCTCCTGTAGAAACTTGAAATCACAGTTTCACTTCGTTTTAGGTTATTTTTGGTGAAATTAGACGTGCTTAGTTCTGTCAGACGCATTTTTGAGTTAATAAACATTCTTCAAGCTGAATTATTACTGTTATCTTGCATTTAAAAAGTGATTAAGCTATTTATGCAAGAAAGGCATTTACTAGGACATTTTTCATTCACTGATAAATTCCTCAGACAGAGGTGCAGAATGAAAAATTAGAAACTTTTTAAAAGATGCAGTCCAGATATTCACAGTGTTGATAAAGTTTACTCATTTGCTAAAAGATAATACACGTTTAATTGCTAGATCACTAAATAAGCGTAATAATATCAGAAAAAGGAAACTTTTCTGATTTATGTTTACCACCTAAAACATTACATCTTCTTATTTAATTTTTAAATAGAAGATAATGGCAGGAGAAGAGGAGTATAACAGTTTTCCTGAAGGGGAGACTGATTATTCCTCATCATCAATTTTCTTTTCTCTTTTCACCCAACCTGGGTTGATGAGTAACTGTTAAAATAGCGAATTTCTGGAATAGAACGGCTTAAAAAGCGTTTTTAAACTGATGTTGCTGTGAGACTTTTTAGAAAAATTGCAGGTTTATTAAGTTCAGTGCTTTAGAGTAAAAAACACTGAGAAGCTTGGTAATCTAGTATCTGTTAAAAAATAAGCACATTAAAAGTAACACTGCAGAGAAGCATTTACTTGAATATTCATGAATTGGGGTAAAACCTACGAATAGGTGCCCACATTTGAATAAGTTGACTTATAACAGTACTTTTGTGTAAACCCAGAGCTTAAAAAGTGTGTGAAACTCACTGCTCACTTGAATACAAATATTTACCTGTTGAAATATCTGAAGCTGGCAACTGTTTTGACCAGATAAAGTGCTGAACAGTGAATGACCATGGCTGATGGAACAGAAAAGAATGTTGAGACCAAAATGGAATGGTTAGAGGATGCGTTAGCACTGCTGACAGGATCCTTACATCCATATGGCGAACAGGTGGAGAGCATGAACCCAAAAGAGTTATTGGACAATCTGATGGACGTTGCAGAGAGTGTGACCTCTACAGAAATTACAAAGTCAAGCTATGAAAAGCTGGCTAAAATGGCAATGTTGCTGAAAGAATCATTCTATACAGTGGTTGAGAAAGCTGATGACCTTGCAATAAGGTTAAACAGTGAAAAAGAGGTGGTTCAGGAAATTGAAGAACACTTCCTTCAATTTAAAAGTGAACACGAGATCCTCACAAAAACCCATTTTGAACAGATGTTTCAGTCACAGCAAGATGCACGTGCAGGAATTGATTCACTGAATAGCAAAATAAAGTTACTTAATGCATCACTATCTGAAGCCAGGGATGCTAAAGAGCTGTTGTCCAGAGAATACTTTGCATTAAGACGGGATCACGTCATGACAGTGTCACAAGTGTCCCGCTACAAAGCTGAGATAGATGTGCTTAAAACACAACTGGACAAATGCAGAGTGGAAAAAGAGGCATTACTCCAACATTGTGTGCGTTTACA
>NC_056514.1:11349744-11353861 GCF_014905685.2 Nematolebias whitei
GAAGAATCAACAACAAGTGGGACACAATCGTGAAGTGGAATGAAATTTATTGGATGTGCCAAACTTTTTTAACAAATAAAAAACTGAAAAGTGGGGCGTGCAATATTATTCGGCCCCCTTGCGTTAATACTTTGTAGTGCCGCCTTTGCTGCAATTACAGCTGCAAGTCTCTTGGGGTATGTCTCTATCAGTTTTGTGCATCGAGAGACTGAAATTCTTGCCCACTTTTCCTTGCAAAACAGCTCGAGCTCAGTGAGGTTGGATGGAGAGTGTTTGTGAACAGCAGTCTTCAGCTCTTTCTACAGAATCTCGATAGGATTCAGGTCTGGACTTTGACTTGGCTGTTATGTTCAGAAATCACTGTTTGGTGTTTTGGTTGGACTCTGTGATGTTATGCACTGTAAGTGATTGGTTACTGTGACTTTAAGGGATATCCCTTAAAGGCACAGTGCTTTACGGCTTGGGTCAAAATGTGAGGGTGGGGGGAATTTTGGTTCAGTAAAGTTTGGTGCAACGAAGCGACACGGTGTGGTTCTTCGAGTCATCTACAGACATTACATTTGGCAGACGAGGATGTCCGAACTCACCTTACCACCGCCGCCACCTTTCCTGCCTGTCCCCGGTGACCCAGCTGTCCCCTGGGACAGATGGCTGATGTTGTTTGAGGATTATTTGCTGGCTTTGGGACACACTGAGCTGGCGGAAGCGAGGAAGTGCGCGCTCCTGCGCCATTGTCTCGGGCAGGAGGGTCAACGAATCTTCGCCACGCTCACGTTATTGGATAATAAATTTGCCACAGCCACGGCTGCATTGAGGGCTCATTGCAGCTCCGGACAGAGCCAGCGGATGCACCGCTTCGAGTTCCGCCAGAGGACCCAACAGCCGGGTGAGTCTGTCGCCCACTACGCCTCCGCATTACGTGAGTTGGCTAGACTCTGTGACTTTGGGGTGTTGGAGGATGGACTTATAGTTGATCAGCTAATAAACAAAACATTGTGTAACCAACAGTGGGAGAGACTTTTACTAGAACCAGACTCCATGATGCTGGCGGACGCTCTAGTAATTGGAAAGCAGCTAGAAACGGCCCTGACAGAGGCACGAAAATTTGGCCGCTCTGTGCACGAGCCGATGACGTCATCACCACCGTCTGTCCATCACACAGAGACTGTCGAGGGGGCTGACGGGCCAAGTGGCAATTTGGATGTACAGAGAGTGGACAGGGGGCCCAGGAGGAGTGAGGCCAAGGGCTGTGGTGACTGTGGCTCCACTAACCCACAGCTGAGGAACTCACCAGCCATTTCCATGGCTCCACTGTTTTCAGTAAGATGGACCTACGGAATGGCTACCTGCAGGTTCCTCTAGCACCAGACAGTATGGACCTTACAACATTTGTCACGCACGTGGGGGTTTTCAGATTTAAACGCATGGCGTTTGGTTTTTCATCAGCCCCAAGTTGTTTTCAGAAGATAATGTCACTGGTACTGGCTGGCATCCAAGGCATCTCCATCTACCTAGATGACATGGTGGTGCATGCACCATCTACCACACTGCATGATGCTCGCCTGGAGCAGGTCTTTCAACATTTTAGTCAGCATGGGGTCACACTGAACTCTCAGAAGTGCATATTTGGGGCTGATGAGGTTGAGTTTCTGGGTTTCAGGCTCTCGAAAGAGGGCATCGCCCCGATTCTGTCCCACACCGAGGCCATTCTGTCCCTGCCAGACCCTGCAACTGGTTGCAGAGGTAATCCTAAACCAAGATCTCGCATTAATCGACCTGCCGGAGGTTCCTCGTGAGGCAGGGACCAGGCATACAAATTTGTACTACTACACCACCAGTCTGGATGCATGGGCTATACATGGGGCTAGACCCAAGCAAAAGACCGCTGAGTATCTAGTGACCCCGGAAGCCTGGGAGAGGCAAGGAGTGCTGCAGATTCCTGGAACGGCTGCACAACGGGTGACACTCCCATAAGGCCAGACTCCACCCAGAGGGTTAGATTTTCCGTGCAGATGATCATTGCACCATACAGGGGAGTGTACTCTGTTGGAGCCACAATCCACCCAATCGAGGACAGTAAAAACAATGCAGAAAAGTCTCAACCAAGTAAAACGGACAAAAGACAAAGTGTGCTGAAAGCTTGGGCCAGCAAGACGTTCCCAAGGAGATCGAAGCTCACAGACAAAAAAGTGAACAAGTAAAAAACAGCCAAAGGGGCGCTAGACTCATCAACGGATCTCATCGCAGAAAAAGGTCAGAAAGAAAGTTATTAAAAGACGTTATAAGGTGCCCTAGTCATATCTGGAGAGGCAGAGATAATATAAAATCAGCTGAAATCGTCGAGAAATGTTGGACTTGGGTCGAAACCATGCTGAGGAGCGTCCCGATGTGTTGGCCGGGCGATATAGATTTCCTCCCAAGATTGAAGCAACAACCCCGCACAGACGTGTGGAATTTGTTATTTCAGAGATCCAGAACTGGGCTGTATGAACCAACCCTAATTGTCAGAGGTGAGCTGGTAAAATTAGACAGACCCAGAAGAGATTATTCAATTTTCACAAACAAAACAAAGAATTATTACAATTCGTGTGTAAAAACATTCCGGAAACCAGATCTCACCCGGGCGTCTCCAACTCGTAATATTCCTGGCTTCATACTAATAAGCAACCAGTGGGAGTTACCATATAACCCCAGCCCGATGGGGACACCGTGGATCTTTAACGTTGTTTATTTGCGGGTGTTTGGATGGCAGGTTAAGGTCAAGTAGGGCCCTAATTATGGAGAGCCTCACCAAACGCAATACTGTGAAATCTCTGTGGGAGAAATAATAATCTGGGCGACGAGCCCGACCCTGAGGGCGAAGATCTTTCAAAGGGAGTGCGACCCACATCGAGTAGTGGTTGAAAATACTAAGCTACCCCTGCGAATGCTGTACGACTGAGTTTCAACACCCATCAACCAATGGAACGAATGGCCCGCGAGAATGGCGTACATGGCGATGGTGTCCTACAGGGGACACCCCCTGGTCAGCACAGTAACCTCACAGACGGAATTGGGCGAGCCTTACAGACGGTATGAGGCAAAGTCACGAGCATACTTCAGACAACGGATGCAAGAAGCAATGGACCGATTCCACAGGGGAGAAAGCCCGCTCAACAGCATCTTCAACGGGCTAGAAGGCCCCCAGCTGGAGCCCACTATGTGGGATATCCTCAAATGGAAGTGGGTGTGGAGAGGATTGCGACCAAGCATGCCACACCCATCACCTCTCTGTTTGGAGCTCTATAAGGAACGAGTGACAAGGGGAGAGAACTGAGCTCCGGAGGAAACCGAAGCTAAAACCCCCCATGCTCACGGCCCGTCCAATAGAACGACATCCGCTGCTGCTATGCCTGCTCACGCCTCCACCAGAAAGCTCATAAGGAAGGAAGACATTCTACACTCCAAGCAAATTGATGTCTCTGTAGACAGCGTACTAGTTCAATATGATCGAGTGGGCCCAAAAATACCAGCAATAATAATGTTGAACGATCTAACATGGCTTGACAAGCCACAACAAGACTTTTCCATATGGAAAAACTCCTCCAAAAACTATTTCTACGAGAACACCCATCCTTAGGGGCAGGTGCTGGTTTTCTAACACATATCGCTCCGGTTTACATACCTTTCTTTGGATCGCGTTCACCATAGGTGGGCTTGTGGTCCAGATTACCATTTCTCCTACTGAAATTTCAAAGAATTGGCTCTGATACGGCTCTCGGTAGTTAGGTCCCCACCTGAGTTTGATTCTTAATCCAGCTATTATCAAGTAGACCACATTGAATATCCATGGGGACGTTGATGTGCAAGAGCAGATCGGGGTACTGAAACGGGGGAGCCATGCTAGACTCGGGTGGTATTTCTTTTGAGGTTCATCTAGGCGAGGTTTCCTGGTATACTGGTAAGGGATCGAATGATGACCCCTTACAACCATTGGGTGAGTCCGAGGGCAAGATCAGGATATAGAGTACAGGTGTTGTACAAAGGCCAGCCACTTATAACTCAAGTAGAAACATTAGCAGAAGAGGGCCACTATCAGGATTGAACAACGTCGACCCCCAAAGTAGCAGACCAAGGA
>NC_056514.1:11353871-11358498 GCF_014905685.2 Nematolebias whitei
GTGACAAACAGACACAAACAGACAGAGGGAAACCAGGAATCCCACAGCCACAAAGAAATGCAGTACTATTCACTTATCGGCCAACTCGGCCAGGAAAAAGATTAGAGTGGGAGGCCACTTTCAAGTTAATATGGAACAGATGTGAACCCGAACCCAAAGAATGGTTGGTGATGCAGTGGAAATGGGTGTGGAAAGGTCTGCAACCTGGATTGCCACACCACTCTCCACTATATCTGGAACTCCTTAAAGGATGAGTGACAACAGTCAACAGGCACGCTGAGAGAAGGGCTAGAGCTAGGAGCAAAAAAGACCCCTTTTCAAGATGGTGCCTCTGAAAAACAGAAACCCGAACAGCGATGATTCAAACAGCGAAGACTCAGACAACTCCGATTATGATGATGAAGAGACCCCCGACCGACCTAAGGACCGTCTAAGGATTACGATTTTGGATAAAGCAGCTTGTCTACGTTCCCTGTTGCGGGGACTCGTAGTGTTAATAGGCTTTGTAATGTAGTTGGTCATTTTGTATCAAGCCGGAATTAGACCATGGAGCCTAACGCATGTGAAAGTCTCCCACGGGAGATCCAAATATGCAAACATGACCTGCTGGGACATCACATGAAGAAACATCTTCATGCCATGGAGACAGAATGAGACCATTCAAAATCAAACTTTGACACGGAATCAAGTGAGACGAACGGGCTATCAAGCCTGGAGGAAAAAGCTGACTCTCACACCTGAATGGACAACAGCTGTTGATGCGGAGAACCTGACCAGAGTGGCATGGACCATCACCGACCTATTAATCTTGCCAGATGGAGTTGTAGTTTGATAGCAATTTTGAAAAAACAAGTTAAAAGGACAACAAGATGTAATTGGATTCATCCAGACAAAGAACCACCTGAATGGCAATGTGATCGGGCTTGCCGACCACTGCCAGGGTTGGGCCACCAAGGCTACTGGGATAGAGAAGTAATTTATCCTGCTCCACCAAAAGACGAAAGCTGTCAGGCGATTCTCCCGTGTTGGGAGTTCTGGGGCAACATCCATTTAGATTGTGACAAAATACCCCCCGCTTATCCGAAGGAACCACACTGGAGTATGTCAGAACCAAACTAGAGTCAAAACCATTCACACAGTGAGGCACAAGAAGGTACTCAAACCCAATGCTACTGACGTAAAGCCTCACACACGACCTAGCGGAACACCCCTGCTGAGTTTGAAACACCCCCACCACTAAATATGATTAAATTGGTAGGGTTAGAACTCGATAACGAAGAGAAGTCAAGTATAGTGTACTCAAGTACCGCGGAACATTGTAAGGAATACAGATTAAAAAAGTTCCCAATCTGCTATTGGAACCTGTACGGTGAGTGTAAATCTCAAAATTATTTACCAATAATCGCAGTAATGAATCAAAAATATTATTATTGGAGTTGGGCAGCTATATTTCAGCCTGTTAACGCCTGGCACGAAGATTGGTTAAATATGACACTTCCATGGGTATGGGTGGACCCTGGGGTGCTCCACTTCGAAGGTGACTTTGTGGAGGGGTATACTAGGACTTACACAGCCCTGATGGGACCATATTACTCGGACATGTATGTTCAGAGGCTGCCCAAACCAAACGAGCTACTTAAGCCCCTTATCCACAGGTCCGGTTCTTGTAGAACCCTATTGGGCCTTATTTAGGCCGGTTCCGGTGGGACCGGTTTGTTTCTGTCTCCACAGTGCCCATAGTTCCCCTTTAGTGGGCGTACAGTTAACCTTTAGTGGGCAGATCATTAATATCAATGCGCCTTACCAGCTGGTGGTGCTAGTGCTACATTAAGCTCTTTACTAACCACCACTAACATGTATTAGAAGAAGAAGAGCTGGAAAAACACACACAACCAAAATGGATGATCTTGTTTCTGGTTTGAACATTCTGCTTTGCCTGTGGCTTTTTCTCCTTTTTTATGTGCATATATATAAATGTGTATAAATGTAGATGAAGAGATGCTCAGATATATTCATCAATTAACACGGATTCCTCATTTTTCTGGACTGAATAAAACGTGCATTGAATTTAATGAAATGCAAACGTGAGACGTCATTTATCTTTGACCCATCAAAATGAATGCGGTCATTTATTTACAGAATCAAAGTTTAACATCAAACATTTACAGTAATTTGGCAAATTATGAAAATAACAACAAAAGCAATCAATCAGGAAAAATCATACGGCCATGATTTTTCCGTTGCTTCACCACAGACATTTATGAAAACTGTACAATTATGATCTTAATCCACACGGCGGTGGATGAGCACTTTACACAGACATTTCTAAATATCTGGAAGAATATCTACTTGAGAGAGGAGTTTAAAGATGGGAAGGAAGTTAAAGGGAGTAAAGGATGGTGTTTGAGGGAGAGTGTTGAACAGAACGGCACTCTCCGGGCTTTCTTCAGCTTCTTCCTTACAGTACACTTAGGTGGTGAAATCGACTCTTTTACCTGGAGATGTCTCAGGCGAGATTCCGTTTAACGCACCCTTTAAGCGTCTCAGTAGGATGCTGTGAATCGTCCGACAGTAGTGGCGAGGCTCTGTCCGACACAAGCTCACCTCAGTGGAAATTGTTATAATCCCATGAACTCGGAAGAGCTCTGTGGTCATGTCAGGGTCTTCCCGGCTCCCACAGCAACTGCACAGCACTAGGACATATCAGAACTGTCCGCGCCGCCGAACTTCTCCAACCAACAGAACTCCACAGAACTCCACAGAACTGTGTAGACCAGGAAGTACCGACATTTTAAAGAGCTCTTTTCCCGGTTCATTCGGGAGTCTTTCCATTGGTCAGTACCGACCAGACGGGGTGTGTTTTGTGACGTAAGAGGTTAGAAAACAGCAAGAATTGTTATGGAACAGATCAGAAATGTTCTCAGAGACATAGAGAGTTTTGTTTTGTCGAGTTTTAGAAACAGGTGCCAAAACCCCCCTGTTGACGTCTGAGAGGATGTAAAAACAAGGCAGTTGTTCCAACACATGTCTGCTTCGATTCCTGACCCTGGAAAACGCACACTTGCTCATTCAAAGACAGAAATCAGAAAATGCATAATTACTCTGTAACAGCTTTAACATGAATTCTAACTCTGCATAAGCATTAAAAATCATTACACTGTTTCACAGTTAATAAAATTGATTAGTTCACTGCAACATCTATAATGGTTTGAACTAAGACACTTTAATTATCAACGTTTGTAAAATAGTAATGATAATAAAAAGAGAGTGTTCTTCCACTTGATTGTCAAGAAAGAGAGTCTCAGGATGGGTCAAACTGTATTTCTGGATGCAGATCAATGAAATGACAGTTTCTGTCCCACAAGGTTCTTAAGGTCAATGGTTTTGACCTTAGGTTAGTCTTGACATCAGGTTAGGTTCACTACAGTCCCCCCTTTGGAAATCATCACCTGTCCATGGGGATGAATTCCAACCGTGAACTTACACCTTCAAGTGTCCTTAAACTTGATGTAATCCAGCAAGGAAGACCAAAGTCAAAAGTAATCCAGCAAGGAAAACAAAAGTCAGAAGTAATCCCACAATGTTCTTGGTAATTCCATTGTGTTGATGATAATTCCATAATGTTGTTGGTAATTCCATTGTAGCAATGCTTTAACCCCTTGGAAACATAGTCTGTAATCCACTGGAAAAAGTCATATAATCCACAACGGTAAATCCACAACGATTGGAAGTGTTGATTAATCAGCATACAGAGGGGTACCCTTGGATTGAACTGAAGATGCGGCCACTGGATGAAGAGTGAAGACCAACGTCAGGATTGCAGGTCGCCTCCAGCGAAGGTCGTCTCTGGGCGACGTCCAGCCTGTGCCATTCTGGTTCAATGTGTCATGCAATTATGTGGTTTAAGGTGGGCTTATGAAGGGGATTTTACATAAGGCCTTAAACTATATGCACCTGGTGTGTAAGCTATTATGGTTGGGAACAGCTACAACTACCAGTTAAGGGGTGGAACATGCTGAAAAGGGTAACTACAGGGGTTTATGCCTATAGAAAAGGGTTCCAAACTATTTTTCCATTTCTAACTTGGTTTAAGTTAGCTTTACATGGTAAAATATAGTTTGGTTCAAATGTCTGTTGTCTTTTAGACGAACGACTTGAAATTGGGTGTTTGGTTTCCCCATAAATGTTTTGGAAGTCTATGGCGAGACTTATCAAAAAGAATTAGCTATCCCCCCGAATAGAATTGTTCGAGTAGGTTCGGCTTAAGCGTTGTGAGACCAATGTAGATTATGGTACTTAAAGTAGCAATAATATACATTGACTCCGCAAAGATTGCAATTTAACGAATGAACTGCATGTTGGCATGGTTAAAGGCCTCTTAGTCTCTAACTTAACTACACAACAAAATTCATTCTTGCCTGGGGTGTTCAAAACAATACCAAAACCAATTAAACGATGTCTCAACATCGACAAAACAGTGACTAAGCAACCAGTTAAACAACGTTTCAACATTGACAAAAGCAGTGATTAAGCAACTAGAAAACGACGTTTCGGTGCGCCACTCACTCTGAATGTCAGATTTGCTCACGTTATCGCGTCTGGTAGCATTATCCTAACTGGCGTCACC
>NC_056514.1:11358598-11365977 GCF_014905685.2 Nematolebias whitei
TGGCAAGATAGAAGAGTTTTAAAGATGGGAAATTGAGGGAGTTTAAAGAGCGAGAAGATGGATGAGGGGTTGTTATGTGTCGGTATAAGAACGGCACTCTCCATCCGAACCCAGTTTCGCCCCGGTACGCTTCGGTAGGAAATCGACTCGTTACCTCTCTGAAGATGAATCAGCTGGTACGGAGTTCCATTTAACGCTACCATTTCCAGCGTCTCCGTAGGATGGTTGGGAATCGTCCGGAGTCGTGACGGTACTTAGTGCAGCACACGTTCACCTCTCGGTTGGGCTCACATGAGTTGTGAGTCCGTCAGAGTTCCACTCAGATGTGGAAGATTGCATAATTCCCACAAGACTCGGAAGAACTGCGGATCATGTCTGAATCTCCTGTTCTCTCCAGCACTTCTTCTGTTTGGTTCTACTCTCCGAACTGAACTGCTCTCCCACCGCACTGGTTTGAACTAGGAAGTGCCGACATTTAAAGAGTTCTGTTTCCGGTTCATTTGGGAAGTCCTGATTGGCCGAAATAGCTAATCAGGGGTGTGTTTTTGTGACGTAAGAGGTCACTAGAAGTCAGAAAAACAGAAAATGTTTTGGAACAGACTGAAAATGTTTTTGAGACTGACAAGAGAAATGTTTAGGCGAGTTGGGGGAAAACAGGTGCCAGCTTCTCTATTTATGTCTGAGAGGATTTAAAAACATGACAGTTCGTTCCAACAAACTTGTTTGCGTTTGTCTCCAACCTTGGACCAACTTACACTTGCTCATTTTAGACAGAAAATCAGAAAATGCATAATTACTCTGTAACACTTTCTAACTTGATTTCTACTTTGAATGAGGATTAAAAATGCATTAATACTGTTTCACAGTTGATTTAAAATGAGTAGTTCACTTCAACATTTAAAAATGGTTTGAACTAAACACACTTTGATTATCAAAACATTTGTAAAATAGTAATGATAATATAAAGAGAGTGTTCTTTCAATTGATCAGTGCAGGACACTTAGAAAGTCTCTGGATGAACTTAATCTTGTGTTTCTGGACTCAAATCAATGAAATAACAGTTCTTGTCCCAGAAAGGCCCTCAAGGTCAGGATTTGACCTGAGGCTTAGTTCACTACAGGAGCGACATTTTCAACAATCACTCACACCCCACAGGACTGTGAACTGTTACCGAGGTCGGTGGAGGTGGTTGGATTTTCTGGGGCTAAACAAAGACTGCCGGTGACGCGTCCACTTGTCACAAAAGTGGGCACACAGACTCTGTTACATCCCTTTGTGGTAGCTGAAAATGCACCAGCAAACCTTTTAGGGAGAGATCATCTCATCAGACTGGGAGCCTCAATTTTGTGCTCTTCCGATGGACGTGTGATGAGGCTGCCAGATGGCACCTCCCTGGAGTGTGGCCTGGTCACCACTTCCCACTCGCAGTGTGTGATCCAACCCGTCTATGAGGAATATGTTGACATCTACTGGGGACTGCTTGAACCTGAGGTCATGGGTGGAGGGGGTATCTATTCTGCCTACCTGGCGTGGAAGCCGTGGCTCCTGACTTTGCATCCGTACTCCGCTCCTCCAGACCCCTCACATGTCACTCTCTTTTATGACCGAGGAGGAGATGAGGTGTTTCAAGACCACTTTGCAGAACAGCTGGCAGGGAAAATCTGGCCTATTGCTACTGGGAATATTTTTGTGGGTCGAGAGGGGGTGGCAGCAATTGTTAACTTAACTCCAGAAGAGGAAGGGTGGTACAGGATGAGCACCGAAGCAGCACCTCATATTTCACTAGCATTGAATCCAAAGTTTCAGGCGAAAGACTTAGGGCCTATAGTAAAGAGGGCCTCAGAGGCCTCAGATTGGGTACAAACACCTTTAACATAAGTCTGATATTCCCCCAGCTGTGAGTGTTATTCAATCGACTCTGTGGCACATGATGTGGCTTTGATGCAACATGATGTGCTCCCCAGAGAGCACGGTCGTGAATTGACGGACCACCTGCTGGCAGGTCCCTTAATTGACAGTATGCCAGGGTCGTTGTGGTCAGAGGAGCCCACCGATGTGGGACTGATACACTGCCCTCCCATAACGTTCCAGGTGCATCACACATACCCGATTTGGATCACACAGTATCCACACAAACCGGCTGCAGAGGCAGGCATCGCAGAAACAATCCAGGGTTTAAAAGAAAGTGGCGTCCTTGAGCCCTCCTATGCTGAGTGGAACACACCAATTCTACCAGTACAAAAACCAAGTACAGATAAATTCTGTATGGCACACAATCTGAGGGCTATCAATAAATTATTGATCACTCAGACCGTGCCTTTTCCCAACCCACACATGGCATTGAATAATCTGACCCCAAAACATGAATGGTTCAGCTGTCTGGACCTTGCAAACGCGTTTTTCTGTCTTCCTTTAGCTGAAGAATGCAGGGACATTTTTTCATTCACCTTTTGTGGTAAGCAGTTGCGAAACACCAGACTACCTCAGGGGTTTGCGCTGTCGCCAGGGATCTTCAATCAAGTGTTAAAACAAGTTTTGCGTGAGGTAATGCTCCCACCAGACACGGTGCTTGTACAGTATGTAGACGATCTGCTCATCGCTAGTCCCACTGTACAAGACTCAGTAGAAGCGACTCAAAAGGTTTTAGAACACCTACATGCGGCAGGTTTTAAGGTCAGTAAAAACAAACTACAGGTGACGAGGCGTCAAGTGTCTTTTTTGGGGAGAATGATCTCGCAGAAAGGTGCGGGACTCTCTTCTTCTCACCGCAACACAATTTTACATCATCCAAAACCGCAGACAGTTAAAGAAATGCTCTCATTCCTCGGACTGACGGGGTACAGCAGAAATTACATTCCAAATTATGCAGGCCAAACCCAGATTTTACACGCTTTCGTTAAAGAACAGGGCATGAGACACTCCACTGCCGGACTGGTTTGGAATGAGGAAGCTGAGAGGATTTTCATTGATGTGAAACAACAGATGAGTAGGGCTACAGAGTTGGCTCTGCCGGACTATGGTCGACCCTTCCATTTGGATGTTTCTGAAACAGAAGGGGTGATTAACGGTGTCCTGTTTCAGAAACATGAAGGGGGAAGGAAAGTTTTGATGTATGTCAGCTGTTTATTGGACAACATAGAGAGGAGACATCCCCCGTGCACGCAACACGCAGCAGGTGTAGCGAAGCTGGTTCAGAAGACGGCTCACTTGGTGATGGGACATACACTGCATGTTTTGACATCTCATAGTGTGGTTGCCTTTGTGAATTCACATAACTTCACCATGTCACCATTAAGACAACAGAGAATAAACAAGGTCCTGGAAGCACCTAACTTGGTATTCACACATGAGGGGATCAACATGGCAGACAGGATAGGTGGGGGTGAACCACACATCTGTGAAAGAAGAGTGGAAGTTGATGACAGAGTCAGGCCAGACTTAAAAGCTGCACCTCTTGGAGAGGGACAGGTGATGTCTTGTGATGGGAGTTGTTTCAGGGCACAGGATGGACAGCTCAGTGCAGGTTTTGCGGTGGTGCTTCAGACAGACCAGGGCTATCACACTGTAGTTAGCGAGAAATTACAGGGTTCTCAGTCGGCGCAGAGAGCGGAAGTGAGAGCCTTAATTTCAGCACTAAAGTGGGCGGAAAGCAAGAAAGTGACTATCTTCACAGACTCAGCTTATGCCTTCGGGGCAGCGCATGTTGAACTTGCACAGTGGAGGAGAGGAGGTTTTCGGACAGCTAACGAGAAACCTATTAAACATGAGGCAGACATGAGAGAATTAGAAACAGCCTTGATGTTACCAGCAGAAGTTGCCATTGTGAAATGTCGAGGACATGATTCGGATTCATTAAACACAGCAAAAGGAAACTGTCAGGCTGATTTGGAGGCGAAGAAGGCCTCAGGATTTATCAGCTGGAGTCAGATGGTTATGATAACACCAGAAGAAGAAGAGGTGATCAGATGGGATGAAGAAACCATCGCCTGCTGCCAACAAGGTGCGGCTCCAGAAGAAAAGGCAGTGTGGAGTGAACGAGGAGCTGAAAAAAGACCAGATGGATTGTGGATAAACCCTGAGGATGGAAGATGAGTGCTCCCGCTGAGTCTGAAGAGGAGAATTTTCGAGGATGCCCACGGGTTGGCTCATGTAGGGGTACATCAGATGAAGAGGAATGTCCTCAACTGGTGGCACCCATATATGAACTCTTTAATCAGAGCGTTTGTCAAAGAATGCACGTTATGCAATTTGTATAACTCCAAGCCAGCTTTTAAACCGCGTGAACAAGAAACGTTTCCTAGGGACAGGACACCGGGTTGTGAGGTAATAATTGACTACACTGATATGATTCAACCAGTACGTGGTTTCAGATACCTACTGGTTTGCGTCGACGCGTTCACCGGATGGCCAGAAGCCTGGCCCGCTAAAAAGGAGGATAGTCAAACTGTAATCAAGTGTTTAATAAATCATTACATCCCCAGACATGGGTTCCCTACTATAATTAGGTCCGATAATGGGACTCATTTCAAGAATGCAGATCTGCAGAACGTTGAAAAGGCCTTGGGTTTGAAGCATGCTTTTGGAACAGTTTACCACCCCCAATGGCAAGGGAAGGTGGAACGATTGAATGGAAACCTGAAACAAAAATGATCAAAAATCTGTGCACAGACAAATTCCAATTGGCTAGATGCGTTACCGATTGCCCTTATGGCGGTGAGGGCGTCTGTTAACAGGGGTACAGGTTTCACCCCTTATGAACTGACCACAGGAAGGTTGTTCCCAGGGCCCCAGCAAAATATTGAGTGGCCCACAGAACAGGTATCTAAAATGACACACAAAATGTACTTTGATACACTAAGAGGTATGTTATCTAGTTTCCATCTACAGATTCCTGAATCCAGTACTCCGGACGGAGTGAGCCCCACGTGTCCACTCTCAGATTGGGTACTGCTGAGAGTCACTAAACGAAAGTGGGCGGAGCCACGGTGGACGGGCCCATATGAAGTGACGGAACGCACATCATATGCAGTACGCTTGAGAGGTAAAGGATCCACGTGGTTTCATCTCAGCCAGTGTGGACCTGCTGTCGAACCGCAACGATTGCTGCAGCAGGTCCGGGCAGATCTGCAACATCAGTAGAGGCGGAGTCGAACACCTGACGTCTGGAGTGAGTGTCCTGCACAAGGTGGAAGTTGAGCTGGGTAATCATCTCTTGTCAAGAGGTGTGGAGCGGGCGTGTAAAGAGTGGAAGACGCGTCGTTTTTTAAACCCATTGAGATTTTTGTGAAATAAAAGGCAACAGAAACGTTGGGAATGAAGTCCCCCTGTTTGGCCTAATAAGCAGCAAGTTTTCCTTAACCCATTGATGTTCTTGTGAAATAAAAGGCAGCAGAAACGTTGGGAATGAAGTCCCCCTGTTTGGCCTGATAAGCAGCAAGAGGAGTCGAGCAGCTGTGTTCTTGGAGGCCTCAGGAGCAGTGGCCGGAGTTACGGAGGGAGTTACCACGGACGAGGAGATCTACTGTGGTTTCAACAAGAGGAGCTGCATCGAGACATCCATCTAAATTCTGTGAAAAGCACGACTGTGATTTTCAAAGGGTGGTGGATGATTGTGTTGGGTGTACGTGTTTCTTGTCCACAGGTAGATTATAACTGTTAATACATCCACTTACAATCTTCAAGTATTTTATCACTTTAATATAGTTGAGATAGAGTTACTTTTATAGGGTTAGACTTTTTAACTTTTTACTGTGCATGCATGTTGGAGTATTTTTGCTTTGCAAGTTTACAGTGATCGATTCCTGGGTCCAGTTGAACTATAAAAAAATATATATATATTTCTTGTATACAATCATAGTGTGTACTGTGTGTGACAAGTGGCTGGACTTTCTCCACTTGCTCTGTGATATTATTATTCTTTCAGATTATGTTGGGTTGACATTTTGATGCATGTACTGTTGAATTCCAGGTTTACACATCATAATCAATTTTCATTTTCAGTGTGGTGGTGTACCAATCATGGTTCTCATATCAAATAAGCTGTTGACTGCGGGGGGGGGGGAGTAATAGGGGTGATGATGGTTTCTCTTGTTTTGGTGTTGGAGTTTTTCTGTGTTATTCCAAGTCTCAGTCGATGTCGTCCCATACCTGTGAAGAACAAGAGAGAGATCCCTAGGATGGGGGCGTGGTCCCCGGTTCCAGATATTGATCAGTTACCGTTGAATTTGTCCCATGCTTTTCAGATGAATAGTTGGTATCGTTATGCTCAGTTTTTAGCCAGGGGGCGTCATGATTCTGAATGTTATGTCTGCACCAAACTTCCGGTCACAGCTTCACACTTGCCCCTACGTGTTAAACCCCTGGATCGGGGGCGATCGTTTTGTCTTCTGCAATACAGTTCCAGTGGATATAGTAGGGAGCCACACTGGTGTAAGGCCAAGCGGTACGATCTGACGCATGCAGCACAGGTGGTGTTGTTAAGTCAGTATGTGGAGTGTGTGAAATTATTGGTAAGGATGCGTGTTGTACTTACATCCCTGATGAGAGTAGTGCCGACCCCCTGGCCAGGGTGACAGAGGCCCTGTCGCAGCTGAGAGGGCTCCGGGATGCTAAGGCAGAAGATCCTCCTGCAGGGTTATTGGAGTTTTTGTCATAGTTCACGAGTGGTTTTTGGTGTCAGGTGCTGTTCAAACTTTTGGCCCCTCCTCTGGCTATTATTGTTCTTTTTTGTGTCTTGTTGGGGTGTGTTGCACCGTGTGCTAAGGTGGCAGTCTCGCAGATGATTAACTCTGATGGAGTGGTGGGGACAGGTACGGTGTGTCCTGTGATTCAGGCCAGTGTTGACTCCTCGCCGTCAGGACAGGATCACCTGCAGTTGGCAGAGACGAAATATCTGTAGCCTTCGATGTTTAGTTGGTCTATCATTTATGATAGACCAAGAGTTGGAATGTTGGATTTCATGTTTTATCTTTTATTATTTTTTGTCAAGCTTGAAATGTCATGTTATACAATGTGTACACGTGTCGTTTTTTAAAGGGTTTCACTACACTTATAGCCCTAAAATCATTTAAATGTTAATCAATTACTTTGCATGAGTATCTACTTTATATATAATCTTACACTAGCTAGAGACAATCTTATAAATTTACATTTTGATATAATTACAAGCTAATCACAACAAGCCAGAGAACAGGTAAGATACTGACTACACAGGAGAGAGGAGTCTTCTTTCTGTTAACTGAGTAAACATTTGTATGATAGAGTACAGGTAGAATACCTAAAACCGTCAGGTCCTTATGTTAATAACAATTAACATTTAATAGTTTTAATCAATGTTTGACACAGGTTTCAGTTTAGATGAGATGACACAGGTTTAATCT
>NC_056514.1:11366077-11373098 GCF_014905685.2 Nematolebias whitei
TTCTGGACTCAAATCAATGAAATGACAGTTCTTGTCCCAGGAAGGCCTTCAGGGCCAGGTTTGACCTGAGGCTTAGTTCACTACACAGGGATGCTTATGTAGGCTTTATATATATATATATATAGATATAGATATAGATATAGATATATATATAGATATAGATATGTATATGAATGTATATTCATGTGTATGTATGTATGTATATAGGCGTAGGTATGGGTATATATATTTATGGAAACTTACTGCAAAGCCATGAATATTTTAAGTTCTTTATACATATGTATTTTGTTACTGTGTTTTGTCATGTTCTTTGCAGGTGAACAGACAGTGGCCGGGTGTTTTGCCGTATGCTCTCTTTGTGTATATTTCTTATATTTTGGAGTCTTACTTTGTCTTTTCTTTCTTTCTATCCTATTAAAAATAAAATAAAATAAAAAAACCTACACTAGATAATCACTAGAATAAATATTTCATAATAATGGTGTGGAGAGGATGGCTGTAAGGAGAGAGGGGAGGCCATCTAAAAAAGAAAAAAAAAACGCTTCATCAGCGGATGATTAAAGGCTGTTCTGTCTCTGAAAAATTTGTGACAAGAAGAGATAGCTGCAGCATACGTTTAATCGTGCTGAACGCCAAATTTCTGTCCCTCAGCTGCTGCAAAAAGGACAGCATGCCGCCTAGCGGACATGAGGAGGCCTCTACACCTTTCTCTGTACACCTTTTACAAAACACTTCATCAGCGGATGGTTAAAGGCTGTTCTGTCTCCGCAAAACCTTCGTGACTGGAAGAGATGGCTGCAGCATACGTTTTAATTGAGTTGAACGCCAAATTTCTGTCCATCAGCTGCTACAGAAAAGACAGCACGCTGCCTAGTGGACATGAGGTGGCCTCTACATCTTGTGGGAGATCCATCCTCTCTAAGCTTACCCGCTCAGCGGCCAGACCCACAGGTGCTGGCCTAATTCTGGGTAACTCGTGATTGCTCCTCCCGCCTGGAGGAGAGCATCCTCCCTCCACGGCAATTTCCACGGTCGTCCCGATAACAGGCGTCATAGAACCGGAACCATGGTGCGTTCACGTACTCGGGAGCCACCTGGAGAGTGACGCCCATAGTTGAAACTGAGTATTTCTTCATGCCGCAAACAGGTCCACTGCCACTTTGCCAAATTTCTGCCACATCTGGGCTATCAGAGTGAGGTGGAGGGTCCACTCCTCGTGACATGGACCGCCCCTGGACATCACATCTGCCTCTTGTACAGAACACCGGGGATGTACACTGCTCTGATAGAGAGCAGATTTTGGTGTGTCTAACACAGTATTTTCCTCGCAATGTGTAACATTTGGGCTGAGCGTGCACACCCCTGCCAGTTTATGTAAGCAGCAGTAACCTTGTCTGTGTGAATCAAAATGTGTTGATTCTGTAGCACAGGAGCAAAGTGTTGAATCAGATTCATAACCGTGCAACATTCCAGAACATTTACATGAGCTGTTGTGAGAAAGGCCACAGTGCCCCTACAGCTCAAGATAGGCATGTCATCCCCCAACCTGACACCGGTGCGTCTGTGAAGACTGACATGTGTGACATAGGTCTGCTGACTGGGCTCCCTCCGATAGAACCAGGGGGGTTCCCAGTCTCGGAGGTCTGCTCTCATGGAGGAATGAACAGTGATCGTCCGTCTATTTTTTTGCCTCACCAGATCCATGCGCTGACGAGCAAACCATCTCTGGAGGCGTCTCATGTGTAGTAAGCCCAGCGGGCCACTGTGTGAGCTGACGACATCATTCTTAACAGCTTTATGATGGAAAATATCTGTTATAACTCTGCCCGGTCTTACGTGGCGGAGCTGGACTCTTAGAGAGTCGATTCTCATCTGTGATAAACGAATAAATGAGTTTAGCCCCACTCCCAGATAACAATCGTCTAGGCCGGGAGAATCGAAGTTTTCCAATTTTATGGCGAATCCCAGAATTGGCAGGTGTGACGTTAACACCTGAGCCTGTGCCGACATGTGAAGCGGTCTGCCCACGATCACCTTGTTGAAAAACTGACAGGTCCACATCGGTCTCGTTCCTCTGGTCCGTTTGGAACCAGGAAGTAACGTGAGTAACAACCTGTGTTTTCCTCTCCATTGGGAACCCCTGGACTTCTGCCTTTAGGGATGAGACCTGATCTGGATGACAGGACCGTCTCTAAAAACTCCTCCGAACGAAGGGGGTCGGGCTGCAAGTTGCAACATGTAACCCCTGTTATCAGCTTGGCCATCCATGTCTGGCGAGCAAGCCCGCAGCCACTCCGCGTAATGTCCGTGGAATGGGCGCGCGTTTAGGTGGTGCGTCGTGTTTTTACGGATGTCAGTCAATCCACCGCCTCAACCACCGTCATGAGTTGTGGGAGTGTGTTCCGCGTGACCCAAAGGCGAGGCTTCCTCGAAGGGGTTCTGGGCGCGTCTGGGCGTGTCTGTGTGCTGCGCTCGGGCTGCGGGTCCACATACATGTCTATGTGGACCGGCGTGTGTTGAGGAGAGACATGTGAAAACTGTTGACGCTGCGGGAGCACACGTTGATACCACTGCGGTGAGACGCCTGTCACTTCTGCCGAGAGTGAGATACATTACTGGGCTCATACAGCGGTCTCACGTTCATGTTGACGTGAGCGGGCGAGCGCTGAGAAGCTGTGTGCGCACCTTCATCAACGCAGCGAGCGCCGTATGGGTGAAGGCTGCTCGTGTCGCGGGAGCGCGCATTGACACCGCTTCGGTGAGGGGTGTGCAGCTTGGGCTAAAAAACGAGTAATTCCACTGAAACTTATTGTGAGGGCCACATTTGCTTACGACTGTTGTGTCATGCGGGCGTCTCACCTTGTTTTGGAGCGACGGTGATCGAAAAAACCTTTTAAAGGTCACCGGCTCATTCGTATGGTGGATGTGTGACCGAGCCGCTGTCAGGTCTTCCAAGCTGACAGACTGGATAAAATAGACACTTTCATCCTAAAATTATGTTTTATTCCAAACACTCATGTCATCTTCACACACGTCCCCGCAAACCATCATTTGAGTCATCTCCCCTTGAGCTCTGCGGTTTGCTGTCCTAGGGCGCCACCTGTTGGTGATCTCTGGGAAAAGCTGAACTTCCGGATGCCGGGGATGTCTGACGGGCGGGGCTGGTGTAGCAGAGCGGGGAGGTGTTGTACAGCCATGGAGCGTCTTGAAAACGATCCCTCGTTGATGAGGGCCCTCCAACAAAAAAGCTTTCTGCAGCTCCTCCGAGAGGAAGGTAGAGTGACGGACCAGGTGGACCTCTGGGAAACCTCGTTCTCCAGCTGCGATGCAAGACCGGCAGACAACAAAGAGGTACACCAGTTGAGGATGACGTCAGCTGCCCTGCAGAGGGAGCATTACGTCTCCTCCCGTCTATGAACGTTGTACGCCAACAACGTAACGTGCTGTTCGCTGTGGCCACCTGGAACGCACGCTGGTGAGCTCGGTTGGAGAGCGACATCACCGTCTGGTTATGCTTACCCGGAGGCGCTGGACACTGGTCCAACCTGGACATCTTTGCTCCGAAAAAGCTTCCTTCAGGCTCGGCTCCAGTGGGGCACTGAGGGAATTTCTGCTTGGTGAAACCCCTCCACTCTGGTAATGGGCGCGGATGTGGGAACCGGTGCCCTATTCTACCAGGAACCGGCTGCGGCCTCGTCCCAGTAGGACGTCACTGCTGGGAAAAACGAGGCCAGATGGGATCAGGACAGCGAGTCAGAGTGGAGCCCAGAAACAATCCTGCTAGATCATCCGATCTGGGTGGGGAAGGAGAGGGACGGAAAAAAGTCCCTTCATGTCAGCCGCCTCCTAGATTATGCTGGGCAGCTCCAGAGGAGGGCACCGGCGGCTGGAAGCGGTGTGGTCGCCGATGCGAAACAAGGTGTGGGGGGGGAGCATTCGCTCAGCCCCCCCTCTACTGACACTACGCTCTCCAGGAGGGAATGAGCAGCGGGGGGGCTGCTGCTGACGTCGTCTGTCCCGGAGGAAACATCCGATTCGTTCCGAGAGTCGGCGATAAGAGGAAAATTACAAGATGGCGTCATTCAGC
This sequence comes from Nematolebias whitei, assembly GCF_014905685.2. Taxonomy (NCBI): domain Eukaryota; kingdom Metazoa; phylum Chordata; class Actinopteri; order Cyprinodontiformes; family Rivulidae; genus Nematolebias; species Nematolebias whitei. Next base: position 11,370,165 of record NC_056514.1, read on the forward strand.
GTGTAGCGACCTGCCACTGAGAAATACTCCTCGACGCTTACCTTGAAACAAGACTGCTCGTCTGCTTCTCCTCGGGGAGGAGAACTCACCGGGACGACAGGAGGTTGACGTGGCGGGCCACAGGCACTCTTAACAAAGGTTGGTCAAGCTAGACAACTTTCCTTCTTCGTTCTTCTGACTGTGCTATAAGCTTGCTGAAGAAAAATGAGAGCCGATTACCCGCTCTTAACGTAATTTATACGGACCGGGTGGGGCCCACACAGCAGGTGGGCATGGACTAAATTTTTCAGTGTAATGCTTCGCATGATGGGATAAAACCCATTAAGTGACAGCCTTAAAGGGCGAAGCCTATACAAAATAGAACAAACAAACAATAAAAAAACTTAAATTTGTATGAATCATTTGTGAATGTCTATTGTTGTCGTTGTTATCACTGTCTTATTATCTTGTGCTGCCTGCTCTGGCCCAATCTCTTCACGGACGATGTGTGTGACAGTGGACATGTTTGGAGGTTGTTGTGTTGAAGCTCCATGAATCAGCCTTTCTGCAGCTCTTAGCACCTTCACTGAGCCTTGAGGGAATCACTGAGCTGCTGTTGTTCTTCAGAGTTAGAAGGTGGTAGCTCTCGTCAAATGATGATCTACAGCATCATCTTGTTCATGCCAGGCTTTTCATCCGGTGACCACAGCCACCTGTAAACATCAGGGGGACCAGTAGCTGTTTAACACATCTGGAAGGAAACCAGTGAGATTTTAATATGACCATGACCATTATATGATGTTATGTGGGGGAGTGGTGGCGCAGAGGTTACAAGATGGGCCTGTGATTGGAAAGTCACAGGTTCAACTTCCGGTACCGTCAACATCAAAATGTGGGTGGAAAAGGTGAAACACACACACCTGCCTGGGGGGGGGGGGGGGGTACTACACCCTGCGGCAAAAAAAGCATGTTTTCTAGGGTCACATGCACCCTCCCCAGCATTGCCCCGGGCTCCCCCAGGGGGGCGCACCCCAATATTTGAGAAGGACTGATTTGCATGTAGGGGCAGGACTTAAAAACTGAGTCCAAGCAGCTCATCAGGGGACATTTGTTTTATGGGGCTTCAGGTTTTTGGTCATCTGTCATTAAAACACATCTTAGTGCAAGAGACAGGACCAGAAGGTGAAAGTTGAAGCCACAAAGGAAAAGCTCCTGTTGGTGGCAGCTGCAGTACAGTTCTTAAGTCCAGCCCCACTACACGCAACATTTTTCAGTCAATACACGTCAGACTTGATTTATCTGTTGATTTTTGTTGGCTTACATAATCCTTGCTGCTGCATTCAAATATCCATTTTTAAAATGTGTTTAATTTGAATTATTTTTTGAGGCTTGTAGAAAAGTGTCATGTTACAGTGACTGACCGTTTGTTTTGAATGGAAGGTACAGCCTTATGTCCCTCAGACTTAAAAAGAAGGAAAAAAAAGGCAGTTCCCAAAACTATGAACATTTTGTTTTCAGTTGTGGACAGAAGAATTTAATGGAGCAGCTTCCACTGTTTTTATTCATTTTGACTCACCCGTAGACATCCAAGTCTCTGTCATGCAGAGAAAGTCCAAATCATGCTCTTGAAAGTAGTCCCTGAGGATAAAAGTTTTGTTGGTAACAGATCTTGCATTGACCAAACACATCCGGATACTGTCCAAAGTGGACCCAGCAGTGGTGGAGAGAGCGCGCGCCAGTGGCCGTAGATTTTCAATAACAGCACCTCCGGGTCGTCCTGTGCGCTGCACCGGCCGACAACTCCCATTGTTTACCTGGTCCGGGCACACGAGAAGCTGGCGATGGAAACCATAACCACCAGCTGGAGAGCAAGATGCAGCGCGCAGGGCTTTAAGCTTTACCAGCCGCCCAGCACGTTTTGCCCAACGTCTGGAGCAATATCTCTGCGCAGGCAGGTGGAGAGAGCAGCAGAGGTAAACAGGCACTTCTGCCAGCAGCGGGGGAAGAGGGGAGTCTAGCTCATTGTGATCCAAATAAGCGACATCAGCGGGAGAAAAACGAAGATCCAGAAGCTGTTGTCGGTCATACACTAGCAGTGAGTTTATGTCCCAGATGAAAAACGAACAAAACCCAATTAATCCGAACACCATCAGCAGAGGTGGATTGCAAGCCATGTACATGGGCGCAATCTTCCCTTAAGTCCGGATCAAGTATCCGGATGACACCACCATCTTGGGCCTCATCACCAACAATGACGAGAGTGCCTACAGAGCCGAGATGAAATCACTGACCACCTGTCAGGAAAATAACCTCTCTCTAAATATGCTGGTGAAGATTCTCAGTCATCCAGGACATGATGAACTCAAAAAACGTTCGATACAAAAACAACTGGACTTTATTTGTAACAGAAGACGTTTCGCTCCTCATCCGAGGAGCTTTCTCAATTCAAAGAGAAGTGAGTGAGAGATTCAGGTTATAAGGCTGACTGAGATAAGACACACGCACATATGTAGATTGGCAATTCACACCTAAACACCTTATCAGTAAGAGTCTTTTGTTACTCTAATTCACAGACGAGGCCCCTCTGTTCCCATCAGGTGTGAAAACCGGCTGGGAATCTGTCTTAAAGTTGCATTATGTTTTAGAAAGTGGAAATCTGAGGCCTCCTCCTCTGTTAAGAGACGGCTTTTTTCTTTTTACATAAATTGCTTTCTTCACCTCCCTTTCAAACCATATGTGCTCTTGGTCCAAAATGTGCACATTTTGGTCCTCAAAAGAGTGTCCCTTCTCTGTGAGGTGGAGGTGAACAGCAGAATCTTGTCCTGAGGAAGTAGCTCTCTTGTGTTGAGCCATGCGTCTGTGAAGAGGCTGTTTAGTTTCTCCAATGTAGAGGTCTGGACAGTTCTCACTGCACTGGACCACATACACTACACCACTCTGTTTTTGTATGGGTGT
>NC_056514.1:11373108-11374344 GCF_014905685.2 Nematolebias whitei
TGTGTTTGTTGAAAATCCTTCTGAATTTCTCTGATACTCCAGCAACATAAGGGATGACAATGTTTTTCCTTCTGTTGTTTTCCTTTTTCTGTTTATTAGTGTGTTTTGTAGATTTCCTCACTGACTTGACAAAAGCCCAGTTAGGATATCCACATGTTTGGAGAGCTTCTTGGATGTGTTTCTGTTCCTTTTCCTTCCCTTTTGTCTTTGTGGGGACACGTTCGGCCTGATGTTGTAAAGTTCTGATGACAGAGAGTTTGTGTTCCAGTGGATGGTGGGAGTCAAACAGAAGATACTGGTCTGTGTGGGTTGGTTTTCTGTAAACTTCAATGTTGAGGCTGTCCTCTCTTTCCATCTGAATCAAACTGTCCAAAAAAGGCAGCTTGCCGGTTTTCACACCTGATGGGAACAGAGGGGCTTCGTCTGTGACTTAGAGTAACCAAAGACTCTTACTGTTAAGGTGTTTAGGTGTGAATTGCCAATCTACATATTTGTGTGTGTGTTATCTCTGTCAGCCTTATAACCTGAATCTCTCACTCACTGCTCTTTGACTAGAGAAAGCTCCTCGGATGAGGAGCGAAACGTCTTCTGTTACAAATAGTCCAGTTGTTTTTGCATTGAATGTTTTTTGAACTCTCTCTAAATGTTAGCAAAATGAAGGCGATAATAGTGGACTTCAGGAAACAGCATGAAGGCCACCATCAACATAAACAATGCTGAGGTGGAGCAGGTCAGCAGCTTCAAGTTCCTCATTGTTCATTTCACATTACTGAGGATCAATCTTGGACTTTACATACAGACACTGTGGTCAAGAAAGCCTGACTTAAGACTCTACTTCTTAAGAAGACTAAAGTCAGAGTCAGAGTCAGAGATTCTTTATTGTCATTCGCACCTCAAGTGGTACATGTGGTGGAGCGAAATTATGTACACAGGGTCCCAGTTACATCCAACAATAAAATGTTTAAGAAAAACAGTAATAAGATCTAAGATATGAACTAAGAAAAACATCAACTAAATATACACTAAGCACTCATAACATAAAAACATTGAACATCAGCACAAACTTGAACATGAGTCTGTGTGAGTGGATGTGCACGCATGAACACATCAAAATGAAACAGATCAGCAGCAACATGATGTGGTTTTTCATAGTGATTATTCTAGTTAGAGATTCATGAGTCTAACAGCCTCAGGGTAGAAGCTGTTCCTCAGTCTAGTGGTTCTACACTTAATGCT
>NC_056514.1:11374444-11377073 GCF_014905685.2 Nematolebias whitei
ACACCCATACAAAAACAGAGTGGTGTAGTGTATGTGGTCCAGTGCAGCGAGGACTGTCCAGACTTCTACATAGGAGAAGCTAAACAGCCTCTTCACAGACGCATGGCTCAACACAGGAGAACGACTTCCTCAGAACATGATTCTGCTGTTCACCTCCACCTCACAGATAAGGGACACTCTTTTGAGGACCAAAATGTGCACATTTTGGACCGAGAACACACATGGTTTGAGAGGGGGTTGAAGGAAGCAATGTATGTAAAAAGAGAAAAGCCGTCTCTTAACAGAGGAGGAGGCCTCAGATTTCCACTTTCTAAAACATATAATGCAACTTTAAGACAGATTCCAGCCGGTTTTCACACCTGATGGGAACAGAGGGGCCTCGTCTGTGAATTAGAGTAACAAATTATTCTTACTGTTAAGGTGTTTAGGTGTGAATTGCCAATCTACATATGTGTGTGTATTTTATCTCAGTCAGCCTTATAACCTGAATCTCTCACTCACTTCTCTTTGAATTGAGAAAGCTCCTCAGATGAGGAGCGAAATGTCTTCTGTTACAAATAAAGTCCAGTTGTTTTTGTATTGAAAGTTTTTTGAATTCATCATGTCCTGGATGACTGAGAATCTTCACCAGCATATTGCTAAACATTTCGGGAAGGATACCCTAGGAGCAGTGCAGGAGTTTGAGAAGATTTCAAGGAAGTTTGCAGATTACAGGAACCATCTTCGCTTCAGTTTGAGATGCAGACAAGAAAAACTCACCCCCAGCAGTTTGAAACTCAACTCCACAATCAAAGGACATAGAGCAGAAGGAATACTCCTGAAAGCTCAAAACAAGCTGCTCAGTGAGAGAATAAGACAGATCCACTTCACCATTGAAGCTATCTCACTCAAAATGGATCAAACCCTCCAGAAGCTGTCTACTCTGCTACCACTTCCTCTGTTGGAAGAAGTTTCTTGTTTCGTTGAAAAGGCCCAGCTTTCACAGCATCAAAAGAGCAAGGAACGTCAAAAAGTAAGTTTCTAAAATTACAATAGAGAGCTGTTTTCTCATCACAAACCATCAGTCAAGATCAGGAGGTTGTCGCCAACACTAATTTTCATGACCAGTGGGTTAGAAATTTGTCCAACAGGACATTGACACAACCTGAGAAAGATGTGCTGGCAAAAGGACTAAACTTTGCCATCTCCCCTCAAGAAATACCTGTTGTGGAACTAATCACGGCCACTGAATCCGCGATTAGGAACAAAAACTTGACGGAAGGAGAGACAGAACAGCTCAGAATGAAAATATCAGCAACCCTCTCCAGTGCCAAACCACCTCCTTCAAACCTCACACCACAGGAAAGGAAAGCTGTAACATCACTCAGCCAGGACCAAAATATCACCATTTTACCAGCTGATAAAGGAAGATGCACAGTAGTCTTCAACACTTCTGATTACAGGGAAAAAATAACTATACTACTGAGCGACAGCAACACCTACGAGACCCTGAAGAGGGACCCAACCAGCACCTATACAAAGAAAGTCACAGATTACCTGCAAAAACTTGAAAAGGAGTAAACAATCAATCGATTGTTGTATTATAGATTGTACCCAGGGGAAGCCACTCCCTGTCTTTATGGACTCCCAAAAATACACAAAGAAGGAACACCACTCAGACCCATCGTCAGCAGCATGAACTCAGTGACATACAATATTGCTAAACATCTGGCTGGTATTTTAGCTCCTCTTATTGGAAACACACCTCATCACATAAAGAACTCCATTGATTTTGCTAACAAAGTTCAACATTTGAAACTAACCCCAGGAGAAACCCTTGTATCATATGATGTGACTTCTCTTTTCACCTGAATACCCATCTCTGAAGCAGTAGAAACCATCAGAAAACAACTTCTACAAGACAAGGACTTAATCAACAGGACCAACTTCACCCCAGACCAGATCTGCACCTTGTTGGATCTCTGCCTCTCCACCACTTATTTCAAGTTCAATGACAGTTTTTACAGACAGAAGCATGGCTGTGCCATGGGATCTCCAGTGTCACCCATTGTTGCCAATCTCTACATGGAAGAAGTGGAACAGAGAGCCCTAAACTCATATGAAGGAACAACGCCAAGCCATTGGTTCCATTATGTGGATGACACCTGGGTCAAAATCCAAGCCAAGGAAATAGAAACGTTCACCAGACACATTAACTCAGTTGATAACAACATCAAGTTCACCAGAGAAGATACAAACGACAACAAGCTGCCTTTTTTGGACTGTTTGATTCAGATAGAAAGAGAGGACAGCCTCAACATTGAAGTTTACAGAAAACCAACCCACGCAGACCGGTATCTTCTGTTTGACTCCCACCATCCACTGGAACACAAACTCTCTGTCATCAGAACTTTACAACATCGGGCCGAACGCGTCCCCACAAAGACAGAAGGGAAGGAAAAGGAACAGAAACACATCCAAGAAGCTCTCCAAACATGTGGATATCATAACTGGGCTTTTGTCAAGTCAGCGAGGAAATCTACAAAACACACTAATAAACAGAAAAAGGAAAACAACAGACGGAAAAACATTGTCATCCCTTTTGTTGCTGGAGTATCAGAGAAATTCAGAAGGATTTTCAACAAACACA
>NC_056514.1:11377173-11380406 GCF_014905685.2 Nematolebias whitei
ATACATAGAGTAATTCCTCGCTACTTCGCCGTTCGTTTATCATAGACCCCAGGGCTTAATTTGTAAAAACAATTAATGCCGGAAGACAAATGGGGGGGGGGGTCCTCCTCCAGAAAATTTGGAATAAAAGAGATGCCATTTCCTGCATTTTGTTTTATTTTAACAGGTTAAATGGTAAATGGTAAATGGACTGTACTTATATAGCGCCTTTCTATCTGATCAAGATGCTCAAAGCGCTTTACATTACAATCTGTGTCCACATTTACCCATTCGTACAGCACTCTACTAGATCTCTACAAAGCTAATTGAACAAATCATTCTAAAGAGACTAATCAGTGCTTTATTACATTCATACACTGATGGGACACACATGAGAGTCTATGAGGGGTTCAGTGCCTTGCCCAGGGACACATCGGCATGTGACTGCTGGTGGATTCGAACCCCCAACTCTTGCATTGGAGGACGACTGCTCTAACCACTCAGCCACAGCCGCCCTTTGTTGTTAAACATCTGTAAACATTTGATTAGATTGATTAAAAACAGGTCTCTCTTGTAAATGTCAATGAGGCTCAATGAGTCTAACAACCTGTATAAATAAAGGCTGAATTGAAATTACTATTTTATAGAGCAGTGAATGTAGTGTCTCCGATTCTGTCAAGTGTCCCAACCAGTGGTTAATTTGAGCCTGATCCTGCCGGAACAAGATCCAGGAACTCTCTCATTTTGACCCGTTCTGTTCTGGGAACTCTTTGTTTGGATCTGGCAGCTCCACCCCTAAAAGTTCAAAGTCATCGCACATTTATATTTTGATTTTTTATTAAAAAATAAAACATGAGGAGACGTTGCCCTTATTCCGGTGGACCCCGTCAGTGGATATTCCAGCTGCAGCACCCGCAACAAACCATACCATTCCATACCATACCATACCATACCATACCATACCATACCATACCATTTTATTTATAAAGCACTTAAAACAGCGACAAGGCCAACCAAAGTGCTGTACAGACAGAAAAACAGGCAACACACAAAGCAATATACAAAATGAGGTAAATCAGAATATAGACATAAAAACGATGCAGATAATAAATATGACAACTAACCAGTGTGGAGCATACAAGTTCAAAACACAGATCATCTGGTGTTGAAAGCTACATAATAGTAGTGGGTTTTTAAACGGGACTTGAAAACCGAGAGGGAGGGGGCCTGTCTGACAAGCAGAGGCAACTCGTTCCAAAGTCTTGGGCCTGTTACAGAGAATGCCCTGTCACCTCTGCGCTTAAGACGAGTTCCTGGAACTGTGAGGAGCAACTGGTCCGCTGACCTCAGGGAACATGGTGGGACCAGCTACACGCTCCTTCGAGGAGCAGGAGAGGAGTTTCTAGGTGAGGGCGGAGGGAGGCGGCGGGGGGGTGGTGGGGTGGGACGGATCATACAGTCACATTTACGCACAGAGGTGCTGCGGAGTCCTTCTCTCCTCCCCTTCTCCAAATATTGTCCCTCCTCAGCAGGGCTTCGCACTGAAAAACTCCTCCTCTCAGACACCTGAAATAGAAACGATCATTTATTCAACAGAATAAATAAATGCCCTGTGGACAGTGCACGTTTCGCACAGAAACGTCTCCAGACAGCTCTACAGAGCACGCACATCTTCAGGTGTCTGAACTCCTGCTACATTTCAGATATAATAAATAAAAAAAGCTTACTGTAAAAAATAAATTAAAAAATACAAAGAGAGAAATGTGTGATGTTACTCACATTATACGTCACGTTTCAAAACAACGGCACTAATTTGTCAAAATAACAGCTATCAAAATGTCAAAAAGACAGTTCAATTTATGTTAATAAAAAATGGATGGATGGATTGGATGGATTGGATGGATGGATGGGTCGATGGATGGATGGATGGATGGATGGATGGATGGCTGGCCTTAGTTGGACAACAGAGAATTGAATCCTTCAGGTGCTTCAAACGGTGCCACGAGACTGGAGCAGGAGCAGAGAAGAGTTCAGCTCAGAACTGTGAAGTGTGTGTGTGTGTGTGTGTGTGTGTGGGGGGGGGGGGGGGGGGGTAGGACACCTGACAGAATCAGATGTGCTCTAATTCACACACAACCTGCTGTTGCTCTCCATAATAGTAATTTTATTGTTTACAAATGTACACCACCCACATCGCCGCCAGAAGGGAAAGAGAAGACGCAACCGGAACCGGTCCGCTGCTCTTCCTCCCACATCACCTGCATTTCCAGCTCCTCGCACTCGGCCCAGCGAGGCTGAGTTTTTTGGTTCCGCCTCCTCCTGGTCCCAGCCTCCAGCCTGCTCTCCTCAGCAAGAACCTGCGAAACCGGGGAGCAGTCATCCCCCTTCGTCTGTGGAGTGGACGAAGGGTGGGCAGCCTGGGGAGCGTGTTGGGCAATCGCTTCCTGCTCCTATTGAGGATGACCAAATCCCTGAGCTGCCTCTGTAGAGGACCAGGTGGCTCATCCTCTCATCAGAGGCTCTATAGTGATTCTCAGAATAACTCCAAGATACAGAGTTAAAAATAGAAGATGCCTGGTGGACCAACTCATAGATATCTTCATCTCACAGCCTGACCTGCTCAGCACATTGGTTCATCAGGTGATCTTTCAATTTGCCATGAAACTAAGAGCTGAACTTGATCCCAGTTTTGTCTCGTCACACTCTGAAGAGCCTGCAGCCAGCCCAGAGCCTGCAGCCAGCCCAGAACCTGCAGTGGTACCAGAACCAACTGCAGCCAGCCCAGAACCTGCAGTGGTACCAGAACCAGCTGCAGCCAGCCCAGAGCCTGCAGTCAGCCTAGAGTCTGCAGCCAGCCCAGAGCATGCAGCCAGCCCAGAACCTGCAGTGGTACCAGAATCAGCTGCAATCAGCCCAGAACCTGCTGCTATACCAGAACCTGTAGCAGTCAGATCAAACCAAGATCCAGCCCCAGACAATCCAGTCGCAGAAGAGCTCCTCGTCGCTGACCCGCCTCCTGAGTTCCTCACAGCTGCAGCCCCTGTGGTCGCTCCCATGCCTACTACAGTTTCCATAGTTTTTCCATCTCTTGCAGCCTCTGCATCATCCACGCTATGTGAGGACACAATCTGTCCTGAGCCCATAGACCCAGACACATCTTCTCCAGATCCTGTTGCTGCACGCAGCCTCCGTGGTGGATCCCTTACTGCTCCTGTCTGCTCAGCCGTGGGGGTCCAGGCGGACTCCGCTCCTGT
>NC_056514.1:11380416-11389832 GCF_014905685.2 Nematolebias whitei
GCTCCTGTCTGCTCAGCCGTGGGGGTCCAGGCGGACTCCGCTCCTGTCTGCTCAGCCGTGGGGGTCCAGGCGGACTCTGCTCCTGTCTTCTCAGCCGTGGGGGCCCAAACGGACTTTGCTGTTGCTCCAGATCCTGCGTCCGCCAAAGGGTCTTCACCTCAGCCTGAGGGTCCTGCGTCCCCTGTTGGCCCTGCTGAAGAGGATCCTGGCCAGCCAGCAACCTTCAGCTCACGTCTCTCGAGGGGGTCCTGGAGGACGCCCCTCACATCTCCTGTCTCGAGGGGGTCCTGGAGGATGCCCCTCACATCTCCTGTCTCGAGGGGGTCCTGGAGGACGCCCCTTACGTCTCCTGTCTCTAGGGGGTCCTGCAGAACGCCCCTCACATCGCCTGTCTTGAGAGGGTCCTGGAGGACGCCCCTCACGCCGTCCACCTGAACGGTGGTCCTGAGAGGCCGGTAGGCCATCCAGTACAGGACGCAGTCCAGGATGTTTATATGAGCTGTTGTGTGAGAAGGCCACAGCGCCCCTACAGCTCGAGATAGGCATGTCCTCCCCCAACCTGACAACGAAGCGTCTGTGAAGACTGACACTTGTGACGTAGGTCTGCTGACGGGGACTCCCTCCAACAGAACCAGGGGTTTTTCCCAGTGTCGGAGGTCTGTTCTCACGGAGGGAGGAACAGTGATCATCTATCTCTTTTGCTTTACCGGATCCACGAGCAGATGAGCAAACCATCACTAGAGGCATCGCATGTGTAGTAAACCCAGCGGGACCACTGTGTGAGCTGACGACATCATTCTTAACAGCTTCATGACAGAAATAGCTGTTACTACTCTGCCCGGTCTTACGAGGCGGAGCTAGACTCTTAGAGTGTCGATTCTCGTCTGTGATAAACAAGCCCTCATGGTGGTCGAGTTTAGCTCAACTCCAAGATAAACAATCATCTGGGCCGGGAGAATCTATCTTTTTTTCCAATTCATGGCGAAGCCCAGATTTAGCAGGTGTGATGTCAACACCTGAGCCTGCGCCGCTGCTTCCCGTCTGGAGCGTGACAGTAGCAACAGATCGTCTAGGTAAAACAAAACTCTCATCCCTGCTCTGTGTAACAGTTGCAGGGCCATCTCCACACACTTTGAGAATGTACGAGGCGCAAGGGAATAACCGAACGGCATCCTGTTGTACTGGTATTGTATCCCTTGGAAGGAGAAGCGCAGAAATTTTCTGTGTTTCTCTGGATGTTGTCCAACAGTTGTCTGGTTGTCAACATGTGAAGCGGTCTGTCCACGATCGCCTCGTTGAAAACTGACAGGTCCAAAATTGGTTTCATTCCTCCAGTCCGTTTTGGAACCAGGAAGTAACGTGAGTAAAAACCTGTGTTTTTCTCTCTGTTGGGAACCCTGGAAATTACCTTTTTTACCAGAAGTTCCTGGACTTCTGCATTTAGGGATGAGATCTGGTCTGGTGATGACAGGACCATCTCTAAAACTCTTCTGAACGGAGGAGTCGGGCTGCAAATTGCAGCGTGTAACACCAGCTTATCAGCTTGGCCATCCATCTGTCTGGCGAGTATGTTCGCAGCCACGCCGCATAATGTTCGTGGAGTTGGCGCGAGTTTAGGTGGTGTGTCATGTTTTTTACGGACGTCAGCCAGTCTACTGCATCGACTGCTGTCATGCACCGCAGAAGTGTGTTCCACGTGACCCAAGGCGAGGCTTCCTTGAAAGGGCTCTGAGCGCGCCTCTGTGCCGCGCTCGGTCTGCGAGTTCACATTCATGTCTACGTGGACTGGCTTGTGTTGAGGAGAGGCGTGTGAAAACTGTTGGTGCTGCGGGAGCGCGCGTTTGACATCACTGTGGTGAGACACGCGCTGCTCCTGCTGAGAGCGAGGTTTTTCACTGGGCTCGTTCTACGGTCTCACATTTATGCTGACGCGAGCGGGCGAGCGCTGAGAAGCGGTGTGCGCGCCTTCATCAATGCCGTGCCATTTGAGTGAAGGCTGCTCACATCGCAGGAGTGCACGTTTGACACTGCTTCAATGAGAAGTGTGCACCTTGGGCTGGAAACGAGTTATTCCACTGAACTCATTCTATGGACCACATTCGCTTTTGACTGTTATGTCAAGCGACCGTCTCGTCTTTATTTTGGAGCAGCGGTGATTCTGAAAAACCTTTTTTAAGGACACCGGCTCATTTTGTGTGGAGGATGTGTGCGGAACTGCTGTGAGTTCATCCAAGCTGACAGACTGGCTAAAAACAGACACTTTAATCATTGAATGATGTTCATGTTTTAATTCAGAACTTGTGTCATTTTTACACACATCCTCTGCAGACCATCATTTTTTTTTTTTTTTTTTTTGTGATGGCCTCCCTTCTCCCCTTACAGCCATCCTCTCCACACCATTATTATGAAATATTTATTATAGTGACTATCTAGTGTAGTTTTTTTTTTTTTTTTTTTATAGGATAGAAAGAAAGAAAAGACAAAGTAAGACTCAAAATATAAGAAATATATACAAATAGAGCACACGTCAAAACACCCGGCCACTGTCTGTTCACCTGCAAAGAACATGACAAAACACAGCAACAAAATACATATGTATAAAGAACTTAAAATATTCATGGCTTTGCAGTAAGTTTCCATAAATATATATACCCATACCTACGCCTATATACATACATACATACATACACATGAATATACACTCACATACATATCTATATATCTACATATAAAGCCTACATAAGCATCCCTGCTTCTATTTGTGTGTGGTTGTGAGCATGCATAAGTGTATAAGGCTTCTCTAATAGAACATTTATTAGTAACTGTGAAGCAGCAGAGACCCGACCCCCAAGACCAGAGGCAGACGAAAAAAGGGGGGACCAGAGCCCAAGACCCCAGGAGGGACCCCGACCGCGGAGCCCCCAGAGCCACCCACACAGGACGAACCACTCACCCACCCCCCAGAACGGACCACAGGGGAGAACCGGAAGATCCCCACCAGCAACCACATACAGTGACCCCCCGGGGCCAACAGCGACAAACTCATAGGCCTCCGTCGGCACCCGCCGCACCGATGTAGGTCTAGATCCAGGCACCGAGGCCCGGGCACCGAGGACTCACACCACCCAGGCCAAGGCCTGACAGGGCCAGAGGACCCGAGCCCCACCAGGCAGACACCAGGCCGAGCCGACACACGCCCAAGCGCCCAGCCCCCGATACCAAGGGCCCCAAGCGCGCCGGCAGGCAAGGGCACACCCCACCAGGGGGCCGCGCGATAGGGGCGCGATGCCAAGCACTCCCAGTTGTATCAAAGAGGGGGCAGTCCGAGTCTCGGCCTAACAAATACCCATTCATACACAGACACAATCACACAATCCCAACCTCAATCTCACATTCACTCACTCAAAGACATACAATAACGATACATTTCATTCTTATTCCCGATACACACTATACCCCCCAGGTCCAAGACATGTACCCGCCCTCTACAGGGGGCAGCCCATGCCCAAACCCAGGAGGTAAACCCATTCATTCTTGAGCGGAGAAGAGCCAATACCCCAGACCCGGCCCAGGCCATGCCCCGCCGACAGGACACCCCCCCACCATGAAGAGGACACGCCACCGACCACCCCCACACACCGCCAACAACCAAGCACACACCCCAGCCGACTGCCCGCCAGGCCCCGGCAGCCACCGGCAGCCACCCCGGCCAGCGGGCCAACCATGGCACCCAAGAGCCAAGCTCAGGGGGTCCAAACAACCCCAGGGAGAGCACAGCGCCAGCACCGCCCATGGCAACCCCCAGACCCTGAACCCCCACATAGCCCTGGTCAACATCCAACGGCCTGCCCTTCTCCCGGACCCCACCCCCGGAATGGCAGTCAGGGAACTAGGTGGGTAGGAAGAGGAAAAAAAATAAAAATAAAAAAAATATAATAATAATAAGACCCCGACACATACACCCCCACCCCTAGATGTGCTGTTGATGTGTGTTGTGTGTTGTTGTATAGTGCCATTAAAATGGAAAGAAGAAGGAGCAAAGGCTGGCATGGTGCCAGTTTCCCCTCCACCCCAACTCTATCCAAACCCTAGTGTCTAAATGCAACCGTTGTAAGTGAGCACAGGCACAGGGGGTGAGAGTAAGGTCATCCCACCACCCATAGCCATGTGCCCACCTCAAGTTCCTATATATGAATGTCATGAGGATGTTATGAATGAATGTCTAAGGTGTACAATAAAATTGAGTCCCAGGTGGCTATGGTCAACAGAGATGTAAAATTGTTGCAGCACACCCGAGCCCAAACAACCCTAAATGTATGGAATTGAAATGAAGAGGGTGGAGGTGCATAGTGAGGGATGGGGAGAAATATAACTGTGAGAGCAAATGCTCCCACAGGGAGTCAGCTCCCCCACTGACCCAACAGCCCCCCCCCCCCCCCAGCTCCCCAAGGTCCACCCAGGGATTGAGGCCAAGACACCTCTCCATCTAGACCGACCGCCAGGCCCGCTGAGCTCCAGACCAGAGAGGGACAGAGCCCCGAGGGTCGCCAGAAGCTGCACCAGCAGCCTACACACCCGAGGGCCACCAGGACCCCCACAGACCGCAGTCAGCCCGCTACCAGATGGAGCCAAACCCCACCTGGACGACCCGGCCAAGAGCGCCCGCCCAACCGCCGACAGTGCCAGGAAGCACCGGGAGCGAGCTCCCACCACAGGAAAGGGGCCAGCCAGCCGGCCATGCACAGTCCCGGGCCGCCCCCAAGGACATCCACCCCATCCCCACCCCAGAAGAAATACTACACCCACCCCTCATTCGGACATCTCTCAAAACACATAGCACACTAGACACCTAGGCTGGGTCAAACTACCCCCTCCTAGGGGCCACTGGTCACGCCCCCAAACACCCAATCCCCCAGCCCATGAACCCACAACCCACCAGCGAGCCGAAGGCCCCCGCCCAGAACTGGGCACCAGAGCGCAAGCCGACCCAGAGCCCGGCAACCCGCCCGCCAGAGCCCAAGATCCCCGAACCCCACAGGCCCAAGCCCGGGGGCGACAAGCCCCCAGAACCCCAAGCCCCCGTGCCCACCCCGAACCCACACCAGCACAGCCAGGCTACCAGATCGGTGACCCACGACCGCCGCCACAGACCACCTGAGGGCCTGCATGCAGCCACCAGCAGATATCCCCCAGAACCACCCAGGCCCTCCCCAGAGGGAAAGCAGTGCCCCCCTGCCCAGGTACCCCCAAAAGCCCAGCCCCCGGCAACCCCCCCGGGGCCCCAAACCCATACACCCGCCTCCACATCAACCCCAAGGCCCCACAAGGTCAGATCCCAGACTACCCACCCTCACTATGTAACGGAGCCGATCAAAGGAGCCCACAGAGATTGATCCAATGTGTCGGCAGATGCTGTTTCAAGACTAATATGATCTAACAGAAGATTTTTATACTGATTAATGCTAAGATTATTTTTATTTTTCCAATTCAGGAGTATGGTTTTCTTTGCGATGCATAAGGCAGTGAAAATCATGTGACATGTATTTTTTTCCAGGGTAACATCTTCCAAGATAGCCAATAAGCAAACAGATGGAGAGAGTGGAATATTACATTTCAGACATTTAGACAAGTCTTCACAAACCTGGACCCAGAACCTCTGAACGGGTGGGCAGAACCAGAGTGCATGGATATAATCATTAGGAATATTGCCTGTGCACTGTGAGCAGTTGTTAGATGATGTAAATCCCATCCTAAACATTCGCTGACCTGTATAATGTACTCTATAAAGAACTTTATACTGTATTAATTGTAAGTTGGAGATTCTAGTCATTTTAAATGTTCTTAAACATATTTGAGACCAGGTGTTTTGGTCAAAATTGATTGATAAATCTGACTCCCATTTTGCAACTGGTAGCATTATGGAGTCATTGATTCTAGACAATTTCTTGTATATTTTAGATAATAATTTGGGGGATTTAAGATTAAGGAACTCTAACACACATATTGGTGTTTCTAACAAAGTTTTATTAAGCTTAAATTTCTTTTTTATGATAGACTTAATTTGTTGATATTCTAAGAAGTATTTATTTTCAATGTCAAATTGTATTATTAAATTATTAAATGGAATAAAGTCTACACCTTCATATATGTGTTCCAGACATTCAATTCACTTGACTCTCCAACCTGGGAAATT
Source organism: Nematolebias whitei (assembly GCF_014905685.2). Taxonomy (NCBI): domain Eukaryota; kingdom Metazoa; phylum Chordata; class Actinopteri; order Cyprinodontiformes; family Rivulidae; genus Nematolebias; species Nematolebias whitei. The sequence goes on from NC_056514.1 coordinate 11,386,610, forward strand.
TAACATATTTTTTTCTTGTAGGATGTCAGGATTGTTCCAGATGGGTGTATGTCTACAGGGGAGTAGTGAAGATTTTGTCATTTTCAAATACTCCCACCATGCTGTCAGAGAAGAGCTAATACTGATGCTTTTAAAGCAAACATGTCTTTTTATATTTGTGCTAATAAACGGTAGATCTGAAATCTTAATATTATTGCATAAAGTTTGTTCTATGTCTATCCAAGTTTCATCTAATGTATTTGGATTTAACCACTTTGAGATATATTGTAACCTATTGGCTAAATAGTAGTGATAGAAGTTGGGAAGTTCTAATTCTCCGGTATCTTTAGATTTCTGTAATGCTTTTAAGCTAATACGTGGAGTTTTGTTTTTCCAAAGGAATTTAGATATCAAAGAGTCCAGTGACTTAAACCATTCAGTTGAAGGTTTATTTGGAATCATTGAGAATAAATAGTTTATTCTCGGCAGGACCATCATTTTTACTGAGGCAACTCTTCCCATAAGTGATATGGGCAGAGATTTCCATCTAGTAAGATCATCTTCAATGTTCTTTAAAATTGGGATATGATTCAATTTTATTAAGTCTTCCAATCTAGGAGAAATATTAATGCCCAAGTATGTGATGTTACCTGATTGTAGTCATTCATTGAGAGAAGAATTAAACACGCAGTTTATTGGAAGAGTTGTAGATTTTGACCAATTTATAGAATAATCAGAAACTTTTGAGAACGAGTTTATTAATTCGATAACATTAGATATTGAATTTTCTGTGTTCTGAAGAAAAAGTAAAACATCGTCAGCATAAAGACTAATTTTATGTTCTATATTTCTACACAGTATACCTTTAATATCAGCAGTTTGTCTTATTGCTGCTGCTAAAGGTTCAATAAAAATAGCAAATAGTGCAGGTGAAAGTGGACATCCCTGCCTGGTCCCCCTCTGAAAACAGAAGCTTGAAGATATTTGATTATTTGTCCTGACACATGCTCTTGGTGAGTTATATAATATTTTTAACCAATTAATGAAATGGTCCCCAAAACCAAATTTACTCAATGTAGCAAATAAAAATTTCCAGTTTACCCTATCAAATGCTTTTTCTGCGTCCAAAGACAAAATAGCTGTTTCAATATTTTTACTATAAGAATACTCTATTGAATTATATAATCTGCGTGTGTTTGTGGTCGAGTGTCTTCCTTTTATGAATCCAGTTTGGTCAGGATGAATAATGAGAGGAATTATTTTCTCTAATCTTTTAGAGAGGACTTTACTAATTGTTTTAACATCCACATTAATAAGAGAGATGGGGCGATAACTGGTAGGTAGTACTGGGTCTGTAAGGATCCCACTGCCTGCAGCCTGCCTTGCTGATGGCCGCTGATTACCAACACCTGGCGGCCATCAGCCTGATGAGCCTCTCCATCTACTTAAGGCTGCAGTCCGGTGTGATTCAACGCTGGAGCATATCACCTCTTATGGTATTGTACTGTTGTGAGGCAAATGTCTTGGTGAAAAGAATTTGTTCACCTTTTGCTCTTTTTTCCAGTTTCCTGGTCCCTCGTGCTCTTTGGATTTCCCTCGTGACCTGATTTGGATCCTAGGCCTCTCAAGTATTCCTCGTGCCTCTTTGCCTCCAGTGCCAGCCTTCCTCGTTCCCCTTTGGACTCTTTTGGATTTCCCTCTGCTGCTCGCTCGCCTTGGACTGAAGGACCAGCTCTCCCTTCGGGTTGGACTGTAAGGACAAACACACTCCTTAACAAACAACTTGAGCCTTCCCCGTTGGACAGCTATTAACCTGTCGTCCCTCTTTCCAGGAGCCTCAGACCAGCAGCCTGTGGATGTGATTTAAACTCACTGTAAATAATAAACACTGTTATTTTGTATTCCCCTTGTGTCTGCTTCGTTCTGGGTCTCATATCATCTGGGTTCCCCGCGCACTCCTAACAGAAATGCTCCAGCCACAACAGACCCAGAATGAGACCAAGAGCGAGCAGACCTCCCCCGTTCCCACGGAGGAGCGGATCGACAGGATGGACAAAGTAATTCATCAGGTGCTGACTCACCAGACCACGGTCCAGTCCAACCTTCAGGAGCTCGGAGGTATGATTTATTCCATTAAACGTCTGCTGCAAGCTTCTGCCTCCCCAGCTCCAGTCATTCCGTCAGCCCCTGTGGCTCTTGGTCCCACTCCTCCTGTCCAACAAATTTTCATTAAACCTTCTGAGTTTTTCACCGGAGACCCTGACCAATGTGGCGGCTTCCTGCTCCAGTGCCGACTCGCCTTCGAGGGGGCTCCCTCCCAGTTCTCGTCGGACACAGCCAAGATCACCTTCTTCGTAAGCCAGCTCAAAGGTAACGCTCTCCGGTGGGCTCACTCGTTCCTCTTGAGTCATGATAACCCCCCTGCTTCCTATGCCCTCTTTCTTCGGGAGTTTCGCAGGATTTTTGACCGTCCCCTGCAGGCTTCCAATGCCGCCAAGCGATTGTTGAACCTACGACAGGGCCGTCGTAATGCCTCGGAGTTCGCTCTGGAGTTTCGGATCCTTGCTGCCCAAACAGGATGGGACGAGCCCGCCCTCCAAGGTATTTTCCTTAACGCTCTCTCTGATTTTCTCAAAGATCAGCTGGCCACGCGAGATGAGCCCGAGTCTTTCGACAAGCTGATAGACCTTGCTATCTCAATCGACGACCGCTTCCGGGAGAGGCGAAGAGAAACAAACTACATTTCCCATCGACCCTCGACTTCCGGGTTACCGACTCCTCCAGGTGAGCCCAAGCCTGCATCGCGACACTACGTTTCCCACAATTCCCCCACTTCCGGGTTTACGACCCCTCGCTACGAGTCCTTTTCTTCGAATCAGCCCCCTGTGAACTACAACTCCCAGTCTTCCTTGCTTCCTGGTCACAGCCAATCATCTTCTTTCCCTTCACGGGATCGCTCCCCCGAGCCTATGCAGGTGGGGCGCGCACGGCTGACTCCTGCAGAGAGACAGCGGCGTGTATCTGCCCGTCTCTGCATTTATTGTGGTAATTCCGGTCACTTTCTGCCCCACTGTCCGTTTCGGGGAAACGAGAACTTCCACCAGTAAAGCGGGAGTTACTGGTGGGAACGTCTGCGTTAACCTCCCCATTTAAATTGTTAATTCCCATTGGTCATTCAAACTCAGACCCGTCGCTTTTCCTTTTCAGCTCTTATCGACTCTGGCGCCGAACAGAATTTGATTAG
>NC_056514.1:11389932-11395224 GCF_014905685.2 Nematolebias whitei
CACTGTAAATAATAAACACTGTTATTTTGTATTCCCCTTGTGTCTGCCTCGTTCTGGGTCTCATATCATCTGGGTTCCCCGCGCACTCCTAACAGGGTCTTTGCCTGGTTTTAATAGTAAACTAATGTTGGCTGAATTCATATGTGTTGGAAATCTGCCATTTTCTTCAGACTCATGTAGCATTCTGTGAAATATTGGTTCCAGGATGTTCCAGAACTCTTTATAAAATTCTGCTGGATATCCATCTGGGCCTGGTGATTTCTTATTAGGCATGTTTTTAATGGCTTCACGGAGCTCATCTGATGTTAATGGTGAGTCTAGTTCTGAAGATTGACTACTGTCTAGTTTTGGAAGTATTACTCTCTCCAAGAATTGATTAATATCTTCATCTGTTGGATTTATTTGTGGAGTGTATAGAGTTTTATAGAAATCTCTAAAAACACTATTTACTTTTTCCTCGTCATAAGTTATGTTACCATTTGTGTCTTTAATACCATATATAGACGTTTTTTCTTTATTTAATTTGAGTTGATTAGCTAAAAAGCTCCCTGATTTATTACTGTGTTCAAAATGTTCTAAGTGAAGTCTTTGTACCAAGAATTTGTTTTTTTTGTCAATACATTCATTTAGTTCTAATTTTATCTTGCGTAGTTTTTTCTGTGTTTCCTCTCCTTGTAAACTTTCTAATAATTTGATAGATTTCTCTAATTCCTCAATACGTTTATTTTCTTTTTTCTTTTTGTTTGTTGAGTAGGATATTGTTTTCCCTCTCATAACTGTTTTCCCAGCCTCCCAGAGTATACATGCTGATGTACCTGGCAAGTCATTAAACTCTAAATACGATGTCCATTCATTTTTAAAGTATTGTATAAATTCTTCGTCCATAAGCAGTGAGGTATTTAATCTCCAGTTTATACTTTTTGGGATTTCTTTCTTATTATCTAAATTTAAAGTAACTGGTGCATGATCGCTGACAGCAATAGGGTGTATCTTAGTATCTGAAATGTTGGTCAGCAATGAGTTGCTGATTATAAAATAATCCAGACGAGAGTAAGAGTGATGCACATGTGAAAATAAAGAATACTCTTTACTATTAGGGTGAAGAGACCGCCATGCATCGCAGAGTCCATAATCACTCATGTACTGTTTAACTACATTTATGGATGGCCAACTGCTCCTACTGCATTCAGCCTGTCTATTTTGTTATCTAGACCAAAGTTAAGATCACCTCCCAGTACCAGCGAGCAATCCATGTGATTTGATAGAGTAGAGAAGAGATCATGAAAAAAAAACGGCATCGTCCACATTTGGCCCATATAAGCTAACAATACAATATTTTTGACTGAGTATGGATAATTTTAATATTATATATCTACCTTGCGGGTCTATAACTGTGTCTAATATTGTGAAGTTCACATTTTTATGTATTAATATTGCTACTCCTCTCTGTCTTGAGTTATAGCAGGCTGAAAATACATGAGGAAACTCAGGAGATTTTAGCTCATCCACAGTTGACGGTAATTTATGAATCACTTGGAGTAATACAACATCTGCCTTTAATCTTTAATCTAAAGATTCTATTTTTTTTATGTTGGCTACCGGCTCCATTAATATTCCATGTGACAAACCTTAAGATACCCATATTTGTGCTTGTGAAAATATAATTAAACCACACCCATTATCATAAATATCAATAATAGTAAAACACCCAGACAATAACATAATCCTTAATGATTGATTATTTATGATTTATAGATAAACTAAGTGCTGTTTTTGAAGGTAAATCATGGATGTATTCCTTTATGAGGTATTTGTATGTATGTATATGGATATATATAAGCCTTTGTGCCTGTGTGCTAATAATTGTTGAGTCAGAAAAATAGAGACAAAAAAAAGAAAGTGAAATGATAATAAACATGTAAAGATAAAAGAAGAGAAAATAAAATAAAAAAAGAACCCCCTTACCATATTAAGTGTCATGCCACCGTGTACCACCACCATCTGTGTAACCCACCAACCAAGCTGTGCTGAAAAATTACATATATATCTGGTAAGTAATATGAATATATATGCTTGCTAATACATTTTAAGTAAAACTAGCAACTGAAGATCATACTTACCTTATTTATATTACTAATAGAGCCAGGGAGTAACCTCTGGATCTCTAAACAGCTGACCATTGATGTAAAGTTTGTCCACAGCCACAGCAGCTCTTCTGCCCACGTTTATATTTTTCTTTCTAATCGGGAACAGGACGCGCCTTCTACTCAGAATTTCTGCAGGGAATTGGTCGTTCATGCTGAAGTTCGTGTCACGCAGTTCTCTACCTCGGCTTTTTACTTGTTCTTTCTGTTTATAATGCTCAAATTTAGCTACAATCGGCCGCGGCCGATTGTTTCCAGGCTTCTTACCTCCGAGGCGGTGGACCCGGTGAAAAGTGATGGAATTAACCACGTCACTCGGCAACTTCAGCTGGTTCTGAATGAAGTCACGGACGGCGGCCTCAGGGACCTCGTCCGCTCGCTCCGGTATTCCCGAGAAGACGAGGTTATCCCGCATGCTCCGGGCTTGGATATCCAGGATCGATTCTTTGATTTTTTTATTATCCCCGGATAGCAGCGTCATCTCCTCGGTGAGTTGTTTCACTGTCCCTCTCAGCTCCTGATTTTCACTAGCAAGTAATGCTACCTGTTGTTGACTGAATTCTAAAGACTCCCTGAGGCCTTGAAACTCTTTATGTAGCATCTCCACTAATGCTAGTCGGGCGTCCAAGCTAGTTAGCTTCTGGTCAATTGATTCTAATATCTCCTTTAAACCTGTATTATCAGGAGACGGTGCCGTAACGCTGTCTGAGCTTCCCTGTCGATGTCGTTTAGCATTGGGGATGTTAGCTGAATTGCTAGCAGCACCGGATGTTTCTTTAGGCTTACCCATGACCAAGCTGTCAAAACACTCGTCAACAAACAATTCCAGGCTTTCCAAGGTCTCCTCGTCCAGTTTGTTTGATTGATTCAAAAAAGTTTGTTAGTAATATTTAGGACTTTCTTAATGATCTTATATTTAATTAAACAGTTTTTATTTAAATAAATACGGACTCACCAAAGTTTTATCATAATACTCACGCACAGTTTTTCCTAGTTCTCAGCAACAGCTCATTGCACCGCCACGCCCCTCCTATCCTTAACCCACCAATTCTGATGTCAAAGTTTCAGCACACATTCGCTTTCGACTGTTATGTCAAGCGACCGTCTCGTCTTTATTTTGGAGCAGCGGTGATTCTGAAAAACCTTTTTTAAGGACACCGGCTCGTTTTGTGTGGAGGATGTGTGCGGAGCTGCTGTGAGTTCATCCAAGCTGACAGACTGGCTAAAAACAGACACTTTAATCATTGAATGATGTTCATGTTTTATTTCAGAACTCGTGTCATTTTTACACACATCCTCTGCAGACCATCATTTTTTAAATCTTTTCCCCCGTGAGTTCTGCGATTTGGTGGCCCAGGGCGCCGCCTTTTGGCGATCTCTGGGAAACACTGAACTGCCTGTTGCCGGGATGAGGATGGCTGGTCTCTGATGTGTGGGGCTGGTGGTGGAGCGGAGCGAGAAGATGCTGCTGCGGCCATGGAACGTCGTTGTTGTTGTCTGCTCACGACGATCCTTCCAGCGGGCCGGGGGGGAGGGGGATGAGGCGCACAGCTTGATGAGGTGGCGCACAGTCTCTGACACCTCCTCCAACTTTTTCGAGTTTTCCAGCATGGCCTTGAAACTGCTCCCGAAACTGCGCATCTATCGTCATGGGGCCCTCCATCAGGTCTTTGTGCAGTTTGTGCAGAGAGGTGGAGTGACAGAGCCAGGTGTACCTCTGAATCATCGTCATCCACGCTGCAATTCGGGACAGGCAGACAGCAGAAGAGGTGCACATGTTGAGGATGACGTCAGACGCCTTGCAATGGGAGCTCTTGGTCTCCTCAGGCAAATCTGCGGTCTCCAGCCTCTTGGAAACGCTGTACACCAACAGCGCCACATTGTTGTTTGCTGCGGCCGCCTGGAGCGCACACTGATGAACTCGATTGGAGAGTGTAGTCACCGTCTGGTCATGTTTCCCAGGAGGGACAGGATGCTGCTTTAACCTGGACAACTTTGCTCCGAAAGCTTCCGCCAGGCTTGATTCCAAGGGAGGGTACCGAGGGAAAGTTCCGCTCGGTGAACCCCTCTACTCTGGTGATGGGAGCGAAAGTGGAGCCAGGCGCCCTCAATTTACCAGGACCGGCTGCAGCCTCGTTCCAGTAGGATGCCACTGCTGGAAAACGAGGCCAGATGGGATCAGGACAGCGAGCCGGGGTGGAGCCAAACCTTCCCGCTTGATCACCTGATCTGGGTGGGGGGAGGAGAGGGACGGAAAGTCCCTTCGTGTCAGCAGCTTCCCAGATAATGCCGGGCAGCTCCGAGAGGAGGGCACCGACGGCAGGGAGTGATGTGGCCGTTGAGGCGGGAAAGCCCGGAGGGGGTGAGTATCCGATCGCCCCCTGTCATTCCAACACTACGCTCTCCGGGAGGGAGCAAGCATCGGGGCTGCTTCTGACGTCGCCTGTCTCAGAGGAACCATCCAATTCTCTCCGAGAGCCGGCGTCGAAGAAGTCGATGGCATCGTCCAGCGAACAGTCTCCCATCACAGACAGGCAGTCCTCGACGTTAGTCTTAAACAAGGCTGCTCTCCTCTGCCTTTCCTCTAGAGGGCGACGTGGCGGGGACCCAGGCATCCTTCGCAGGTGTTGTGCTGGTCAAAACTCGGCAAGTAGCCTGTCTTGCAGGACGGACACAGGCGGATGGTGTTGGTGCTGGACATCTTGTTGAAGGTCAGTGCTATTAGCTTGTTGAAGAAAATTGAGAGCCGATTACTCACTCTTAACGTAATTTATACAGACCTGGTGGGGCCCACACAGCAGGTGGGTGTGGACTAAACTTTTCAGTGTAATGCTTTGCATGATGGGATAAAACCCACCAAGCGACAGCTCTTAAAGGGCGAAGTCTATACGAAATAGAACGTCCTTCTGCAAGGTGAACAGCTGATCAGCTGTTCACCGTGCAGAGCGGAGAAGTGGGCTTGGCCAAGAGCGCTTGTAGGTGGCAAAGAGCAGAGGAGGCAGGGAGCTGAAATCATGGCATTCTGTGCTCATTTAGGATTTAGAAACATTGTTTAGAAAATTGCAAGAGTGTGGGAAGGGTTTGAAATGCCTTTACACACACACACACACACACACACACACACACACACACACACACACACACACAC
>NC_056514.1:11395324-11402813 GCF_014905685.2 Nematolebias whitei
GCACGTCACCTTTCATACACGGCTATATTGTTGTCTCAACCTCACATACAGGTTATGCCATTGTACAGTTGCCTGATAAAATCATTGAGGCAAAACAATTGACTACACATCATTCTGTACAAGCTGCAGAAATCATCGCTCTAACACGTGCCTGCCAGTTGGCAGAAAATAAGGATGTGACTGTATACACTGACAGTCAGTGTGCTTTTTCAACTCTCTTCTATTTTGCGAAACAATGGGAGAATAGAGGTATGACGACCTCTACTGGGAAACCAGTTACACATGCTAAACTATTAACTGAACTGCTACAATCAATTCACTTGCCAAACAAGATTGCTGTTTGTAAATGTGCAGCTCACACTAAAGGCAAAGACACAGTATCAAATGGTAACAGATTAGCTGACCAAGAAGCTAAAAGAGCAGCTGCAAGTATCTATGGTTCTAGCTTCCTACTAACTACGCAAACAGCTGACATGATTGACAAATCAGTACTTTTGGACATGCAACGCGCCGCACCCAAACAAGAAAAGCAGTTATGGGAAACAAAAGGTGCCACACTGAATACTGAAGGCTTTTATCATGTTAATAATAAGCCAGTTTTACCTAAATCTCTATTCAAAGCCGCAACAATCTCGTCACATGGGCTTTGCCATGTGTCGAGTTGGGGGATGATTAGCCAAATTCAGAAATATTTCACAACTTATGGACTTGAATCATACTTAAAAGGCTTTTGTAAAACCTGTCCAACATGCATAAGACACAATCCATAGGGAAACATGAGACCTAAAAGAGGCTCTTTTCCTGTTCCAACTTACCCATTTCAAAAAAATGTACATGGATTTCATTGAACTAACACAAAGTGGACCATACAAGTATTGTCTTGAAATGGTTGACGCTTTCTCTAAATGGGTTGAAATAGTTCCCTCTAAGCATGCAGATGCACTAACTGTAGCTAAAGCTATTTGCAAAAACATTGTTCCTGTACATGGGATCCCTGAAACCAGTGATAATGGCCCTCACTTTGTGAATCAAATCATACAAAACATGGCCACACATCTAGGACTAACTTTAAAGAACCATTGTTCTTACCATCCCCAAAGTGCTGGATTGGTTGAAAGAACAAATGGGACTGTAAAAAGCAGACTAAGGAAATGTATGGAAACAACTAACCGTCCATGGCCTGAATGCCTGGACCTGGTCAAACTGTATAAGAGAATTACTCCAACTTCTAATGGTCTGACTCCATTTGCAATAATACATGGCAGACCATACAGAATGCCTTTGTTCTCACCAGACCTGCAAAAAGCAGAACAAGAACAAACATTAGCAGATTTTATGATAAAAACGTTTAAAGAGAAAGACGTATTCAAGACCAATTTACTGCCTTCTGATTCTTTTTCTCCGCAGGAAAAATCATCAGTTCAACCCGGAGACTGGGTCTTCATTAAGGTCATCAAAAGAAAAAAATGGGCCACATTGGGAAGGACCATACCAAGTGCTATTAACCACACCCACAGCTGTGAAAATAGCAGAAAGAACCAGTTGGATCCATCTGTCTCACTGCAAACTCCACAAGGTATTGGACTCTTAATCAAACAAGGTGTTTGAAAAAGCCTGACCACAAGGGGGCCTCATCACCTAGGATGAGGCGTCACAAAGGCTAGTGAAGAAATCAACGCTGAGAGCAGTAATCTGCCTTGGTCCTACACCTTGAATAGGTCACTCACAGTCCAGTACATCTGTACATAATGTCACCTACTTTGGCTAGATAGATCATCGGCTGCATGATGGTTTTGGTATGTGGTTGGATTTATCATCATTTTACAGGTTCTGACGTGGAAAGACAGAAACGATGGACCAAAACTGATGATCACGAGGACCAGATCTGGGATCCTAAACATCCCCAAGAGACCAATGCCTGGTACCGGTATGTTAAGACCAGCGTCAGAAAAGTGACCACTGAAGGTTGCTATGTGTGTTCTCGTCTCCCACCTTCTTCTACTCAGGTACACCTAGAGGTGCAACCCATGAATGTCACTGAAGCAAAATGTATGGCATCCATAGGGGCCCGAGCCTTCCAAGACTTGTGTATAACGACCAAAGATACTGACCCTGCTCGTCCAGGGATCAGGAATGGCACTTGTGATTTGCTGTTCTGGGCTCAAACCAACGTGACGGTGAAGGGAGTACAACAACCTCAGGTACCATACATCACGAACCCTAAAAATCTGAGTTTCACATGCTACATTCAGGGAAATAAGACTCACACGTGTCTGAGTAATACTTGTGAAAAAGGATGCAACTGGTTGGGAGCACTTGACAAAGCAACTCAATGTCGCAATAGATGCGCATACACCCAAGGAGAAGGGGTGCCTGCGAACATGAATGCCCCCTCAAATGGTACGTATTTCATTCAAAATGGCTGGTGGCTCTGCGGACACAAACTATACTCGACCCTGCCTGTGAACTGGACTGGAATATGCGCTCCCACATGGGTGACAGATCACACTTTCCTTATTCACCCACCAAATATGAAACAACGCAGGAGATGAGAGGTAATAAATTTCACACCACATGACTCAATCTGGGGATCCGATGTGCCAGGAGATCATAAACTTTGGTCAACAGGAAGTAAAGTTAGTCACGCACTGTTTCCTTGGATCGGTGTAGGGAAAAATGCACTTATGATTGAGACACTGAAATACCGCTTTCATGCCTTTGTGAACATCTCTCTTGATTTAGCAGAGGCTCGGAGCCGAGAAATAGCAGCACTTCGCCTGATGGTGCTGCAGAACCGTATGGTTTTGGACTTACTGACAGCCTCACAAGGTGGTGTATGTCAAATTATTGGAACATCATGCTGTACTTATATCCCAGGAGAAAACGACACCCACGTGAAGAAGCACTCCGCTCCCTACGGAACCTGAAGGGAGCAATGGATGCAGACCACCACCCAAGTCCCGGCTGGGACCTGTGGTCATGGTTCACTTCTGGACCGTGGTGGCAGCTAGTGTTAAAAATCTGTACCCCAGTAATTGTGATCCTCATTCTGTTTTGTCTTTTCTTCACTTGCATTGTGCCATGTTTGAAGAAGATGATGAGAAAGAGTTTTACTGGAGGACTCATTAATCTATACCAGGCTCGTATGAATAACAAACGTGATGACTGATGGATATGCTTCCCTGCACCCAGTGAGACGTCATGACTATGTTAACTCGCCAAGAGAAAATGCAGTGTGATTCCGGTGCTGAAATTATCCTGACATAACTGGTACCGAGATGATGTATCAGCTTTACTTGGCCATGAAACAGACTACAAGAACTTCATCCCCTGATGATTTTATGCTTTGACCCCAAGCTCAATTGCTTTAGCCAAATATTATTTGTTCTATGCTTTCTTTTACAGATTTCTATTTATGCAGTTCATGAAGAATTAATGCTCATAAAGAGATTGTTGTTTTTTGTTTCTACTGCTTTTTATTTTATGAGTTCACACTAATTATGTTTTGATTGGTTTTTGATTTTATGTCTTATTATTTGAGTTGCTTTTTAGGGAATACAGAGTGAGCCTGCAAAAGGTCGTTGCCATCCAGGGCCTGGAGCGATGACGGTGTTTTTCCTCCCACTAATTTAACATCTGCCCTGGGTTTTTTTTCCAGTCATTCACACTGAATTCCTAGAAAATACATACTTAATAATAATTATTTAATTATCATATTTATAATCTCAGTTTAAATTATAAACAGGAAGGAATGTTGGAGAGTTTTGAACTATTGATCATTTGAAACTGTTTTTCTTATTTGTATACTTGTTTCAACAAAGTTTCTGTGTGTAGGAGTGTACTTTGGACATGTATGCTGGACACGCTGAACGCCCCCAGAGAACACTCTGACCTGAGCTTGTAGTTTCTGTTTTCTAATACTGCCGCATCTGTATTATTTGTTTTTATCTGTTAACCACTCCTACATGCTCCAATAAAAATGGACGCACACAGAAGCAGCTTTAGACTTCATTCTGGCCTTGGTCGGGATGATGTCTCTCTTTGCAAAGAATTTGCGTCTATTATAACTCATCTCTGTTTTCTGTTGTGGTTATTATTATTTAATAGGTGCTGGTTTTTTAAACAAGAAAAACCCCTACATTAAATGGTACATGTGACCCGGATATTTCCTCATGCCTGTTGCCGGTGACGTCTGAGATGGGCATGCTGCAGATCCGTGCACGGTAATAAAGGTAAAGCCCTGAGAGACTGTTTCTCGTCAGGCCAGCGTCTTAGGTCCCCCTCGGATCACCGACTAACAGAGTGACGGAGAATCCGACCGGACATCTCACCAGACTACAGACCGTGAGTATAACAAATTAGCACAATTGCTGGATGAGATTTATGCGCGAGAAAATATGGTACAGAACTAGTTCTTTTTGTTGAAGCCAAGATCTGAAATTTTAAAGAAGTGAGATTTTTTAACGATAAGGTTAAGGACTAAATAAAGTCTAACCATGAAAGGTCAAGACCTTCACTGTAATAAAAAAGTGAGGTAAATTTTTGTCAAGATCTATATAAAATAGTGAGACATTTTACCAAGAAACTTATTGGACCAAACAGTGAGGCTCAACAGTAATTTCCTTAGACGCGTCGCATTACTGTCACTTTTTCACTCTCTCTTTTCCTTTCATATCTCTTTTGTGAGTGAATGCATGAATGCATGTATAACTGAGAGGTTTATAATTGAGATTACAGCTTTGAAACCTAACGGTGCCAACGCACAAGCTGTGATTCATTTTTAAACTTCTATTAGGATTATTTTTTTTTTTTTTCAAAGTGACGTGGTCTTTGAATCTAAAATCTCTGTAAGCTTCGGGATTAGAACCCAAAAGAGAGAAACCAAATCAATCCGTCTGATTGGTCCAGAAGCCTGTTTCTCGGGAGGTGCAGAGAGTCCATGAGACATTTTCAATTGAACCACTCACACTAATATATTAATAAAACACAACGCAGTATTCATACTTATACATCATGGGAAGCAATAAAAGTAAGTCTTCTACAGAAGCACTCGCCAAAGATGTTAAATACATGAACCAGAAACACCCAGACTCAATTAAATTCCTAGATAAATGGACAAAAAAATACAAATTTGATCCAAGTCTAAAGGTAAATACATGGGAAATGATTGTTTCCATTCTACAAGAAAAACAAGCTTTAGCAAAAAATAAAAAGAGAAAAATAAATTTGGAGGAACAACTAAAATGTGCAAAAATCTGGCAAACTGAATCCCAAGTGAGGAGAAATTTGATAAACGTATCCAAACTGAACAAACAAACTAAAATAAATAAAGCAACCACCCTCTTTGTGAAACCAGAAGATAACGAAACAGGACCTAGGTGTCCTCCCCCATATGACCAGACTAGGACTGACACCATGACCCCACTTTCCACAGGATCTGTTTACCCAACCCAGGACTTAGCAAATGCTGATAAGCGCTTGGAAGCACTCTCAAACTTACCTAAAAAAAGCAGGCGTCAGCATAAAAAGTAGCCTGAGAAGTGCTACAGCATCACATGAACAAGGCAATGCAAATCAGGAAGTACATGACATTTGTTGTTCATATGACCTAGGATTGACCCAAAACTTGACGACTGTTTCACTTTTAATGCAGGAAGCTGGACGAGCACTGACAACTCTTGATGACCAGATGCCTTTGAGTCAACTGCACGTGACAATGAACGTGTTGAAACATGACGACTGTGACTATGTTTCTGATTTTTTGTCTGAAAGCCCGGTCACAATGACTGTTGTAATGTTGTACACAAACAGACGTTCTTTTGCTGGTGCTGTAGTCTCACTTTCTGAAAAACAAAGACCTTTGTACAAACTTGACGCCACACCACACATTTCTTTATTTAAACCACATGACATGCAGTGGAAGGATGTTGGCTACAAAATAAAGGATGCTGCTTCATGCACAGATTACACCTCACCACAGGGTGGGTGGAGCTATAGTCCGACCTGTAAAATTTGGAAAAAACAACTTTGTGAAATCATAACATGCGAAGCAAGAATCCACACACTTTCATCCTGACGCTCAGAGGCTGTTTTTCTCTCTGAACAGGATGAAGCAGACTTGAGAGAAATACCTGAAACATTGTGGTCTTCAGGACCTTCTGATGTTGGATTACTAAACTCAATTCCTCCAGTCCAAATCAAACCAAAGACAAACTGGAGGCCCGTAATTAAACAATACCCACTCAAACCTGAGACAATACAGGGCATTGCACCCGTTATTGCTGACATTGCAGGGAGGGATCATAAGAAAATGCTCTGATTCCCCTTGCAATACACCCATTTTTCCAGTCCAAAAAGCAAATAAAACAGACTGGAGAATGGTACAAGATTTGAGATCAGTTAATGAGGCAATCTAAACAAGAGCTTCGAATGTTCCGGATCCACACACCTTAATTAACTCTTCAAGGCCTGATAACAAGTACTATACGGTGATAGATTTAAGTAATGCGTTTTTCAGTGTATCAATAAACCCAGACTCACAGTTCTGGTTTGCTTTCACGTTTCAAGGCCAAGGCTACACATGCAGACCAAGGGTTTGCTGACAGTCCAACCATCTTCACACAGGCCATTATGGCCTGCCTGTCAAATCTTTCACTTGAAGGTGGCAGTCAACTTTTGGTTTATGTAGATGACCTTTTAATAGCATCGCCCACTCAAGAGGCATGCAAACATGACTCACTTACTTTACTTCACCACCTCTCACAGACAGGTCACAAAGTAAATAAGAATAAGATACAATGGGTTAGGACTGAAGTTGACTATTTAGGTCACACATTGTCATCTGCAGGAAAACAAATCCAAGCAAAAAGAAAACAAACCATTGCTGATGCTCCTAAACGAAAAAACAAATCATGTCATTCCTAGGACTTTGCAATTATTGCAGATCTTATATCCCACACTATGCAGAACTGACTCAGCCTTTGCTAAATTTGATTTATGACACACCCATGGCTTTAAAAGACAAAATCACTTGGACAACAGAGGCCTCATTTGCATTTATAACACTGAAACAAAAACTAATGCAAACAACCTCTTTAATTTTACCTGACTACTCAAAGCGTTTTACGCTTACCGTTGATTGCAGAAACGGTTTTATGACATCAGTTCTTTTACAGAAGCATGGTGACAAATTTAAACCGTTGGCATTTTACTCTAAAAAAACTTGACCCTGTAGCACAGGCACTCCTTCCATGCATGCAAGCAGTCTGTGCAGCAGCAATTGCAGTCCAGGTATCAGCCGATGTCATCCTTTTTCATGACACTGATCTCCTGGTCCCACATGCTGTTGATGTGCTGCTGCTGCAGAGTAAAATGAACATATTGTCACCTGCACGTCACCTTTCATACACGGCTATATTGTTGTCTCAACCTCACATACAGGTTATGCCATTGTACAGTTGCCTGATAAAATCATTGAGGCAAAACAATT
>NC_056514.1:11402913-11406386 GCF_014905685.2 Nematolebias whitei
ATGTATGTATATATATATACATATATGTATATTTATATACATATACATTTGTACATATATGTACATATATATATACAAAGTATATATAATTCACTATTCATATCCCTCAGTGATGGGGAACATCAGCCTACCGCTTGTTTATATGATGGAAAGTAGTTCTGTACTTTGTGGTAAAAATTTGGTACTGAACTGTACTGTAACTTGCTTTATGCTGGGGTCAGTCAGGTCTCTCTCTCAAGTCTCCAGCTTGTCCAAAATGCTGCAGCTCGGTTACTAACAGGAACTCGCAGGTTTGAGCACATTACTCCAGTTCTGTCTTCTCTTCACTGGCTTCTTGTGCATGTCAGAGTTGATTTTAAGATTCTTCTGCTGACATTTAAGTGCATTAATGGCCTTGTACCCTCATACCTCTCCATCCTCCTTCATCCTTATACTCCTTCTCGGGCCTTGAGATCATCAGACCAGCTGCTTTTGGCCATACCAAAAACCAGGCTGAAGCTCCGAGGAGATCGGGCATTTTCATTCATGGGCCCTACACTCTGGAATAATCTGCCCATTAACATTTGACAGGCCACCTCAGTCTCTATTTTTAAATCTCTCCTCAAAACACATCTGTACGCATTGGCATTTAACACAGTGTGATCTCATTTGATATTTTGTTGTTGATGATTGTGTATATCCATTTTGCTTTCACTCCCTGACATTTAACGCAGGGTGATTTGATTTAGTATTTCATTGTTTCTCATTATATTTCATGTTTTTATGCTTTTATTCATGTTGCTGTAATATGTTGTTATTAATATTTGATGCTGTGATCTTTTTTGGTAAGCACTTTGATAACATTTACTGTTTTAAATGTGCTATACAAATAAATGTGACTTGATTTGACTGAAACAAATCAACACAAATAACAAAGTTAGTATCCAGAACCTAACATGGCAACAATAACCAAGAGCAACCACTTTCTTCTACTCATTGCTGAATAATGCTGGTTATATTCAAATTTAAATATTTTAATGTGATATTTAACAGAACAACAGCAAAGTTCTTGGTGCATTTATATCTGGTGAAGCTCGTAACAAACAATAACAGCAGCAAATTTGTACCACTTTGTGCAGTGTTAATTAAAATAATTTGATACAAATCAAAATGTATTTCCTTGGTTATTTTTCTTCATTGATACATTCTGTTCCTGTTAGAGCACAGTGAATATTCTAGGGCATTAAAGTCTAATAGAGCCGTAATCTTTTGATCAGCAAACTTGTGAAAGTCAAACACTTACAGGAAATGGTTCATCGTATGACAGACTCAAAGTGTTTCAAGTAGTTGACAAGAACCATGGAAACACCTACAGAGATAAGAATGTTTCAGCCGGCTGAGTGCTGGTCAGCTGCCATCAGAGCTGTCTTCATCACTGGTAAGTATAAAAAAAATACCTTTGTACCAAAATTCTACATTCCTAAAAGCTACGGTGCTGACATGATAATAATAATAATGATAATAATAATACAGTAATAATAATAATGAGTAGTAAGTTCCTAGAGAAACTTTGTCGGGGACTGCCAGGCTGCTGCCAATTTAAATATTTGATTTAACAGTACTATGTGTTGGGGTTCACTCTTAGCTACCACTATACCAAATTTCAGCTCAATATGGCAAAAAAAAAAAAAAAAAATCAATGAGTTATTGTCTTTTTTTCTTTTAAGCTCTGGTAGCCATCTTGTATTTTTGGTTTGGACACGTTATGTGATAGGAAACATTCTCAGCTATTGCCACAATTTTTTTTTAGCTCAGTATCTCTAAAATTAGCTGATTTAGCGTATGTTTCCTTTTTAGCTCATGCGGTCATCTTGGACTTTTGATTTGCATTAGGATTGTATGAAAACTCACTCTCAGCTATGGCCAGAGCAAATTTCCGCTCAATATCTCAGTTATATCAGTTAGAAACATTTAGAAGCTGTTGAGTTCTATCAGGCATTTTGAATTCGAAAAATGGATATACGCCGTGGTAACTTGAAATGCCAATAAAAGTAACAACACACATCACGGGGCCAAGCCGGTTGTTTTGATATAACATTTGTGGGGGTACACATTGCGGTTCGGGCTGCATTAAAGTTGACAGAAGAGTAAGATATAAAGTTAAGAAAACCTTTGTTTGGTGGATAATAATAGATGCTGCCTCTTACCAGATGGTCCTCAATAAAAGGCCCAGCAATCTTGAAGGACTGCACAACACCTGCTGCCATTTATGACAGAATTGCAGACTATAATCTTATTTATCTTACTTATCAGCATTTATCTTTATGTTCATATAAATCAGATTATTATCTGCAATACAGTGAAACAGGGTTTTAAACTTTTAAAAATATAACCCTAATAGCTTTATGTGCAGTATAATGAAAACAGGGCAGAGTCTAGAAAAGAATCTTGAAGAACCACACTTGTTAGTGGAGCTGCAGCTGAATAATACTAATCTATATGAACTGAGACAGTCCTGTCCATCAAATATGTATGATTCAAACCAATGTAGAATAGCAATTTAAGACCTACACACTCAAGCCAAGTTAAGATTATGCTATAATCTATGGCGTCAAAAGTAGCTCTCAAGCCCAAAAGCATCAAAATAGTAGATTTCCCTAAACTTACAATTAAAATTTTCATTTGAAAACCTGTAGCAATCGCTTCAGCGCATTTGTAGTGTATAAAACTGTTGGACTGTTGGAAGAGGCTGCACCACAACAGGTTTTAAAGCAGCTGGAACATGACCTGGTCAAGGAGATGCATTAATCTGAAGAATATGGGGAGTGACCCAATACCCTTAGGATTTCCATCCATCTCACAAAACACTGAAAGAGAGAACACTGAGCTGCAGCATCTATACACGTTAGGGCAGCTGTACCTGAGTGGTTAGAGCAGTCGTCCTCCAATGGGAGAGTTTGGGGTTTGATTCCACTAGCAGCCACATGTTGAAGTGTCCCTGGGCAAGACACTGAACACCTCAATGCCTCTGATGTGTGTCCCATCAGTGCATGAATGCGATCTAAAGCACTAATTAGTCTCTATAGAAGTATTTGTTCAGATTAGCTTTGTAGAGATCTGTAGTGATCTGAGTGCTGCTTGAGTGTGTGTGTGGAGGTAAATGAGGGCATAGATTGTGTTGTAAAGAGCTTTGAGTATATTGGTTAGATAGAAAGGTGCTATATAAGTACAGTCCGTTTACCGTACAGTAACCAAAATGTTTAACTCTTATCCCTCAACAGTTACTGCTGCTTTCTGATGACACATATTCTAATATCTGAATAAATCATTCTACTGTTGGGATCCATTTATCATCTGCGTTTTTCAGCACTTTACTCGTTCCGCAATTTTTGTATTATTTTGACAATTCATATATCATAACATTCAGCTAATTCAGGACGTCACTGCTGTAGGGGTTTTTCTTGTTTAAAAAACCAGCACCTATTAAATAATAA
>NC_056514.1:11406396-11419245 GCF_014905685.2 Nematolebias whitei
ACGCAAATTCTTTGCAAAGAGAGACATCATCCCGACCAAGGCCAGAACGAAGTCTAAAGCTGCTTCTGTGTGCGTCCGTTTTTATTGGAGCATGTAGGAGTGGTTAACAGATAAAAACAAATAATACAGATGCGGCAGTATTAGAAAACAGAAACTACAAGCTCAGGTCAGAGTGTTCTCTGGGGGCGTTCAGACCGCACTGCTCACAGCGTGTCTAGCATACATGTCCAAAGTACACTTCTACACACAGAAACTTTGTTGAAACAAGTATACAAATAAGAAAAACAGTTTCAAATGATCAATAGTTTAAAACTCTCCAACACCTGCTTTGATTTTTTATATTTTTGCAATTTTTACTTTAAGAAATATTTAGCGTTTTCGGCCACGTTTTTCCTCATTGAAAACAAATGGAGCTCCCTTCACATCCATCAAACGCTTTGCACTGTTTACAACCTGCTACTGCTCATTTCAGCTTTTGTTCCGTTTCAGCTGTTTTCAGCTTTTTTCAGCTTTTTTTCTCTCATTTCGGCTATTTTTTTCCTGCTCCTTTCAGTTTCTTTATGCTAATTTAAGCTTTTTTCTGCTTATACTTATCTTTTTAAATATATTCTTCCTATTTTAAATATTTTTATTTTTCCTCTTTTCTCCAGTCTTTCTAATCATTTCAACTTTTTATGCTTCTTCTTTCTACTAAGTTCAATTTTTTTTTCTTCTCATTTCAGTTCTTCTTTCAGCTTTTTCATCTTCAGGGGCTTCCACAGTGAGTCATCCTCCTCCATCTCACTCTGTCCTCTGCATCCTCTGTCCTCAATTCAAGTACCTCCATGTCCTCTCTAACTGCATCCATATATCTCCTCTTTGTCTTTTTCATGGCAGCTGCATTTCTAACATCTCCTGATGCATGCTCAATAATCCAGGTAGAAAAATCTAAAAAAGTTAAATCTGGTCCTCTGGACATTCAAAAAAACAAAACAAAGCAAAACAACAAAAAAAATGTAAAAATGTTTCGTCTCTCATCCGAGAAACTTCCTCAGTCTGAGGTGCTGTATTCAGCTCAGTCTCTTAAATAGCACCTTCTCAGAGTGGATCAACCAGTTTTGCTGCTGACAACCAAAACCAGCTGATCACATGCTCCAGAAGGACCATCAGCCTAACAATGGATCATTAGCACACTGATGGCTGTTTACTATTCACAGAGGGCTGAGTGATACTAGCAATCACAGCATTGTAAGAGGGGGACAATTGAACACGTAGGCCTCCACCCCTGTTTAACGATGGACAATTTCTTTTCACAAAGATGGCCTCCTTTACTCCTCTCTCAAACCATCGTTCCTCTCTATCCAGGAAACGTTTCTACATTTTTTTGTTGTTTTGCTTTTTGAATGTCCAGAGGACCAGATTTAACTTTTTTAGACATTTCTAACATCCTTCTACCAAAATACACACTGTCCCACCTCTGGACATGTCCAAACCACTGTCCCTCCTCTGGACATGTCCAAACCATCTCAGTCTGGCCACTGTAACTTTATCCCTCAGTTGTTCAACTTGTGCTGTACCTCTGATGATCTCATTCCTAATCTTATCCATCCTTGTCACTCCTAAGAAGAACCTCATCGTCTTCATTTCTGCCATTTCCAGTTCTTTCTCCTGTCTTTTTGCCAATGCCACTGTCTCCAGACCATACAACATACCTGGTCTCACCTCCTCCTTCGGCACTCACTTTATGCTTTTTCTAAATCCACAAAGACACAATGGAGTTCTTTCTGACCCTCTCTGTACTTCTCCACAGCATCCTCATCCTCATCTTGTAAACTTTTCCTTTGACCTTTGCTGACACTCTTTTGTCACAAATCCCTCCTGAAACTTTTCTCCATCCACTCCATCCTACCTGGACTCTCCTTTTCACCTCTTTACCACACTCCCCATTCTCCTGAACCCCAAGTACTTGAAGTCCTGTCTTTTGAGACCTCTGCTCAGTGGAGCCTCGCTGTTCCACCGGCCTCCCTCTCATTCACACATGCACTTTGTCTTACTATGGCTGACTTTCATTCCTCTTCTTTCAAGTGCATACCTCCACCTGTCCAAGTTCTCTTCCACCTGTTCCCTATTCTAACCACAGATCACAATTCAATTCAGTTTATTTATATAGCACCAAATCACAACAAAGTTATTTCAGTGCACTTTACACGGACATTCACATATATAGAAAAGCTAATTAGTAAAGTTCTCTATCTAAGGAAGCCAGCAGACTCGTCTTCTGTCATCTGCAAACATTATAATCTGTGGGAATTCCTGCCTGACCTCATCTGTTAGTTGGTCCATCACCAGAGCAAGCAAGAAGGGGCTCAAAGCAGATCCTTGATGCACTCCCACCTCCACCTTGAAGATATCTGTCACTCCTACAACACATCTCACCACTGTCCTGCTGTCCACATACATGTCCTGTACCAGTCTAATACTTCTCTGCCACTCCAGATTTTCTCATGCAATACCACACCTCCTCCTTCGGCACTCTGTCATATGTTTTTTCTAAATCCACAAAGACACAATGGAGTTCTTTCTGACCCTCTCTGTACTTCTCCACAGCATCCTCAAAGCAAAGATTGTGTCTGTGGTGCTCTTTCTTGGCATGAAACCATACTGCTGCTCACAAATAGTCACCTCTCGTCTAAGTCCTGCTTCCACAACTCTCTCCCAGATCTCCATTGTGTGACTCATCATCTTAATTCCCCTGTAGTAGCTACAACTCTGTACATCACGCTTGTTCTTAAAAACAGGCACCAACACACTTCTTCTCCATTCCTGAGGCATTTTCTCACCCTCTCACCTATGCCATTGAATATTTCAGTCAAAAGCCTCACTGCCATCTCTCCAAGACATTTCCAAACCTCCACTGGTATGTCATCAGGTCTTATTGCCTTCCCCTTCTTCATTCTTTTCAGAGCTTTCCGGACTTCACCCTCACTAATCTTTCCCACTTCCTGGTCCACAGTTTTTACTCTACTCTACTCTACTATTCTTTCTCTTTCATTCTCTTCATTCACTACTTCCTCAAAGTACTCCTTCCATCTTACCATAACACTCTCCTCACTTGTTAGAACATTACCATTTACTGTATATTCTTGACAAGCCTAACCTGCTGCACATCCTTTCCGCCTGATCCCTCTGTCTTGCCAATCGGTACAAGTCCTTCTTGCCCTCTTGAGTGTCGAAATACAACTCATCATACACCCTCTGCTTTGCCTTTGCCACCTCCCTCTTTACTCTATTTTGCATTTACTTATATTCCTGTCTCCTCTCTTCAGTCCTGTCACTGTCATATTTCTTCTTGGCTAATCTCTTTCTTTGAATGGCATCCTGCACATCAGTATACCTGTCTCTCTAATTACTGTTGCTGTAGTAGTCTAGTCATTTGGAAGCTCTTTCTTACCACCCAGAGCCTTTAACAGCTCCTCTCTGAATTTCTCCCAACATTCTTCCTTCTTCAGCTTCCACCATATGGTCTTCTTTCTACCTTCAAGCACATCAGCCAATCTGACACTCTTTTCACCTCTGCTACCAACTGCTTGCCAACTCCTCTTTCAGTACAATGCCTACTCCATTTGTCTTTCTATCCACACCATGGCAAAACAGTTTGAACCCTGCTCTAATGCTGCGAGCCTTGCTGCCCTTCCACTTGGTCTCTTGGATGGCTGTGGCTGAGTGGTTAGAGCAGTTGTACTCCAGTGCAAGAGTTGGGAGTTCGATTCCACCAGCAGTCACATGCCACAGTGTCCCTGGGCAAGACACTGAACTCTTCATTGCCTCTGATGTGTGTCCCATTGGAGTATGAATGTGATAAAGCACTGATTAGTCTTTGTAGAGCTATAGTAAAGTGCTATATGCATGGGTAAATGAGGACACAGATTGTAGTGAAAAGTGCTTTGAGTAGCTTGATAAGATTGAAAAGCACTGTATAAGTGCAGTCCATTTACCATTTGGGCACATCTACCTTCCTTCATTGCATCATGTCAGCCAGCTCTCTACCTTTGCCTGTCATTGTCCCCACATTTAGAGTTGCAACCCTCAGTCCTACATTCTTGACTTTCCTTTTCTCCCTCTGTCTCCTGACACATTTCCCTCCTTGTGGTGTTCGACTAAATTTCAGTTCCTATTTTGCTCATTTCAGATTTTTAAACTTTTCAGCCTCTCTCTGCCTCTTTCAGCTTATTCTGCTCATTTCTGATACATTTCTGTTCTATTCAGTTCAACATATTTCACATTTTTATTTCAGCGGTTCAAATTCAGCTCACATTGGCAGTTTAGCGATGAAAACTTTTCAGTCTGGCTTAAAACTCTTGAGTAGCTTTCAGCAAAAATCATTCAGCAATAAGCATTTACACTGCGTTTTCACAGGAAATGCAATTTCTCTAGTGTAAATTGATCCACTAAAATAATGAAACAATTTAGCCACAGATATATACTTATTATTATAAGGTTATATGTATTATTAATATACCATTATATCTTAATATTAAGCACGGTGGCGCAACTGGTAGAGCAGCTGCCTCTCAGCGAGCAGGTCCTTGGTTCAAACCCCGGTCCAGGGGCCTTTCTGGGTGGAGTTTGCATGTTCTCTCCGTGCATACGTGGGTTTATTCCGGGTGCTCCGGTTTCCTCCCACAGACCAAAAACATGCATGTTAGGCTGATTGGTAACTCTAAATTGTCCCTAGGAGTGAGTGAGTGAGAGAGTGAATGGTTGTTTGTCTTGTTTGTCTCTATGTGGCCCTGTGATGGACTTGCGACCCGTCCAGGGTGTACCCCGCCCCTCGCACAGTGATTTCTGGACATGGGCACAGGCGAACCCCGTGACCCAAAATGGAATAAGCGGGTAAAGATAATG
The DNA here is from genome assembly GCF_014905685.2 of Nematolebias whitei. Taxonomy (NCBI): domain Eukaryota; kingdom Metazoa; phylum Chordata; class Actinopteri; order Cyprinodontiformes; family Rivulidae; genus Nematolebias; species Nematolebias whitei. The sequence goes on from NC_056514.1 coordinate 11,411,281, forward strand.
GATGGATGGATCTTAATATTGTAGTGAACTAAGCCTCAGGTCAAATCTGGCCCTGAGGGCCTTCCTGGGACAAGAACTGTTATCTCATTGATTTGAGTCCAGAAACACAAAATTAAGTTCATCCAGAGACTTTCTAAGTGTGTCCTGCACTGATCAATTGAAAGAACACTCTCTTTTTATTATCATTACTATTTTACAAATGTCTTGATAATCAAAAGTGTGTTTAGTTCAAACCATTTTAAATGTTGAAGTGAACTACTCATTTTAAATCAACTGTGAAACAGTATTAAGGATTTTTAATCCTCATTCAAAGTAGAAATCAAGTGAATGTTTGTTACAAGAGTAATTATTCATTTTCTTGATCTTCTGTCTGAAATGAGCAGGTTGTAAGTCGGTCAAAAGTCAAGTTTCGGTCAACTACATGTTTACTGGAAAGAAATGTCATGTTTAACTTTTTCAGACAGATAGAAGTAGAACTGGCACCAAAAAGTCTCGGTTTCTTCAAAACATCTTCTGTCTGTTCTTAAACAATCTAATCTTCCTCCTTGACTTTTAATAACCTCTTACATCACTAAGACCACACCTTGTTGGTTCGTTTCGACCAATCAGGAAGTTCTCATGAGGAACCGGAAGTGAACTCTTTAAAAGGGTCAACACTTCCTAGTTCCAGGAGAGTTAGTTCCGAGAGCAGCAGAGTTCAGAATGCTGGAATGCTGGAGAACAACGGGAACTAAGCTGAACAACGTTCCAGGGAGGACCTCGAACGAGAAGTCCCTGAACGAGAGAAGTTCAGAGGAACTATGAAGAAGTCTGTTCTGGGATGATCTCACGACTCCTGAGGTTTTAGCTGTTCTTACGGAGACGCTGGAAAGAGTTGAAAGGAAACTCTACACCGACGCCAAAACTATCATCTGCAAAGGTAAAGAGTCGATCTCAACCAAAGTGTACCGTGGGTTAAGCTGCATCCAAAGGAGCGTGTTGTTCTGGTCTACAGACCTACATCTTATACAGACACATATTCTTCACCCATCTCTCTCCATTTAAACTCCCTCATTTCCCATCTTTAAAACTCTTCTATCTGCCAGTAATTAATCTAGATATATTCAGAAATGTCTGTTGTAAAGCTGACCCAGATACCATGGCCGTATGGTTTCTGATTGTAAAGCTAATTAATTAAGCTGTTGTTGAAATCAATGTTGCCAAATCAATGTAAATGTTTGATGTTAAACTTTGATTCTGTTAATAAATGACCGCATTCATTTTGATGGGTCAAAGAAAATTAACGTCTCACGTCACATTTAATCATTCAATGCACGATAGAACTCAGTCCAGAAAAATGAAAGAATCCGTTTAATTTATGAATAATATCTCACAGATATATGTTCATTTACATCTGGTGGCCTCGTACGGTATCATAAATGGACTGTTATTCGTGTAAAAACTGACTGTTGGCATGAAAAGTGCAGTTTTCTAATCTATCAGCTGTGGGGTTCAGAGAAAGTTTTCAATTGTGGTGTTTTGAAAGCTGAAAATAACGTCAATGTGTTTCATTTTAAAGCTGAAATGGTACATCTGTTATCTGTGAGCTAGTAAGCTGTGGAAAGCGTTTGATTATGTTTAATCTGTGGTGCAGAGAGGAACGGGTTCTGCTCGACCCGGTTCTGTTCCGGCTCGGTTCTGATTCGTTCAAACGAGTCGTTTGCATGATTAAACTGCTGTTTGGAGCTGAGCGCCGTCTCAGTAAGCTTTTGAGAGTTTATTCGCCACATTTTTAACAGAAAATTGTGCATTTTGACAGTTTTAATGACGAAAGTTGACCGGACTTTTTCAGGCTAAACGCTAACACGCTAGCTGAAAAAACGATCCGTCATTGGCTGAAAACCGCTGTTTGAAACGTCCTGATTCGCTGGAGAGACGAGTGACGTGTCTGTCGTCACTTCCTCTGATGTCAGGTTGTAAAACCCACCCCCGCCGCTGCTCTTTCATTGGTTGATTCAGTCACGTGACCCGGAAATGAAGCTCGTCTTCATAGGGAATTTCAATCTGCTGTTTAAAGTTGAAAAACGCTTTAAAGTTGGTTCTGATCCGCTGTTCCGATTATTTAAAGCCTAATCGCTGAAACTTTGCCACGTTTAAGTTTTAAATCCGTCATTAAATGGTGTTTTTCGACCACGCTAGCCGATGCTAATTTAAGCTAACAGCTAACAACCGGATGTCACCAAAGCCACAGGAAGTCATCGCGACTCCTACTGGTCGCCACTAACAGTGTCAGGGTTAAAATAAAATAAGGTTATACTGCCACCTCCTGTTGGAAACTTGAAATCACAGTTTCACTTCGTTTTTAGGATTTTGGTGAAATTGAACGCTCGTATTTCTTTAAAATAAGCATTTCTGAGTTAATAAACGTTCCTCAAGCTGATTTGTACTGTTTATCTTACATTTAAAAAGTGATTAAAGTATTTATGCCCAGAGAGGCGTTTACTAAGACATTTTTCATTCACTGATAAATCCTAAAGCAGGTGCAAAATGAAAAAGTGAGAACTTTTTAAAGATACAGTCCAGATAATCACAGAGCTGACCAGTTTACTCATTTGCTGAAAAGATAATACACGTTTAATTGCTAGAACACTAAATAAGAGTAATTATATCAGAAAAAGGAAACTTTTCTGATTTATTTTACCACTTAAAACACCACATCTTCCTATTTAATTTTTAAATAGAAGATAATGGCAGGAGAAGAGGAAAACGTTGACCCTTTAGACTCCCAGTCAGAAGATGACAGTCAACAAGATGACATCATCCAGGGAGCGTTAAATATTTTAACAAACCCAATTATTGGCACACAATTAGAACAGATGGATGAAACTCAAAGAGCTAAAGAGCTGAGAAGTTTAGCAAAAGGAGCCACGGTTAAAGAGAATAAAAAGCAGAGCCTTGAACGGTTAGCAAAAATTTCTCTGCTTCTCAAAGACAAATTGGATCAACAGGTTGAACAAAATGACGTGCTGTCTAAAGCATATGCAACAGACAGAGAGGCTTATCTCAAATTCATGACACAGTCTAAACTTGCTGAAGAGACCGGTGCACATGAGTTAAAACGTGAGAGGGACCTCTCACAGAATAACCTTACTTTACAAGCTCACTCATATGAGGAGAAATTGAAGGAAAGGGAGATCATGTACCAAAAGTTGTGCTCAGACAACGATGCTCTACAACAACAGTTGCAAGAAGCATCAAATGCTCTGAGCGGATGCAAAGCTGAGATAGACGTGCTTAAAACACAACTTTGCCATGCAGAAAGGAAATATGGTGAGAGGCATGGACTGAGTGTGGGGACACACTGGGCTTCAGACCCAAATCTCCTTACATCACACACACCTCCACCCTTACCTCAAGTGGTTGGGATAGACCTGCACAGGTCTCCTCTACCGAACAGGCAAGAGAGAGCATTGAAACTTCCTCTTTCAATAGACGATCTTCAAAAACTCTCAAAATATGTAAAACACTTTGTACCTGGACCAATGGGTTCAACTGGAACAAAAGCGTATCTCAAAGACCTTGAATTCAGACTGAGTGGTTATCCTAATGCTACGGTTGAGGATAATTCACCTGTGGAGAACAGTGTCCTAGCTTCTACCTGCACAAATGGAGTCCAACTGATTTTTGCTTCGGCCAACTAGCTGTGGAGCTAGCCGTGAAGCTAGCACCACCGAGCTGAGGGAGCGGCGGTGGTGTGGCTACTGTGGGGACGTTCTGCTGCGGTTGGGCCTGCTCTGCATGGGCGTTTGTTCTGGGCTGCTGTCGTCAGGTCTGTGTGCCTGTTGGGAGACGGTCTTCGGTGGAGAACTCAGCGGACAGCGGGGGCTGTGAGTGGCCGCTAGTTGCCATCGACGGCGGGGGCGACTACGGATCAGGCCTCAGACGTTGCCTGGTAACTGACTGCTATTGTCAACGGGATTGTGAGTACTATGAACAATGTCGAGTAAATCGAAGAAAGGAAAGGAGGAAGCTTTGGAGGAACTAAGTTTAGAAAATATGGAGGACATAAAAAAGTCATTGAACTTTATGGGAATGGAACTAGCCAAACTTTCTTCTAAACAAGAACAATTAATTGGGTTACTTGAAGAAGTAAAACAGCTAAAAATTCAAATATGTGAAAAAGACAAAAAAATTATTGAACTTGAAAACAAAGTTGATGACTTGGAAAGAAATGCAAGACTGGAGAACTTGGTGATATCTGGCTTGGAAATAAAACCTAGGTCATTTGCCAAAGTTGTTAGTGGCACTGTAACAACGGAGGATGCATCAAATGAAGATCTACAGACATTGGAAGAGCAAGTAGTCTCATTTTTGCAGGAAAAAGACATTAATATTGATCATGAAGATGTTTCAATTTGTTACACTCTGCCTAACAAAACAGACAAAAATAAACCAGCAATAGTTGTTAGATTCGTTAGTAGAAAATCAAGAAATGGTGTGATAATGCAAGCAAGAAATCTAAAAGGAACAAAAGTCTACATAAACGAACATCTAACAAAAAAGAATAGCAGTATTGCACGGGAAGCAAGGTTGTTAAAAAAAAACAAAAAAATTACAGCAACATGGACACGGAATGGAAATGTTTGGATAAAAGTAAAAGAAGGACAACAGGCTAAAATAATCAAAGAACTGAAGGAATTGGAAAAATATGGATAAACTAGAGATGAGATGGTAATAAATATTAGTCTAGTGAAAGAATATCTCTATCAATGATAGAGAATGAAGATTCAGAACCGAAAATATACAGTGTTGATGATGAGATTGATGCAGGTTTTTTTCCAATTACCAAGGATTGTGAATACTACAATGAAAAACAGTTTAATGATTTAAGTTTAACAAAGTCTGGTCTATCAATAATCCATTTCAATAGTAGGAGTTTGAATGCAAATATTTCTATGATAACTGACTACTTAAGACAATTAAATAGGACTTTTACAATATTAGCATTTTCAGAAACATGGTTAAATGATGAAAATATAAATAATGCCCATATTGATGGGTATGAATTATATAATATGAATAGAATTAACAGGAAAGGTGGTGGTGTGGCTCTATTTGTAAATAATTCGGTAAAATGTAAATTAATTGATGAAATGTCAATTATTGATGATAACATAATTGAAATGGTAACAATAGAAATAAATAATAAAAATGATAAAAACATTATAATTAGTTGTGTATATCGACCACCTGATTCAAATATAGAATTGTTTACAGATAGAATCATAGAACTACTAGAAAAGAATTGCAATAAAACAATATTTTTATGTGGTGATTTTAATATCGATTTGGGGAATAATAGAGATTCTAATAATATCAGTACATTTATAGACTCCATGCATACTTTAAATCTTTACCCATTGATATCAAGACCAACAAGAATCACAACTCACAGTGCAACAATAATTGATAATATATTTACAAATACAATAAATGGGGATGTGACTAGTGGTATTTTGACGACAGATCTCAGTGATCACTTACCGGTTTTTACAATATATAATAAGTATCATAATATTATGAAAATAACTGCTAGTATGAAAAGAAAAATAAATACATCAAAAAAAGCTTTAGACAAATTAAAAGATGATCTTGTTAAACAAAATTGGGAAAGTGTGTATGTTAAAGATGTAAACAAATCATACGATATGTTTATGGATATTTTGGAAACTTTATATGAAAAGAATTGTGTACAAAAAAACTATACCAAAAAGAATATTGTAGACCAACAATGGATGACTAAAGGATTGAGAAACGCATGTAAAAAGAAGAATTATTTGTACTCATGTTTTTTGAAATGTAAAACACAAGAGGCAGAAGATAGATACAAGAGGTACAAAAATAAATTAGTAGGGATTATAAGAAAACATAAGAAAGAATATTATAGTGATTTATTGAATAAAAGTGGTGGAAATATGAGGGCCACATGGAGAGTAGTGAATAGTGTTTTAAAAAAACATGTAGTAAAAACTGGTACCTCACAGAATTTTGTAATAAACAATGATGAAATCAATGATAAAAATGAAATTGTTAATAAATTTAATCAGTATTTTGTGAAGATTGGAACAAACCTTGCAGCTGAAATACCTAAAGTTGACAAAAATGTTAACTATTTAATTGAGGATTGTTTAAACAGTATGTTCCTTAATGGGCCAAATAATGAAGAAATAATAAACATAGTTAATAAATTTGCAGATAAAAAATCCAAAGATTATATGGATATGGATATGACGTTTGTAAAGGACATAATAGGTCATGTAATTGAGCCATTTACATACATATGTAATTTGTCCTTTACAACAGGAGTATTTCCAGATCAAATGAAAGTGGCGAAGGTGGTTCCTCTTTTCAAAAGTGGTGATAAATGTTTATTCAATAATTACAGACCGATATCCTTGTTACCACAGTTTTCAAAAATATTGGAAAAACTATTTGTTAGTAGATTGGACAAATTTGTTGAAAAACATAATATTCTAACTGACAGTCAATATGGGTTCAGAGCAAATAATTCAACATCTATGGCTCTTATGGAATTAATTGAAAAAGTATCAACAGCTGTTGATCAAAAACAATACTGTGTTAATGTTTTTGTGGATTTAAAGAAAGCATTTGATACTGTTGACCACTCTATACTCCTTGACAAGTTACATAGGTATTGTAAGAGTTCCACTGCCTGCAGCTCCTCCTCCAATTGGCTGCTGATTACCACCAGCTGGCAGCCATCCATCTGACGAGCTCCTGCTACTATTTAAGGCTGCAGTCCAGTGTGACTCACCGCTGGAGCATTGTACCCTATTTGGTATTTATGCTTTTGGCCAGTTAAATTAAGATTATATGAGAAATACTTACCTTCGTTTCTGTGCCTACAGTCCTCCTGTTTCCTTGGCTCCTGTTTGGATGCAGACTCTGTCACAGTTTACACTCTGTTTTTCCTTTTATTTATCACTCTGTTCACTGTTTGATATTCTTCTCTGCTCCTCTGGTATTTTCCTCTGCTGCTTCTGACAGCCTGCTGCATGTCACACCTCTCTCTCTCTCTGATTACTGCTGATGGTCTCCACCTGTTTCTGGGTGTATTTATACTTCCTGCTTTCTTCACTCTTTGCCAGATCAACTGCTTGCTTTTGTCACAGTTATACAGCGTTTCCATAGTCTCACAGCTCTTTGTATCTTGACCCACGCCTGTTTCCTCGACCACGTTTTTTGCCTGCTCCTTTTGTGCCTCAGCCCTTCAGACCTTGTTTATGACCTTTGCACGTTTTTGGATTTTGCCTTCGCCTCTCCCTTTTGGTACTGTCGCCTTTTCGGATCCCGTTAATGAACTCTGCTCGTCCTCGACTACGCCTCTGGATTCTCCTTGGTCCCTTCAGCTCTGTGTCTCTGCTGAGCAGCCCCCGACAACAAGAAAGGTTAGTGTTTTTCCAGACCGTCTGTATTCAGATAACTGTTGTTATTCTGTCAAAACACTAACCTCTCCTCTGTATCGTTTTAGACACAGTTCCAGCTCTGGACCCGAATCATCAGAAGCTGTTTATTCATTCAATAAACATTTTAAAACCATTCTGAGTTTGTGTGTGGGATCCTCTGCCATCAGATCCTTGACAGACTCCCATGGTTCTGGTTCATGTTCTCCGTGCCTCGCCTTCCAGCCACACGTCTGTCCTCCCTGCATTGTCCGCCTTCCTTTGGACCATCTCTGGTGATTCACATCCACATCAAACTCCTGCTTCACCATCTGTAAGGAAGGACAAAACAAGATTACTAAAAACTACAATAGGACTCCACTGATTCAACTCTTTTCCCCCAGGATCTCCAAGAGATGACTCACTGTAAATAGACACTGTAAATAATAAACATCACTACTTTTTCTAATCAAGTCTTGTCTTTTCTGGTTTCGCTCCATCTGGGTTCCTCGAGTCGTGACAG
>NC_056514.1:11419345-11431968 GCF_014905685.2 Nematolebias whitei
GTTACAAATAAAGTCCAGTTGTTTTTGTATTGAACGCTTTTTGAATTTCACAAGATGTTTACTCTGCAGAGGAAGTGCATCTGAGACTGGGTGTCACGCTCTTTCTGCAAATTAAACTGTATCACGAGTGTTTGTCATTTGAAACCTGCATTTCTGAAAATCACTCAAAGGCAGGTTGTTACTGCAGGTCATTGCGAGTCTTATACATTAACTCTACGATGTAGTAATGCATCAGATACTAAATTCTACAGTTCAGATCTTTTTGTCAAAGGTTAAAAACAATTATTAGTTTACCTTTCATAGACTACTCTTTAAATGATCTCAGTTTGGATAATTAGTTCTAATTTGACTGGCAAGCTAATAATTAATACAGGTGGGGCCCAGATCAAAGTGGATTGTTGCTGTCCTTAAACTGCAATCACAAAATTTCATAGTGGTTGATGCAAATGTTTTCTTTTCCTTTGAATTAACCTTTACATTGTGGTAAGTTTTGAAGAAAATGGTTATTGACACATCACAAAGCAAAGAGGAGGAATTGGAAATACCCTCCATCTGTCTGTGCATGTTGTGAGCACAATAACTTTAAAAATAAGATAAATAGTCTACCAATTTCAGTTTTAGTGTGTGGTGACATACAGGTATAAGAAATGTTTCTTTCGAAAAATGGGTCCAAGATGTCGCTGCCGTAAATGGTAAATGGACTGTACTTACAGTATATAGTTCCTTTCTATCTTACTAAGATACTCAAAGTTCTTTACAACACAATCTGTGTCTCATTTACCCATTCATACAGCACTCTACTAGATCTCTACAGACTAATCACAGCTTTATCACATTCATACACCAATGGGACACATAGGAGGCAATGAGGGGTTCATTGTCTTGCCCAGGGACACTTCAACATGTGACTGCTGGTGGAATAAAACCCCCAACTCTCCCATTGGAGGACAACTGCTCTAACCACTCAGCCACAGCTGCATAATTATGTGTAAACTGACCACTCCATATCATTTGAGGAAACTATGCTTTCTAGTTTTTAATATTTCTTAAAAGTATAGTTTCCTCTAATGATTGGTGTGGCTGAGGATTAATCTATTGGCCACACCCTGGCTCCACCATTGCACCTGGTTGTGGATTAAATTGGTCCTTCCATTTGCCAGGACCCATCACTTTGCACTGCTTTGGACAAGCAAAAAACAAACAAATAAAATTAAAACCTACCTTTGTGCTCATGCACAGTGGATTTCATACCCACTTGAGTATCTTGCACCAAAATTATTCAGGTTTACTTGCATTCCCTGTTCAACTCCAGTTCAGAAAAACACTCATCTCCATCCATCCATCCACCCAACCATTTTCTTCTGCTTATCCGGGGTTGGGTCGCAGGGGTAGCAGCTTAAGTAGGGAGGCCCAGACTTCCCTCTCCCCAGCCACTTGGGCCAGCTCCTCCAGGGGCCAGCTGAGAAACATAATCCCTCCAGCGTGTCCTGGGTCTTCCTCTGGGTCTCCTCCCAGTGGGACGTGTCTAGAACACCTCAGCAGAAAGGCATCCTAACCAGGTGCCCGAGCCACCTCTACTGACTCCTCTCGATGTTGAGAAGCAGTGGCTCTAATCTGAGTCCCTCCCGGATGACCGAGCTTCTCACCCTATCTTTAAGGGAGAGCCCAGACACCCTACGGAGAAAACTCATTTTGGCCGCTTGTATCTGAGATCTCATTGTTTCGGTCACAACCCAAAGCTCATGACCATAGATGATGGTAGGAACGTAGATCGACCGGTAAATTGAGAGCTTCGCCTTTTGACTCAGCTCTCTCTTTACCACGACAGACCAGTACAGTGCTCGCTTCACTACAGACGCCGAACCTATCCGCCTACCAATCTCACACATTTTCACCTCATTTGTAAACAAGACCCCAAGATACTTAAACTCCTCCACTTGGGGCAGGACCTCTTCCCCAAACTGGAGAGGGCACTCTACCCTTTTCCAGCTCAAGACCATGGCCTCAGATTTAGAGGAACTGATCCTCATCCGGGCCGCGTCACACTTGGCTGCAAATTGCTCCAGTGAAAGTTGTAGATCACAACCTGATGAAACCAATAGCACCACATCATCTGCAAAAATCAGAGACGAAATCCTAAGATCACCAAAAAAGATCCCCTCAACACCTTGGCTGTGCCTAGAAATTCTGTCCATAAGTTATGAACAGAATCAGTGACAACCTTGGCGGAGTCCAACTCTCACCGGGAACAAGCCTGACCTACTGCTGGCAATGTGGACCAAGCTCTGACACCGGTCGTACAGGGACCAAACAACCCATATCAAATGACCTGGTAACCCATACTCCCAGAGTACCTCCCACAAGGTTCCCTGAGGGACACGGTCGAATGCCTTCTCCAAGTCCACAAAGTACAAGTAGCCATCATTGAGTCCATCCTCAGCTCCTCCATCACGGTGTGGTACGTCGGGGCCACTGCCAGGGACAGACTCAGACTGCAGCGCGTTGTGCGCTCAGCTGAGAAGGTGATCGGCTGCAGCCTTCCATCCCTCCACGACCTGTACGTCTCCAGGACCGTGAGGCAAGCAGGTCGGATCACAGCCGACCCTGCTCACCCTGCACACGGTCTGTTCGAACCACTACCCTCAGGTAGGAGGCTTCGGTCCATTCTGACCAGAACCTCCCGCCATAAGAACAGTTTCTTACCCTCTGCTGTTGGACTCCTGAACACTCATAATGTTACCTCATAATTTCTGCTTTGGTCACATTACATCTGTATTATAATTGAATACTCCATCTGTACTGTTTTCTACGCTTTTTTTTACTGTTTTCTATTGTATGGGTGTACACATGTTTTATGTTATGTTTTCATTTTTACTTTATTTTACTTTATTACTATTCGCACCTTTATGTCGAAGCAAATTCCTAGTTTGTGAACCTCGTTCATTGACATGGCAATACTAAACTGATTCTGATTCTGATTCAGTGAGCAACACTACCAAACTCCTTCAAAGTAGCCTGTTTGGATGGGTGTCAGAGCACCCATGCTCTCCTTGGCTGCTGATTATCTGCCAGACAGGCCTCAGGTTGTGCATCTGGAGACGATCCTGTTTGTTGTGATGATCAGTAACACATAAACACTGCAGGGAACAGTTTGGTTTAAGTTCCTATTCACTTTGTAAACTTCAGAGTTCAGTGGTGGGCTGTGCATTTTACACTTAGGCCTTCAGCGGTGTCCTGTCTGAATTTATCCACCTCTTAATACTATCAATATGACGCCACGGCTGCAGAAACGATCAATAATATAATGAAACGTGGAATGATAGGGCGATGGTGATGATAATGGTGATGATGGTGATGATATGTTCTAGAATTGAGCCGCTCAAGGTTGCTGCATGTTGGAGCAGCTCTGTTACTTTCATTCTGAGATTTTGCTTTTGGAAACTTTAATTCCTCATTTTCTGGATGTAAATCACATTTTTTGGATGATTGTTTCCTCTGGTCTTGGATGCTGTGCAGCTGGAAGAATTGTTACTAAAACTTTTTTAGATTTGGACCTTTGATATGATGTGTAACCATGGCAACAAGGCAGTTTTCTACAACCAACAGCAGCTGTTTAACATCTCAAAAGCTCAAATAATATCTCAACTACAGCACAAAATCTCAAATTAATTGAAAAGGATGTTCTGTGGACACATTCTCATTTACCTGCCAGCTGTGCTCGAGTTCCTGACCACTGAGATCCTGGAACTAGCAGGAAACACGGCTCATGAAAGCGGAAGGACAGGATCGTCCATCGACACCTACAGTTGGCTGTCCGCAGCAACAAGGAACTCGGCAGGCTGCTGGGAGGAGTGGCCAAGACTCTGGGAAGAGTTTTGCCTGGCATTTGGGTGGTGCTACGGCCCGGGGGAACTGAGTCTGGGTGGACAGATCGGACGGCATCTGCAGCCAGTTTCTTAGGATCCTCTGTGGGATGGACCTTTACAAGAGATCCTTCCTGTCTAGAGCCATCAGTATCTATAACATCTCTTAATGAAATGAGGACAACGAGTTACAACAACAAATAATTTCGCTTTGGGGTGGCTGTGGCTGAGTGGTTAGAGCAGTCATTCTCCAATGCGAGAGTTGGGGGTTAGAATCCACCAGCAGTCACATGTCGAAGTGTCCTTGGGCAAGACACTGAACCCCTCATAGCCTCTGTCCCATCAGTGTATAAATGTGATCTAAAGCACTGATTAGTCTCTTTAGAATGATTTGTTCAATTAGCTTTGTAGTGATCTAGTAGAGTGCTGTATGAATGGGTAAATGAGGACACAGATTGTAGTGTAAAGCACTTTGAGTGTCTTGAAATAAGATAGAAAGGTGCTATATAAGTACAGTCCATAAAGTATTTTTGAATTGAATTGAATAATAGGAAGGTTTCACTAATCTTCTAAAAGTTAACTAACATTCCATTTAGTGCATTAGTGTTTTTACTAACTTTGAAAACCTTTAGCAGAATCTGTAATTTTTTTTTTAAGACAGTTCTTTGCACTAAATTGTACAGGAGAATGGTGTTCTACATGGGATGGAGCGATGCTATGTTATCCAGAGCTAAGCAATGCTAAGCAATGCCTGGGGATAACACCACATTTGCAGTGCCACCCCGCCAACACACACACACACACACACACACACACACACACCACACACACACACACACACACACACACACACACACACCTACAGCAAACAGTCTCTGACTCATGGTATCAGTTTACAGCCAATAACGGACTTTAAACTAAATACTTTAACATAAATGCCACACCAGTACAGGTAATAACACAAAAAACACATTTTCACACCCAGAAACATTTTAAACAGTCAGAAACATCGCACACATAATTCCTACCGTGCATGCTTTGCAAAGCTCACACTGTCTCTGAGATGTGACTTTCTTACATATTTTACACATCTTTACTTTAATACAAACAGATTTATTACCAAGAGAATTTAAAGCAAATCAAATTCAAGATGGCTGCCTCCATCAGCTGACCTTAGAAAAAATAAACAGTCTGTATTCTAGTAAATTCTACAGATACTGAGATAAAAATCTGGTGTTTAGTAGCTGAGCATCATCGCCATCTAATATTCTAAGCACCACAAGTCATGAAACACCTTTGCTTAAAACTAGAGCCTTAACTGTTGGTGTCAGATCTGTCTGTTAGAAAAATATCTCATAGAACCACATTTTATTGAAACTCTCACAAAGTATATACATCTACAACTGATTCACTTTTAGAAATAACCCTAATTAATATGGCTACCACACCTAGTTTTTCTTAAGCAGCACATAAAGACTGCCACCATCATCCCAGTCCCAAAAAGCTCTACAGTGACTGGTCTGAATGACTATCGGCCAGTGGCCCTCACCCCGATAGTCGCTAAATGCTTCGAAAAACTGGTCATGACTCACATCAAAACAACCATCAACATCAACGAGGACCCTCATCAGTATGCATACCGTGAGAACCGATCAACAGAGGATGCAATCTCCTCTGTGGTCCACACTGCACTCAACCACCTGGAGCAGAAAAACTCTTACGTCCGTATGCTCTTTGTGGACTTCACATCCGCCTTCAACAGCATGATCCCCCAAACCCTGATGGACAAACTATTCACACTAGGACTAAGCCCCTCCATCTGCAACTGGGTACTAGACTTTTTAACAAACAGACCACAGTTAGTGAGGATCCACAACCTCTCCTCCTCCACCATAACCCTCAGCACTGGCTCTCCTCAGGGATGTGTGTTGAGCCCCCTCCTGTTTACTCTGCTCACATATGATTGTGCAGCTACCCATCCAGGCTGTCACATTGTAAAGTTTGCAGATGATACAGCGGTGGTGGGATGCATCACAAACAATGATGAGTCCAGCTACAGGCAGGAGGTGGAACACCTGGAGAGCTGGTGCAGAGAGAATAACCTTCACATCAATGTGAAGAAGACAAAGGAGATGATTGTGGACTTCAGAAGGAACAAAAATACCTACACCCCCCTGAACATAAGAGGATCTGTGGTGGAAGTGGTCTCCAGCTACAAGTACTTGGGTGTACACATGAATGACAACCTCAGCTGGAGCAACAACACCACCAGCCTGATCAAGAAAGCTCATCAGAGACTCTACTTCCTCAGACGGCTGAGGCGAGCTGGTCTGGGAAGCTCAGTCCTCACCTCCTTCTACAGGTGTGCAGTGGAGAGCATCCTGTGCTCGAGCATCAATGTGTGGCATGGAGGCTGCACAGCTGCAGAAAGAAAAGCTTTGCAGAGAGTGGTGAAGGCTGCACAGAAATCTGTTGGAGTCAGTCTCCCCACCATCACAGACATCTACACCTCCAGATGCAGGAAGAGGGCCACCTGCATCATGAAGGACCCCACCCACCCAGCACACACACTTTTTGCCCCACTCCCCTCAGGAAGGAGGTTAAGGAGCATTAAGTGGAGAACCACTAGACTGAGGAACAGCTTCTACCCTGAGGCTGTTAGACTCATGAATCTCTAACTAGAATAATCACTGTGAAAAACCATATCATGTTGCTGCTGATCTGTTTCATGTTGCTGCTGATCTGTTTCAATGTTGATGTGTTCATGCGTGCACATCTGCTCACAGACTCATGTTCATGTTTGTGGTGATGTTCAATGTTTTATGTTATGAGTGCTTAGTGTATATTTAGTTGATGTTTTTCTTAGTTCATATCTTAGATGTTATTACTGTTTTTCTTATACATTTTATTGTTGGATGTAACTGGGACCCTGTGTACATAATTTCGCTCCACCACATGTACCACATGAGGTGCGAATGACAATAAAGAAACTCTGACTCTGACTCTCTCTGACTCTGATAAAGGGTTTTAACTCTCTCAATTTGACAAAATTTGAGTAAAAGTTTGATGTGATTGTAGCTAAGAGTCATCCACAACACAGATTTTAAGTGTTGACACATCTTGTAAAATTGCCTGAACGACCTTTCCCATGGTCATTTACAAGGCTTGACAAAAACAGTTATAACTCCATCCATTTTCATTACAAGATGATCTTGGACAAAAACTCTGGCGATAAAGACAATGAGCAATATGCTTCTAAGTAACAGGTTCAAGAGAGTTAATCAGACCTCCCTGTCCCCAGCAACACTGTCCAGCTCCTCCTGGAGGATCTTGAGGCATCGCCAGGCCAGAGAATATACACAATCCCTCCAGAGTTGTGGGTTTGCCCAGGTGCCTCTTCCCAGTGGGACATACCCACCTCTCAAACACATCTAAAGGGAGGTGTCCAGGAGGCACCCTAATCAGATGTCCCAACCACTTCAACTGACTCCTTTTGATGCAAAGGAGCAGCAGCTCTTCTCTGAACTCCCCCCAGATGACGGAGCTCCTCATCCGATCGGGCTGAGCCCAGCCACCCTATGAAGAAAGCTCATTTCAGTTGCTTGGATCCAAGATCTTGTTCTTTCTGTCATGATCCAAACCTCATGACCATAGGTGAAGGTAGACAGACCAGTAAATCCAGAGAAGCGCTTTGAGTATCTTGATAAGATAGAAAGGCGCTATATAAGTTCAGTCCATTTACCGTATCCAGCAGTCACTGTGCGAGAGACGAGTGATGCACTACTTTCTTCTAATTGAATCATTTTGATGTTCTTAATGACAACTGAAGAAAACCCCTTAATGAGCAGGTGTGTTGTCTGCTTTAAACCAGGACCTTACTGAATGCCTAGATTAAGTACAATAATTGCATTTTATGAAAAGGTTTGTTTCTATAAATAATGACAAAAAGACTGAAAATATTCTGTGTGTGATGTGTTTAGTTCATTCCTTCTTGACCCACCTAGTTCTGAATCTGCTCCATCAGCCCTCACACTAATCAACAGGCAGTCTGAAAAAAACAACAGAGAGAGAGAGAGAGAGAGAGAGAAAGACAGTGAGAGAGTGTGTTATAAACAACAGAGCATTTGGGCAAAATATCATTCAATTCAATTCCATTCAGTTTATTTATATATCGCCAATTCACAACAGTAGTCGTCTTAGGGCACTGAACAGAAACATTCACATACATCATCTAAACCAGCCTGTGGGCGGCTGTGGCTGAGCGGTTAGAGCAGTTGTCCTCCAATGCGAGAGTTGGGTGTTCAAATCCACCAGCAGTCACATGTCAAAGTGTCCTTGGGCAAGACACTGAACCCTTCATAGCCTCTGATGTGTGTCCCATCAGTGTATGAATGTGATCTAAAGCACTGATTTGTCTCTTTAGAATGATTTGTTCAATTAGCTTTGTAGAGATCTAGTAGAGTGTTGTATGAATGGGCAAATGAGGACACAGATTGTAGGGTAAAGCGCTTTGAGTATCTTGAAATAAGATAGAAAGGCACTATATAAGTACAGTCCATTTACCATAAACAAAATATTTATGATTTTTTTGTAATTTGCTCACTTTTTAATGGAAATGTTACCAAACCTGAGACTTGATCTGTACTCAGGAGTAACAAAATAAGTCATGGCTTTAATTACTCCTCATGCTATAAAATGACATTAGGCCCTCAGCTTCTTGCTCAGAGGCCAAAATAAGTGAAATGATGGTAAATTGACTGTACTTACTGTATATCACATCTTTCTATCGTATCAAGACACTCAAAGATCGTTACAACATGATCTGTGCCCTCATTTATCCATTCATATAGCACTCTACTATATCTCTACAAAGACTAATCAGTGCTTTATCACAGTCATAAACTGTTGGGACACACATCGGAGGCTATGAGGTGTTCAGTGTCTTGCCCAGAGACACTTCAGCATGTGACTGCTGGTGGAATGAAACCCCCACCACCAGTGGGCGGCTGTGGCTGAGTGGTTAGAGCAGTCGTCCTCCATTGCGAGAGTTGGGGGTTCAATTCAACAGCAGTACTTTACACTTGTAGTGTAAAGTGCTTTGAGTATCTTGAAATAAGATAGAAAGGCACAATATAAGTACAGTCCATTTACCATTTACCATTTACCTCTTGCATTGGAGGACAACTGCTCTAAGCACTCAGACACAGCTGCCCTAATGATGAAATGACGTGAGGAACGTGAGGAACAGGGTTATTAAAACTGTGCTTACATACTGAACAATCCCAGCTATAACATTGTAAATGAACATATATCTGTGAGATATTATTCATAAATTAAACGGATTCTTTCATTTTTCTGGACTGAGTTCTATCGTGCATTGAATGATTAAATGTGACGTGAGACGTTAATTTTCTTTGACCCATCAAAATGAATGCGGTCATTTATTAACAGAATCAAAGTTTAACATCAAACATTTACATTAATTTGGCAACATTGATTTCAACAACAGCTTAATTAATTAGCTTTACAATCAGAAACCATACGGCCATGGTATCTGGGTCAGCTTTACAACAGACATTTCTGAAAATATCTGGATAATTACTGGCAGATAGAAGAGTTTTAAAGATGGGAAATGAGGGAGTTTAAATGGAGAGAGATGGGTGAAGAATATGTGTCTGTATAAGATGTAGGTCTGTAGACCAGAACAACACGCTCCTTTGGATGCAGCTTAACCCACGGTACACTTTGGTTGAGATCGACTCTTTACCTTTGCAGATGATAGTTTAGGCGTCGGTGTAGAGTTTCCTTTCAACTCTTTCCAGCGTCTCCGTAAGAACAGCTAAAACTTCAGGAGTTGTGAGATCATCCCAGAACAGACTTCTTCATAGTTCCTCTGAACTTCTCTCGTTCAGGGACTTCTCGTTCGAGGTCCTCCCTGGAACGTTGTTCAGCTTAGTTCCCGTTGTTCTCCAGCATTCTGCATTCCAGCATTCTGAACTCTGCTGCTCTCGGAACTAACTCTCCTGGAACTAGGAAGTGTTGACCCTTTTAAAGAGTTCACTTCCGGCTCCTCATGAGAACTTCCTGATTGGTCGAAACGAACCAACAAGGTGTGGTCTTAGTGATGTAAGAGGTTATTAAAAGTCAAGGAGGAAGATTAGATTGTTTAAGAACAGACAGAAGATGTTTTGAAGAAACCGAGACTTTTTGGTGCCAGTTCTACTTCTATCTGTCTGAAAAAGTTAAACATGACATTTCTTTCCAGTAAACATGTAGTTGACCGAAACTTGACTTTTGACCGACTTACAACCTGCTCATTTAAGACAGAAGATCAAGAAAATGAATAATTACTCTTGTAACAAACATTCACTTGATTTCTACTTTGAATGAGGATTAAAAATCCTTAATACTGTTTCACAGTTGATTTAAAATGAGTAGTTCACTTCAACATTTAAAATGGTTTGAACTAAACACACTTTTGATTATCAAGACATTTGTAAAATAGTAATGATAATAAAAAGAGAGTGTTCTTTCAATTGATCAGTGCAGGACACACTTAGAAAGTCTCTGGATGAGCTTAATTTTGTGTTTCTGGACTCAAATCAATGAGATAACAGTTCTTGTCCCAGGAAGGCCCTCAGGGCCAGATTTGACCTGAGGCTTAGTTCACTACAGTCCCCCCTTTGGAAATCATCGCCTGTCCATGGGGATGAATTCTAACATGAACTTACGCCTTTGAATGTCCTTGAGCTTGATGTAATCCAGCAAGGAAAACAAAAGTCAAAGGAGATAATCCCACAATGTTTTCGGTAATTCCATTGTGTTGATGGTAATTCCATAATGTTGTTGGTAATTCCATTGTAGCAATGCTTTAACCCCTTGGAAACAAAGTCTGTAATCCATTGGAAAAAGTCATATAATCCACAACGGTAAATCCCCAACGAATGGAGGTGTTGATTGATCAGCATACAGAGGGGTTCCCTTGGATTGAACTGAAGATGCGGCCACTGGATGAAGATTGGAGACCAACGTCAGGATTGCAGGTCTCCTCCAGCGAAGGTCGTCTCTGGGCGACGTCCAGTCGGTGCCGTTCTGGTTCAAATGTGTCATGCAATTATGTGGTTTAAGGTGGGCTTATGAAGGGATTTTACATAAGGCCTTAACCTATATGCACCTGGTGTGTAAGCTATTATGATTGGGAACAGATACAGCTACCAGTTAAGGGGTGGAACATGCTGAAAAGGGTAGTTATAGGGGTCTATACCTATAGAAGGGTGTTTCAAACTATTTTTCCATTCCTAACTTGGTTTAAGTTAGCTTTACATGGCAAAATATAGTTTGGTTCAATTGTCTGTTGTCTTTTAGACGAACGACTTGAGATTGGGTGTTTGGTTTCCCCATAAATGTTTTTGGAGTCTATGGCGAGACTCATCAAAAAGAATTAGCTATCCCCCCGAATAGAATTGTTCGAGTAGGTTCGGCTTAAGCGTTGTGAGACCAATGTAGATTATGGTACTTAAGGTAGCATTAATCTACATTGACTCCGCAAAGACTACATTTTAAATTCCTAGGAATTTGAAGTGGGCACATGGCTATGGGTGGTGGGATGACCTTACTCTCACCCCCTGTGCCTGTGCTCACTTACAACGGTTACATTTAGACACTAGGGTTTGGATAGAGTTGGGGTGGAGGGGAAACTGGCACCTTGCCAGCCTTTGCTCCTTCTTCTTTCCTTTTTAATGGCACTCTACAACAACACACATCAACAGCACATCTAGGGGTGGGGGTGTATGTGTCGGGGTCTTATTTTTATTTATTTATTTTCTCCTCTTCCTACCCACCTAGTTCCCTGACTGCCATTCCGGGGGTGGGGTCCGGGATAAGGGCAGGCCGTCGGGTGTTGACCAGGACTATGTGGGGGTTCAGGGTCTGGGGGTTGCCATGGGCGGTGCTGGCGCTGTGCTCTCCCTGGGGTTGTTTGGACCCCCTGAGCTTGGCTCTTGGGTGCCATGGTTGGCCCGCTGACCGGGGTGGCTGCCGGGGCCTGGCGGGCGGTCGGCTGGGGGTGCATGCTTGGTTGTTGGCGGTGTGTGGGGGTGGTTGGTGGCGTGTCCTCTTCATGGTGGGGGGGTGTCCTGTCAGCGGGGCATGGCCTGGGCCGGTTCTGGGGTATTGGCTCTTCTCCGCTCAAGAATGAATGGGTTTACCTCCTGGGTTTGGGCATGGGCTGCCCCCTGTAGAGGGCGGGTACATGTCTTTGACCTGGGGGGTTTAGAGTTTGTATCGGGAATAAGAATGAAATGTATCGTTATTGTATGTCTTTGAGTGAATGAATGTGAGATTGAGGTTGGGATAGTGTGATTGTGTCTGTGTATGAATGGGTATTTGTTAGGCCAAGACTCGGACTGCCCCCTCTTTGATACAACTGGGGGTGCTTGGCATCGCGCCCCTATCGCGCGGCCCCCTGGTGGGGTGTGCCCTTGCCTGCCGGCGTGCTTGGGGCCCTTGGTATCGGGGGCTGGGCGCTTGGGCGTGTGTCGGCTCGGCCTGGTGTCTGCCTGGTGGGGCTCGGGTCCTCTGGCCCTGTCAGGCCTTGGCCTGGGTGGTGTGAGTCCTCGGTGCCCGGGCCTCGGTGCCTGGACCTGGACCTACATCGGTGCGGCAGGTGCCGACGGGGGCCTATGAGTTTGTCGCTGTTGGCCCCGGGGGGTCACTGTATGTGGTTGCTGGTGGGGATCTTCCGGTTCTCCCCTGTGGTCC
>NC_056514.1:11432068-11433508 GCF_014905685.2 Nematolebias whitei
TGTGGCTCTGCAGCAGACGACGGAGAGGCCTGTGGCTCTGCAGCAGATGACATGGAGGACCATGGAGGTGACCTCTCTGGAGATGTGGAGAGCGCCGACCCCTCTGGAGATGTGGAGAGCGCCGACCCCTCTGGAGATGTGGAGAGCGTCGACCCCTCTGGAGATGTGGAGAGCGTCGACCCCTCTGGAGATGTGGAGAGCGTCGACCCCTCTGGAGATGTGGAGAGATGAGGAGCGTCAGCCGGGACCCCCTCGGAGTAGGAGAGATGAGGAGCGTCGGACGGGACCCCCTCGGAGTAGGAGAGATGAGGAGCGTCAGCCGGGACCCCCTCGGAGTAGGAGAGATGAGGAGCGTCAGCCGGGACCCCCTCGGAGTAGGAGAGATGAGGAGTGTCAGCCGGGACCTCCTCGAAGTAGGAGAGATGAGGAGCGTCAGCCGGGACCTCCTCGGAGTAGGAGAGATGAGGAGCGTCAGCCGGGACCCCCTCGGAGTAGGAGAGATGAGGAGCGTCAGCCGGGACCCCCTCGGAGTAGGAGAGATGAGGAGCGTCAGCCGGGACCCCCTCGGAGTAGGAGAGATGAGGAGCGTCAGCTGGGACCCCCTCGGAGTAGGAGAGATGAGGACCCACCTCAGGAATGGCTGCAACAGGAGTCTTTAGAGTCTCTATTTCTGTTAACAAAAAATCATACTCGGGGAGCAAAGAAAGGCCTGGGATAGAAAGTAAAAAATCCTCCATCTGGGTCAAAACTAAATCAAAGGAGGACGGGTTTCTTTTAGCAGAACTAAATAGTTTTAGAATTGTCTGATTAATATGAGAAATATCCTCAGGGGAAAAAAAAGGAAGGTCTGTATGAGTGGGCGTGGCGACGGGTGCCTCCCCCACCGGAAACCCGGAAGGTGAGGCGGCGGGACACGCCCCCACGGTGTCACAAAGAAAACTCTCCGGAGGTACGGCCAGGCTGGGTCAAACAGCCGCGGCGCGGAGTGGCGGTGAGAGGCCGGATTCCGCCCCCACCAGGAACCTGGAAGGTGAGGCGACGGAACCCGCCCCTGTGAAGTCAATCGGACCGGACTCACCGAAACGAGCAGGAGTGGACCGGAGCTCCCGCGGGACGCTGGATCTCGCCCCCACCGGAAACCTGGGAGGTGAGGCGGTGAACCCCGCTCCCACGAAAACACCGGAACCAGCTCTGAAGTTCTGCTCGGTAGAAGAGACCGGGCCGGCCGCCGCAGACTGCCTCCGGAACGTCCACCGCGGCAGCGGCGGGATGGTGGATGGACAGAGACGGAGAGGAGCTCGTCCATCACGGCACGAGGAGGGAAAAAACAAAAATGGGTGAGTGTTGCCGAGTGAGAACCCTGCCCGCTGGGTTCTGTTCTGGTCGGGTCGTACTGTTAGGATTTGTGTCAGGAGCGAACCCAGAGTGCAGAACAGGGAC
>NC_056514.1:11433608-11439022 GCF_014905685.2 Nematolebias whitei
TGTCACGAATCACGTCTGTCAGTTAGGTTTTTGTGTCACTCTGTTCACTTGTTTTGGTTCTGGGGATCTACTCTTTTGTTTTTCTTTTTCTTTCTCTGCATGTGGGTTGAGGTTTGTCTTCACTACTAGTTTAACGTTGTCTTCACTGCAGCCAGCAGCGCTGATTGCGCTCAACTGGCTGCACCTGTCCTCCTCTCCCTTTATAAGCTCACAGCTGACTCTTTTTCGGTGCCCGGTAGTTGAACACTTTTAGTTAGTAAATACCTTGCGCTCATGACCACGCTCTGTCCCTGTCCTGTCCTCTCAAGTCCTTGTATTCCTGTTTTACTCGTTTCTGTCCTCCCGTCGTTTCCTGTTCCCTTCCTCTCGGCTCGACCTCCCGGCTTCTGGACCCACGGACCTCCTGACTTCGTCTCTCATCTGCTCCTTGGATTATCTCGGCATCTGATCATCGGTTCTGACCCACGCCTGCTCGACCACGTCTCTCGGATCATCCCCACCAGCTCTACTCTCCACCACTCGCTTGTTTTGGATCACGCTCGGTGCTGGAGACACCAACTTATCCTGCAGACCTCGCTGCAAGCTTCAGCTGCTGCCGACTGTCGTCTCTCACCAGACCCAGCTCCTCCAGCAGTCATCCAGGTCAGCTGGACCCGCTTCAGCGCTTCAGAACCCCCATCATCACTGAGACGGTTAGTGGTTGTTTTTTCATCTGACTTTGTCTTCACTCTCGTCACCTGCACAACCACTAACCGTTCTCCATCTTTAGACTGTTCGTGTGGATCGGTGATTGGAACCTGGAACCGGTCCACAGTCTGCGAAAGCTTGCCGAGGTCCATCCTGCCGTTTTCATCAGTTAATAAACTTTATTTAATTGATTTTTGTGGTGGTGATTTTGGTCCATTATATGGGGTTCGTTACACCTCTCTGATATTGTTCTGTTGGAGCTTGCTCTCCAGCTTCTTCTTGTACACCTCCTTGCTGTTTGTTATCTTGACTTTTAGTTGCTTCTGTGTGCTCCTCAACAATTTCCTGTCTCTCTCTCTGAAGGCTCTTTTTTCTGGTTTAGCAGTTCCTTCAGGTCAGTGGTAATCCAGGGTTTGTTATTGGGGAAGCATCTCACTGTTCTGGTGGGGATGGTGTTGTTTTAACAGAAGTTTATATAGTAGGTCACACACTCAGTCATGGCATTGATGTCCTCTCCATGTGGCTGGCACAGTGCATCCCAGTCTCTAGCCTCAAAACAACCCCACAGGGCTTCTTCAGCTTTCCTTGACCATTTTCTCACTGTTCTCTTTATTGCAGGTTGCCTCTGAACAAGGGGTTCATATTTTGAGCAGAGAAACACAAGATTGTTCTAGCTTTAGCGATGTATGAATCCTTGACATTTGTATAACAAGTTCAGCATTTTGTTTTCTCTGGTAGAGCAGCTGACAAACTGGTCAAATGTCGGAAGTGTAGCAGAGAGAGAGGCATGATTAAAATCCTCAGATATTGCAACAAACACACTAGGGTGTTGTGTCTGTAGCTTAGCAACCTCGGAGCTGATAACATCACACGCAGTCTCGGCAACAGCATTGGGTTGAATGTAAACAGTTGCCAAAATAACACTGGCGAACTCTCTTGGCAAATAATATGGACGACAACTTATGGCTAACAGTTCAATATCTGGACTGCAGAGACGACACTTCACAGTAACATGTCCAGGATTACACCATCTGTTGTTCACAATCACTGCCAACCCACCTCCTTTCCTTTTGCCACTCCTCTTTAAATCTCTATCTGCTCGTATGGTCAGAAAGCCTGGCAAGGAAACGCTGGAGCCGGGGATATGATCTGCAGCCACGTCTTAGTGAAACACATAATACTGCATTCCCGATACTCTGGATGGGTCCTTGTTAGGGCTTGAAGTTCATCCTACTTGTTTCCCAGCGATCTCACATTGCCCATCATGATCGATGGAAGAGATGTTTTAAACTGCATTCTTCTCTCTTTTTCCCTCTTCTTTGCTCCTGCTCTGCATCCACGACGTCTCCTTTTCAACTCATTTGGGATTTGAGGCTGTAGTTGAGATATTATTTCAGCTTTGGAGATGTTAATCAGCTGCTCCCGGTTGTAAAAAAACCTTGTTTTTATGGTTACGCATCATAACAAATGTCCAAAAGTAAAGATATTTCTGTAAAAATCCTTCCAGCTGCACAGCATCTGACACCAGAGGAAATAATCATCCAAAAAAGTGATTTATATCCAGATAAAAGAGGAATTTAAGTTTTCAAAAGTAATATCTCAGAATGAAAGTAACAGAGCTACTCCAACATGCAGCCACCTTGAGCAGCGCAATTCTATAACTCGTTCTGTTCTAACTATCCAATCATATCTTTTAATAACAGAAAAATCTAAATGTTGTCACTTTAATAGGAAGTAATCTGTAGGGATGGCACCATCTTGTGGGCATTCTCTGTCTATGCACCCTTGTGTGTCTCCTTTCTCCTTTGTCTGGTCCCAGCTGTTTGTAATAGACTTTTTTCACGCTTCCGCGTTTTAAAGCGGATGTGGTGTTAAACAACTTCCAGTGGCTATAGCGTTTAGCATTAGACAGTGAGGAAAATGGCTCAGTCTCGGTGCGGTTTCTTTTGTTCAGTTCCTTCCTGTTCTTGTGGGGCAAGAAAACAACCATATCTGTCCTACCATGCTTTTCACGACGTACCCAGACCAAAAGAGGCAGTGGATCCAAGCGATCAGAAGAGATGAGGGTCCCGACTTCTGCATAAAGCCAGGGAGCACTTGTATGTAGCCTACATTTCACTCAGGAGGATTTTGTCCATGGATCCACCACCACCTGCTTTAAAAGTTGAGCTGTTCCTTCTCTCTTCACTTGGAATAATTTCACCGCACCAGCTAAGAGGGAGTCTGCTTTTAGAGAGCTCAGAAACAGCAACTTGTCCTCTCACAGAAAGCTAGCCAGGCTGAAGCTGCTACTCGAGTCCACATGAAACTCACTTCACCTGGTGGCACATTCACCCACAGGTAAATATCACATTAAGATGGTACATTATAAACTTGTCATGTAAGTCATGGAGAGATCAAGTTACATGCACTGACTCACAAAATGTATTTTTCTTCACGGAAATAATGTCAACAATAATAATAATGTCAATAAGCTCAATAATTGAAATGATCTTGCTAATTGTATTTTATTTTGTGGTTTTACAGGTGCACTCCCAGCTGTCCTCATTCTGCTCAGTCCTGTGTTGGTGGACTCTCACTCCTGCTTGAGTCACCATGATTAGGCAGTGTCTTACCTGAGAGAAGATTGGCTAACTGAACTAAAGGCTGGGGCCATTTTCAACTATTTTTATATGTGAATGTGAGGCCCATTTTTTGTTTGTTTTTGTAATTCTTAACTATTATTCAAATTTATTTTTGTTTACGTAATTTAATATTTATGTTCCAGGTAAAAGGCGGCAGTCGAGTCTCATGTTGGTTCCGATCCACTCGTGTCTTGTGCATCACAGCTTGTGGGTGAATTTCTGCTCATGTTATCTTGAAAAATCCTTTTGTCATTTAGTTGACTGACCACTGGAAAGCCTCGGCCTTGGCTGAATATTTATTTTAAGAATCATTATTGCCTCCATTAGAAAATATTCTTAACTTAGTGTTAATAAAATTTATATTGTATCTTGGAACAGTCTCCTGCTTACTTGTAGACAAACCCAAGTGTCTTTTCTGTGTATAAATTTATGTCCTTGGATGAAAGTCCTAAGGTGGTGTTGCAGTAAGTTTATAAATAAAAATAACATCCATACCCAAGTTTGTTACATATTGTTCAAGTGTTATGTAATAAATTATTTAAAGGTTTTGAATTATTTTAAACATTCTTCAATTAAACACACTTGAGCAGCATACTGTACTGTTTTTTTAATTTAATTTGTGGATTGATTCAGTTGTATTGAAAGGAAAACAAGTGTAATTTACAATATCTAGTAAAAACAAAACAAAAAACTTAACTATTTAACATTTTAACTGTACACTATAAATTGATAGTGGATTATAGATATTTTTCCATGTAATTTAATTTTAAAGAAATTGGCACATTTATGTATTTTTCATGAGTAACAACTATTTACAGTATTTACAGTCATTCACACAGCTTAATACCGAATATTAAAAATATGAAGGAACAAAAGGGTGATTTGTACATTTTATGATTCTTACTGCATTGATATAAACACATGGATGAAGGTGTTGAAGTAAAACATGTCAGCAGACTCCTCCTCTGCAATTCTTCTGCAACAAGGAAACAGCAGTAAGCCTTGGTTGTAGAAGATGTACCCCTGCAGGACATCTGGACTGCTCCCTGGTTCTGGCCTCTGAGAAGATGTTTCCAGTGACACTTTGCAGAGACTGAAGATGTGAAGTGTGGACACAAAACACACGGGAAAACTGCAGCATCAGAGGAAGAGCAGGGAAGTGTGGAGCCTTGTGGTGTAGAATGATGCTACGCAGGACTTCTCAGGTGGGCACTGGTAAGACATCTGTGAGCCCTGTGGCACAGGCCCAAACCTGGATGGTACCAACTCCAAACATAGGACGAGTGATAAGTGGTTGGGACTCCAGCTGACGTAGTTTTTCTCCTGTTGTCACCAAGTGAGATTTAAAACAGATAACTGTTTTAGCACATACATATAATACTTGTTATAACTTATTTAGCCTTAAACAAGTAATAGACTGTAGTTTGAAGATGAGCTGAAACAGCAGCAGAACAAAACAGACTATGCTGCTACAACAACAGAAGACAAACTAACCAGTGAACAGGAAGATGTTACTGTAAGCTCTCAGTAGTAAAGAAGCTGTGCATCGTACGTCAAAGTTCTTCAGATGTTATAAATAAAGCATCTAACTCTGACAACTACCTGTCCCTTGACAATATTTGACCTGTAGTTATGCAGAAGTAAAGCACAATTTGAACATCAAGCATCATAGCATCTCATAAACATCTAGTACGTTTTCTTTCACAAATTGTAATGGCAAACACATATCAGAATGTTAAAATATCATTTAAAAGTTTATACCACGTCTGTCTCAAATACTCCAAATAATTTAGCACACTAAATTAGGCTTTATTATGATGCTTATGTACTTCATATGTTATAGCTAACGGTTAGCTTGCTAAGCTATGTCTTTTCTTACCATGATAGCTGTTGATGTATTCAATTCAATTCAATTCAATTCAAAAATACTTTATTAATCCCAGAGGGAAATTATTTGTTGTTGTAACTCATTATCCTCATTTCATTAAGAGATGTTATAGACACTGGTGGCTGTAAACAGGAAGGATCTCTTGTAAAGTTCCATCCCACAGTGGATCTGTTAGGATTTGTGTCAGGAGCGAACCCAGAGTGCAGAACAGGGAC